>NC_139245.1:27412574-27921574 GCF_977018435.1 Lepisma saccharinum
GAGGTCATAACCCCATTTGACACAGTATTCCTTAAAGAAAAAAAAGAACGTCAAAGACAGGAAAAGATAGCAAAATGAGGACTGACCACCAAAAATAGTATGCGTAACCCCTCTCCCTGCCGAAAATCGTGGGCACGTCACTCTTTATCTTGGACACATTTTTAAAAATTAACTCGCCAGAAGTTTTTATCATTTCTGACTGAAGTAGACTAAAACACGTTTAACACGATCAAATAAATCATGAACAAGTCCTTGAATTGAACGCTTAAAGGGAAATCATGTCAGAGACAACGCCATTTTTCGCATTGGATCCAAGGTTCGGTCAAATAATTTCTATTTAGGAATGGTTCTAATTAACGCGTATTTATATCCTCAGTATATTCTAGAACGTTGCGCAGATAAACGATTTATAAATATTGCCAGTAGTTCGACTCCTCTTATTCAAGAACATTCCCTCTCGCGTCTTCCAGAGATTAATAATTACAACAAATCGCTCTACGTGTGGCGATACCTTTGCTGTGCAGCTTCCAAATGCTGACAAGTCTCTACATAGTGCTCAAGTCACATTATTCAAGAAGCCAAAATCCTAATTTTATCTAATGTAAACAGAAATATTTCCTGAAGGTGTGGGGGAGGGGGCCTCGAGCCCCCTGATTCCCACCTTAGATACGCGCTATTAACAATAACAAGGTTATAGAACATTCTTCGCCTTGCCTCGATAATTATTTCTCCTTAAATTATCGTCACATTATTCAAGAAGACAAGAGGGTCTCAACCTTAAAAGTCAGGATGGAAGTAAATGGAGCACCTCTCTCTAAGGGACGTCGTTAGGGGGGGGCAGGGGGGCACTGACCCCCCGAAACGTTCACGTGGCCCCGGCAAACTGTTCTACATTTGCTGAAAATTTTACTTTCATGACAAATATTGCAAAATAGTTTTTCAGTAATTTTTTTTTTCAGTTAGAAACACTATTCTTAATTTGAGTGGCACGAACCCAAAACCACATTTCTTTCTCGTTTTCCTGGTTCTAGCTATAGTGGATGTCAGTGTAGGAACCTAGAACTTCGTTGTTTCTCGGAATTTTGAGGGAGCGGTCTTTCCACCCCTAGCAGTCGCAGGTCAACAACAGGCAGGGTTGGGCGTTGGGTGTTGCCGTTGCGTCCAAACAATGTTTTGAGCTTGAGTAGATTGAAGAACGACCGCTTGTGCAGCGGTAAACCACACAGGGGCGCCGACTTGTCAAAATTATTGGGGGGGCTCTGATTACTGAAATAAATGAATGAATGACTCACTCCCTCCCCTTTTTAAAAATAAAAATTACGTCTTCGTATAGCAGTTTTTAAGCAGCTATTATGTTCCTCATGCAAATTAAATGTAACATGAAAAACGTTTAGAAAATGTTTTAAAGTCTCTTTATGTCTTTTGTGTCTGCTCATTTGTTTTTTTAGATAACAATTAACATTTTTATTGAATAGTATGTATTTACATTAACGGACCAACCTAACAGTTTTATCCCGGCCTTGGTAGCCAACAGTGGCGTCGCTAGGCCATCTGCTTTGGGGGGGCTGCAACCAGATACATGACTTACTACTATTGTAAATATTTTTAATGTTTGAAAATAGCAAAGTGATTAATAAGACAATAATATATAACAAGCATAAGGAATTAAAACTATAGCTCTTTTCAGTTGTTACGGCGTGCGCTCTAGAAGCTGCCAGGGGAAGTGGAGAGCGGGGAAACGACCTATCCAGCGCAACGAGACAGGCCGGTTATAGAGAGAGACTGCAGCGTTGCCAGAGTAGCGGGAAAGGCGAGTTGAAATCGAAAGAACCATGAAATACAGACGTCCCATTGTTCGTGTATGGCCTGAGAATGCGTATTATCCCCATCTTGTGGTCAGTAGAATACCGATAAGTGTATGATATCAAGGGTATACGTTGTAGGAATTCTTTCCAACTGTACCGAATGGTAGCTAGCATTGTCCATTACAATCACTGCGTCTTTGATATTCCTTTCGTCAAGCGTATCTAAAAACTGCAAAAACCACTGAAAACTAATTTACATGCCTGTAGAAAACCAGTGTGACTGGAACCTACGTGACAAACAATAATGCGCCCACCTTTACCCACGGGCACTTTTAAACCCCCTGTACCCTCTTTATTTTGCCAGATTTTCGTTGGAGCGTAATTCTGATCTATGTACGTTTCATCTAAATGAAATACCTATATAGGGCAAAGGTTCCTTATTTTTTAGAAGATGCATTTTTCTCAAAAACGTTACTCTGGCTGTAACTCGTATATCGGCTCTCTCCATCAGAAATCGTCTACCGTCATTGCTCTTTTTGTACTTGAACCCCATATACTTCAGTATCCTTCACAACGACGAAACTCCCCACTGAAAGTTTATTAATGTATGCAAATCAACGAAAACTTGTTCAGTGTTGGATATTCACCCTTTACATAATACCCGAGGATAATTCTTCTTGTTATATCTTTATCGCAACCGTCGATTGCCTTTGTGATACTGTTCCTTTTGATTCGTTTGCGCGGTGATTCAAGACTGTCTTTGCCACTACCGTTTCCTCGTGTAGCAACCTTTGTGAAAATAGAACAAATGACGGCGATCGTTTGCACTGTTGTCAGCTAAAGACATGACGTGTCAGATGTAAGATCGTGGTTTTAAAAAAACTGTGACAACGAAACGATTCTTTCCCAGAATATGTATCTAGAGGTATGTTCCTGCATTAACAATTGTTCAAATATGTTTTCTCGAAATACTGTATGTAATAATGGCTAAAAAGGGGGGGGGCTTATCGAGGGATTGGGAGGGCTGAAGCCCCCTCCAAAAGGGCCTAGCGACGCCACTGGTAGCCAAGCGTGTTGGCTGGTCGACTCAACTCGCTTTGATCCAGAGGTCTCGGGTTCGAGTCCCGGCGAGGGCATGGGTGTGTTTTAATGTCCGCAACAGACTTGTGATGGGTTGCAAATAACCTATAAAGTAACGAATATTTACAATATTTAACAGTTTTATTTAATTATTTACATAAATGCTAACACACCGCAAGACAATAGTTTTACTCTTTTGTTCTTGCTACAATATTTTACTTTTTAAATTTAATTTTGCAATAACAAAAAAAATAGGATGTACATTAAGATATAAAGTGACATACACAACAAAAACATATGAACATGATTTGAAAATAAAGCAAAAGTTGCTCTACGCAGTGGGTTATTTTTTATGAACTCATTAACGAGCGGTCTCAGGTCCAAATTATCAAGCACAGTTTGATGTATGTGGAGTACCGCTTAGCTGCTTAGTGACGTTGCCGGGGCAATTCTGGCTAATCAACGAGGCTGGGTTTGTCCTCTGCGCATTTCTGCCAGGACTGCTCAAAACACATTCGCTTTCCTTGAAAGATGTCAGTCAAGTATTTTAGTTTTGATTCCACTTCTGTAGCACCAATGCGTGGAGATTGAATCTTACAGTTTACCTCTTCTATTGGACCCATCACATGGCAGTAAAGGGAGAGAAAGAAAAATATCTTGAAGTGAAGAATTGTCTCTAGGTATCCAGCACATTTTAATGCTGGTCAGTAGAATCTTCTTCAGAAAATTTCTCAAGTAGTTCCTTAAGATCTGTTGCATACTAGAGGCTCTCAACGTCCACCGACGAGGGCAAACTGGTCGCAGTCCAGTATGGCCAGCTTTCTCATTCACATCAATAATATTCCTAAATATTTGCATTCTTTTAGGGGATTCCCAAACAGTCTTTAACAAGTCGTTGGCTAAATTCATTATGTCTCTGATTAATATACGTATAATAGTAAATAATAATTATATACTTAGTATATAGTAATAAGTCATGTGTTTTGCTGTCTCCGGTCATAGTCCCACAAAGTTGATGGTTTAGCGGTCTCATCCCCCCAAAGTTGATGGTCTAGAACATTTCGAATGTGTATTTAAAGTTAAGTTCATGTGACACAATTCAGACTAAACTTTACAAGAAGAAAAATAATACATTAGATCCTCTTAAGCAAAATTATTTGGGGGGCTCTGCCCCCACATCATTAACATTGGGGGGCTCGAGCCCCCCTAAGCCCCATGGAGTCGGCGCCTATGAAACCACATATATGCAAACAGTTACAACTGATCCCGAATCAGAGCGCAATGCACGCTAAATGTATAATGGTGGCAGGATGCCTCATATATCCAGGTAAGTAGTATTATTCGCACCAAATATCTGTTCTACTATTGAAACAGTCTAAAACACCGTGTTAAAAGTAATTATATTCACAAACTTTACGATTACTCGAGTCGCATATTTTTCTCGATATCTTGAAGACCGATTTTGAGAATCCTCCTTAACAAACGATGCCTCCCCGATTGCGCAGTGATAGCGTTGTTGCCTTGGAATCGAGGGGTCCCGGGTTCGATACATGGGTGGAGGTACACAGTGGTCCGGATCTTGCTTTAAACTGTAGGCCCAGTCCCGATTAGCCTTACTGTGCATAAAGTGGACTTAAAAACACCAACTCAACTCAACTCCTTAACAAACTTCTCGAAGAATGGAAAATTTAAACAAGAACAAGTAAATACATTTTTGTAATTTTGAAGTAAATTATTATTATTATTGTTTTTTTGGGGGGTATTTTTGGTTCGTATGAATCTGCCTCACACAGTAAGCTTATTTTGTTGAGTCAAGTACAATAACAAACCCTTGCAATAAGTCACTGGAAAGACATTTGAAGTTGCACATATATTTAAGCATCTATAAATAAATAATAACCCGTGGTTCGACACCCCTGGAAGGGCCTTGGTCTATCTCCCGACTGCCAGTCTTCCTCCCACAATCCTACCTATAGGTGTGGAGATCTTTAACCAGTAATGGTGTGACGTGGGGTCAGCACGTCGAACCCGTAACCATTATAGGGGATATCCGTAAATAATAATTATATTCTTGTGGTAAGGAGTCGTAATGTAACAAACTTTATTGATTTATTCCATGAGCATTATTTAAAATGTAGTGCCGTACTGAATTTACCAACTTAACAAAGGCACATTGATTGCTAAATGAGACATTTTCCTTGTGTTGAAGAGCAGGTTCAGTTTTTGGAGTATTGCAATGTTTTACACAGTCCGTTCGAAGAATTTTTAGAATATTGATGTTTTGTCAAAGGGACCAACCCCGAATAAATATCTGTGGATGTTTTACAGGTTTCATCGTATTTAAGAAGGTAATTTTTCCTGTGCAACTTTCCTGCGTACAACATGTCTTTTGCCACTCAAGCTGAAGAGCCGATTCATAGATGCAACGACCTTGGCAGAAAGAAACTCTGATTGGCACTATGTTGACAAAAGACTCAAGAAGTCCCGCAACAGACAGAACTCGAAGCGCTCGGATCCTACGGTGACATACATTTTGGTTGAACACAAACGGATGCATTGGTAGGAAATGCAGTGATTTTATGTGCCGTCCCTTTCTGGGAAGTCGGGGACCTTTGAAAACACACTTTGCCTTCATGCACACCAGGGGGCCTAAGCCAGTTCACCCCTTCCCACAAAATCTTCTCTTCATCTGGCTCTGGTTATCGGCCGCGCCGAAACGCACTGCAGGTAGCTAGGACTTTCTGGGTTAATTACTTTATAGTTCAGCATGGACTTAGGCTTTTCAAATTGCAAGAGACAAAATTCTACTGTCTGTCCCTTTTCTGGCGGGAGATGATGACAAAGATGTCGCGGTTCCTTCAGGTTCCCACACTCAACCCTTGTGCTCATAACCTGCAATGAAAGGAAAAGGCCATAATAAGCCTTTGTAACGTATCTACTTTATATCCTTCCTTGGTAACTTCCCACTCATTTTCAAGAAACATCTGCTTCTTTTTGCCCTACTGTGTTGATTGGTCGACAATTGACGACTGTCAGCTAGTTCGAAGAACAGTTTGATCCAAGAAGTGGTTTCATAGTTAGCTTCTGTAAACGTGAGATTCCGGTAGGATCACGGAGTGCTTGAGATCTCATTTTCATGCATTGCGAGTGAAATTTCGATTGCTTTTACTTTGTTCTTCTGCCACATTTGGCTAATTGCGAAGATGGGGATGAGTGATGATATGATTAAATTCATCAATGGACACAACAAACACCCATGCTCAGTCCGGAATTCGAACCCGGCACACCTGGCATCGTAGCACGATATGCTAACCACTCCACCACGGGGGTAGGCGAAGTGAAATTTCGAGTGTGAAGCTGCCAGCTCGTTTTCCTCTCGAAAAAATTGAAGTAGGATCGACTGATCGACCAAATGTCCAATACATTGACTCTCTAAATTGGTGTCCGACTACCACACAGGAGACCGGGTTTGACTCCCAGGGCGGTTGATCTCACATGTGATGAAGAATAAGTCACATTTCAATTAAGGAAGGAAACGAGGTATGTAGTCAACTTTATATAGTAGTGTGCATGCTCTAGAAATAATACGTTTCAAAATTCTGCATATTTTGTGATTTTTCTTCATTTAGCCTCCACCAGGGTTGTCAAAGGTTCATCTACCCACAACTTCTATGGGTTTTATTGGGTTCCGTTGCAGGACCGGAACCTTTCTTCTCGCACAATTTAAATTCGGTCCTAGTAGTGTATTGATCCATTAAAAAAAGGTTACTGGATCGTATTTAAATTGATCCGGAAAATATTCCTGCACCGAATTTAATTGGTCCTGGAAAAAAGGTTCTTGGACAGTGTTTAAATTCAGCCGCAAAACAAGGTTCCTGCACCGTATTTAAACTCATACGGAAAAAAGGTTCCTGGACCGAATTGAGGCCTAGAACCCATTTACACTTGCTGATTTTCTCTCCCGGATGTGAAATGAATTTATTTACAATACCTGGACCATTAACAACCCTGGGATTTTTAAAGATTAGGGAACGCGTACATTCTAATTTGTTCTATAGGATTGCGTTATAGGACCGGAACCTTTTCTCTCGCACAATCTAAATTCGTACTAAGTTGCGAATTGTTTCATTTCAATACGGAACTTTGACCCTTTTTAAACTGATCCGGAAAAAATGTTCGTTGACCGTATTTAAATTCTTCAAGAAATAAGGTTCCTGGACCGAAATTAAATTCATCTGGAAAAAAAAATTCATGGACCGAATTGAAAACGTTACAGATGAAGAGGTTCCTTACGGTTCAGAACCCATTTAAGCTTGATAATTTTCTCTCCTGGATGGGAATTGAATTTATTTAAGATTCCTGGACCTTTAACAACTCTGGCCTCCACCTACACATACGAATAAAATTAATCCAAAGTAATATAGCGAATAATAGTTATTTCCATAATAATATCATGAAATATGGAGAGCCAAATTACTTATCAAGCATTTTCTGTTATTTGTCTAGCCTAGTGGGAGCGAAAATCTTTTGCCCTTGCTGGTGAGTAGTATAATTGGTGATAGAACCAGCACCACTTACAAGTGTACAAATGATGAGCTCATATAATTAAACAGCCCGATTTGCCCACACTTAAAATTATGCCAAGATGCCCCTTATTCCCCAATTCTTTAAGTGTAATATGCTCTTAATTCTAAGAATTTTCAATCCTAGTGTACAAATGATGAGCCCCCTCAGATTGATTTGCATACACTTATAAAAGGCACTTCTGTGAGATTGTTGTCCATAAATTTGTTAAAAATATGCCCTTCTTGATATTTTTTTTGCCCACACCTAAAACTAAGCTAACACACACACACACACACACATACACACACACACACACACACACACACACACCCATACACATATTTACTTCTGGCTTAAGTTCAATTGGATACCAGGTTCAATTTGTTTATCTAATATTAAAACAATGTAATTTTTCTAGAATTGCTCTGTGACTCTCTCATTTCTTACATCATATGTTTGCATGTTTCAAGTGATTCTCCTCTGTGTTAGTGTTTGTTTAGATCAAAGTGATTAATATGCACAATTCCCGACACGGTAGTATTGAATTTTTGCTTTGCATGTTTCAAGTGATTCTCCTCTGTGTTAGTGTTTGTTTAGATCAAAGTGATTAATGTGCACAATTCCCGACACAGTAGTATTGAATTTTTGCTTTGCATGTTTCAAGTGATTCTCCTCTGCGTCAGTGCTTACAGAAATTTCCGAGTATTGAAGCTTTGCGTGCAAACAAAATTGCATCAGCCAGTATTGTGAGAGTGGTTGAGGAGAACAGATGTGTTGTTACAGTGCTTCTCATACTTACAGGTCTGTTTGGTTTAATTCTTATTATTCATATTAAATATATATTTCTGGTATATTGAACAAAAGGGCTTATATTTTGTATAAAAAATCTGATATTTGTTGCATCCAGCTTGTTTGTTGTAATCCACTCTTATTTAGAGTCAGGCTTATATCTGTCCCAGCCTGTTATACAAAAAATCAATACATAACACAGCGCTAGGTCATTGCCATTCTAGACATGCATGTCCGTGCAGGCATTTGCGGAAGGTCAGTTTAGATCAATATTTATTCTTTTTTTCCACTTGTGGGCTATTGGCTTTACAACCTGTCATAATAAGCATAGAGTTTTGGTTTAAAACCCAAAAAAAATTATATAATAAACCGAGGATAAAAATTAACATTATTAACATATTAAATATACACAAGAAATAAACAAAGCACACAGCTGAACAAAATATATATATATTAAGTACAAAATTTTGAATTGAACCCCAGGAAATCTTATATAATAAACCAACAACAAAAATGCCAAATCAAAAATATTGCAATCAGTGTAATAAGAATATATCCAGCCCCAATTGGGCCAGACACCAAAAGAATTGTAACCCAGGCAAATTCAGAACTCCCACTAAAATATGTTCTAAATGCAATAAAATATTTAGCAAGGCATATTTCAATAGACATGTGGGTTCTTGTTCTGTACAGTCATCAACATTGCCCCCACAACCTTCTACATCTGGTCTGAAAAGGAAGCATGAAACACCTGTTAATGCTGGACCGGCAAAGAAGCCACGCTATGAACCCATCCATAGCAGTTTTAACGGCCAATTAAGGGATCACCGGTTTGTATCAGAGCCAAGATGTGACATTAAGACTTTTTTGAACAGTATAAATCCTGATGTGCAGGCAATTCTAAATGCACAAAATGTGTCTTATAAGCTGTCCCTCAAATTGTTTACACAATATAAGAAGCCAAATGGCACAAAATTTACACAGCCCCACATAACAGAAACTGTACCGGTATATTCAAATGCAAATTCAGACAAAATAATAAGCAGTTTGATATATCAATTGAATATTAAACACTCTGAATTTGCAGCAAAAGAGTCTGGATGGAGCCTATGCGGTTCTCCACACAAGTTATATGTTAATATTTCTGAATTCAACCCATTACAAGGTTCCACTTATGTGCCATTACCTGCCAATATCAAAAACAAAACAGCCGTGGTTAATATAAAAAATAATGACCAGAAATGCTTTTTGTGGTGTATTTTAGCTGCTTTGTATCCAGTTTCAAGGAATCCTCAGAGAATAAGTTATTATAAACAGCATGAAAATGATTTTGATGAAGCAATGGAGGGTTTAGAATATCCAATGTCTGTTCAGAATATTGATAAATTTGAAAAAAAGGTCCGGGATATCAATGGCAAACAATTATCTATTAATGTATTTACTTGTTCCACTGGCCGTGACAATTGCTTGATAGATCCTCTCAGAATCAGTACACTTGATGATGAATCTGCTATTCCAATTGATCTGCTCTTAATTGAAGGGGATGGCACATATCATTACACTCTGATACACAGTCTTGAAGCTTTAGTGAGAACACAACTAGACAAATTTAATAGAATATTTAAGTTGTGCAGAAGATGTTTAACTGTTTTTGATGGTAGAAAAATGGTGAATGGGGTTCGGGAAGAAAATGCAGAAATTGCTAAAAACAAGTTAATTGAGCATCTGAAATACTGTGGCAACCATAAACCTGTTCATATGGTGATGCCAATGCCAAGTGAAAATGCAAAATTCCAAAAGTTTAAAGCCTTGTTGGAACACCCAGCATATATAGTGTGTGATTTTGAATCAAATCTCAAACCTCTTGCTTTCTGTAGCCCAGACCCTGAGGAATCTTCAATTACACCATACCAGTTACATGAACCTTCCAGCTTTTATTATGTGGTTGTACAGGGTGGTGTGGTTAGTAAAGAATATTTATACATGGGAGCAGATGCCATCAAAGAATTTGCACAAAGAATAGAAAATGAGTGCCATGACATAGCATCTAATATTTTATTAAAATCAAAACCCATGTTGCCTTTAACAGAGAAACAGATTGAAGATTTCAACAATGCAGAAAAATGCCCGGTATGTGATTCTGAATTTTCAGATACAAAAATCAAGGTGAAACACCATTCTCATGCAGATGGTAAATTCTTAATGGCCCTGTGTAAAAGCTGTAATATTGAGATCCAGAGACCAAAATTTGTCCCCATATTTTGCCATGGAGCATCCAATTATGATTTTCATCATTTAATCAGGTACGAGGGGTTTGACAAGCAGAATTTAATTATTTTAGCTGAAAATGATGAGAAATATATTGCTATTAGCAAAATAATTAAAGTTAATGGTGTTCATATTCACATAAGATTTCTTGATTCTTACAGAATTTTATCGGCTAGCCTGGCTACACTGGCCACTCAATTATCTGATGAACAATTCAAAATCACATGTGCCTTGTTTCCAAATCAGGACCTGAAATTAATTAGGCGGAAGGGTGTATATCCATATGATTATGTTACAGATTTTTCTAAATTTGATGAGTGTTCTCTGCCACCACAACAAGAGTTTTACAGCAAAATCAGAGGATCTGGAATCACAGATGAAGATTATCACCATGCCCAGTTGATGTGGAACAATTTAAAATGCCAGACATTTGGTGATTATCACAATGCATATTTAAAACTTGATGTGACCCTCTTAGCTGATATATTGCAGGCATTCAGAAAATCTTCCATGAAAAATTATAAGCTGGATCCAATATATTTTTACAGTGCTCCGGCCCTAGCATGGTCTGCAATGTTTTTAAACACTAAAATGCAATTGGATCTGATCCAGGATCAAGATATGTATCTGTTTATGGAACAATGTATAAGAGGAGGCATGGTGCAATGTTCTCAGAGATATGCCAGAGCAAATAACAAATATATTCCCGATTATGATCCAGCACTGCCATCAAATTATATACTGTATGTGGATGCAAACAGCCTCTATGGTTATGCCATGATGGATAAACTGCCATATGCAGGGCTTGAGTGGGTTGAAAATTTCAATATTGAAGATCTTAAGGATTTTGATGACAGTGACTATGGCCTCTTCTTAGAGGTTGATCTGACAATTCCAGATGATTTACACAAGACATTTTCTGATCTGCCCCCAATTCCCGAGGTTCAGTGTTCACCTGGCTCTAAACAAAAGAAATTGATGATGACTCTGGAGCCAAAACAGGGCTATGTCATATATTACAAAAACCTCCAGTTCCTGATGAATCATGGTGTTCAAGTGACCAAAATTGGAAAAGTTTTGAGCTTCAGGCACTCAAGATGGTTGAAGCCATATATTGATACAAACACAGAGCTTCGAACATCTACAATGAGCCAATTTGATAAGGCCTTGTTTAAATTGATGGTCAATTCAGTGTATGGCAAAACAATTGAAAATGTCAGAAAACATATTGATGTTAAAATAATTACTGACCCCAGCCGGAGCAAAAAATTGATTGCAAAGCCCAACTTCAATTACAGAAGAATTTATGATGAAAATATGGCACTTTTCAACATGAAAAAAACAAAGATCAAATTTGATAAGCCTATTTATGTAGGGGCTGTGATATTGGAATTGGCCAAATTACACATGTTAAAATTGTATTATGATGTGTTGAAACCTTTTTATGGTGATAGTGTAAAATTGATGTACATGGATACAGATAGTTTTGTTCTTGATATTCAAACAGAAGATGTTTATCAAGATATTGCACAGCCTGAATTGTTTAAATATTTTGATACCAGTGAACATACAGAGATTCAACCCCACAACAAAAAGGTGCCTGGCAAGTTAAAAGATGAGACACTTGGTGATGTTATTGTGGCATTTGCTGGGTTAAGAGCCAAGATGTACAGTTTTGAAACATGTAGTGGTGTTGTTGCCAAAAAGGCCAAGGGCATTGGCAGAGTAACTGTTGACAAAGAGCTTGAATTTGAGGATTACAAAAATTGTCTCAAATCATGTAGCACAATCAGAACATCAGAAAATAGAATTCAGAGTGTGGATCACTTATTGACTAGCAATATTGTAAGAAAAGTGGCTCTGGACCCACATGATGATAAGAGATGTATTTTATCATGTGGCATACATACTCTACCATGGGGGCATTGTGATTTGAAAAATGGCAATCAATGCCCAATTACAGAGCATGATTTGAAATAAATAAACATGCCTATGAACTTATTTGGGTTCAAAAAACAAGCTATTATGGATCTGCCAACACCACAACCCTCTTCTGATATGATATCTAAACTAAGTGCTTTGTTAATTATTCATCTGAACAGCATACTTACAGATGTTGATGATAAAACAGGTAAAACATTGTACATATTTAACAATAATTTAAATCATTACCAATTACCTGTAGGTGGGCAATTGCAATTATTTACAACCCCTGAGGGTAATGTCAAGATTTCAATAGGGAGAAATATTTATAGAATTAAGCACTCAAACATGATTTCTGGCACTGTATATACTGTTTCTGCTGGTGACTGCTTATATATTGAGGTCCCTGGGTCATATGACAAGCTTATACCTTTTTTTATAGAATTAAGAATCAGATATTCAATAATAAATAACCACTAAAACAAAAATGCCTAATGATATATTTGGCCATACAAGACATGAAGATCACAGTGATGAGATTCTGATGCTTGATGTCAGAGTCAAGAAATTAAGAAGTGATTTACAAGCTTTACAAACCACACTCAATGCCAGTCTTCAATTAGAAATTACAAATTTACAATCACAATGCATGGACCCTATTCTTAAAATTGACTCAGAACTCAAAGTGCTGCTTCAGAAATATACTGACCTGGCCACATTGGATAATTTTCAAAGTTTAGAAGAAGCTGTAGCAGCTCTTCAAGCCAAATTTAAGACCCAGGCCACCAACTCTGAGCAATTGAAACAGCAATTGGAAGAGCAGATAAATAATGTCCAGACACAGCTCCAAACAATTGTCAAAAGCATAAAATCACAAGAAGATTTCGATCTAGTGATTTCCACTCTAAAAGAACAGATTCAATCACTCCAAATACCTAATCTGGACCCTCTGAACAATGCCATAGCCGAGGTTAAAGAAAAAATTGAGACACTTGAAAATTTTATGAACAACTTGCCATCTTCTGATGCTTTGAGTGCAATAACTCGGAGTGTTGCAAACATCAAGCTGCAACTTGAAACATATGAAGATTTTGGAAAAATTCAAAGTACCATAACCCATCTTGAGGGTACAATAGCAGCAGTGCAAAGTGATTTGACAAACATACAAGAATCTCTAGAATCCCACCTGCCCGGTATTGTAGACACACTTGTCAGTGTCCAGGAACAGATCACAAAGCTTGAAAACCTCAACACTGAATCTGAGCTATCTCATTTTCATCACTTGATCGATGCTTGTTACAGATTCAAGATGCTCATTGATGGTCCTAACAACATCATCATGGCCTGGCTTGATTTTTATGTCCACAACAAGTTTCTTGTATTGTTGCACAATTTCTTGTAGCTGGGTGGCAAAAACAGACAGAGCATTTGCTTGATTGGATTCCATGGTCCCTAGCTGTTGCTTGATATTAGCTACAATTTGTTGCAAATTTTCAATAACTGCCAATTTTGAATTTTGAGCAGTAAGATCATGGACCTGTCTTCTGATATCCTCAAACAGGGCATGCAGTTCATTAATATGTTGATTAGTTGGTAGAGTGGCCACTGTCTGAGTAAGTTGTTTGATCTCTGTCTGGATATTCTTGATATCTTCTGATTTCAATATGCGATTCACAGCTCTCTTAATATTTTTAAGTTCCTGTGATGTCGGGAGATTTGTTACAGTATTTTGCAAAAATTCAAGTGCCAATTTTACATTATTTAATTCAGAAGCATCAGCCACATTTTGCATAGCATCTTGGAGCAGGGCTATATCAGCCTGAGAGGGTGTTGATTGTTGTAAAATTTCAAGTTTTGTTTGGATATCATCGATCAAGTGATGAAAATGAGATAGCTCAGATTCAGTGTTGAGGTTTTCAAGCTTTGTGATCTGTTCCTGGACACTGACAAGTGTGTCTACAATACCGGGCAGGCGGGATTCTAGAGATTCTTGTATATTTGTCAAATCACTTTGCACTGCTGCTATTGTACCCTCAAGATGGGTTATGGTACTTTGAATTTTTCCAAAATCTTCATATGTTTCAAGTTGCAGCTTGATGTTTGCAACACTCCGAGTTATTGCACTCAAAGCATCAGAAGATGGCAAGTTGTTCATAAAATTTTCAAGTGTCTCAATTTTTTCTTTAACCTCGGCTATGGCATTGTTGAGGGTCCAGATTAGGTATTTGGAGTGATTGAATCTGTTCTTTTAGAGTGGAAATCACTAGATCAAAATCTTCTTGTGATTTTATGCTTTTGACAATTGTTTGGAGCTGTGTCTGGACATTATTTATCTGCTCTTCCAATTGCTGTTTCAATTGCTCAGAGTTGGTGGCCTGGGTCTTAAATTTGGCTTGAAGAGCTGCTACAGCTTCTTCTAAACTTTGAAAATTATCCAATGTGGTCAGGTCAGTATATTTCTGAAGCAGCACTTTGAGTTCTGAGTCAATTTTAAGAAGAGGGTCCATGCATTGTGATTGTAAATTTGTAATTTCTAATTGAAGACTGGCATTGAGTGTGGTTTGTAAAGCTTGTAAATCACTTCTTAATTTCTTGACTCTGACATCAAGCATCAGAATCTCATCACTGTGATCTTCATGTCTTGTATGACCAAATATATCATTAGGCATTTTTGTTTTAGTGGTTATTTATTATTGAATATCTGATTCTTAATTCTATAAAAAAAGGTATAAGCTTGTCATATGACCCAGGGACCTCAATATATAAGCAGTCACCAGCAGAAACAGTATATACAGTGCCAGAAATCATGTTTGAGTGCTTAATTCTATAAATATTTCTCCCTATTGAAATCTTGACATTACCCTCAGGGGTTGTAATAAATTGCAATTGCCCACCTACAGGTAATTGGTAATGATTTAAATTATTGTTAAATATGTACAATGTTTTACCTGTTTTATCATCAACATCTGTAAGTATGCTGTTCAGATGAATAATTAACAAAGCACTTAGTTTAGATATCATATCAGAAGAGGGTTGTGGTGTTGGCAGATCCATAATAGCTTGTTTTTTGAACCCAAATAAGTTCATAGGCATGTTTATTTATTTCAAATCATGCTCTGTAATTGGGCATTGATTGCCATTTTTCAAATCACAATGCCCCCATGGTAGAGTATGTATGCCACATGATAAAATACATCTCTTATCATCATGTGGGTCCAGAGCCACTTTTCTTACAATATTGCTAGTCAATAAGTGATCCACACTCTGAATTCTATTTTCTGATGTTCTGATTGTGCTACATGATTTGAGACAATTTTTGTAATCCTCAAATTCAAGCTCTTTGTCAACAGTTACTCTGCCAATGCCCTTGGCCTTTTTGGCAACAACACCACTACATGTTTCAAAACTGTACATCTTGGCTCTTAACCCAGCAAATGCCACAATAACATCACCAAGTGTCTCATCTTTTAACTTGCCAGGCACCTTTTTGTTGTGGGGTTGAATCTCTGTATGTTCACTGGTATCAAAATATTTAAACAATTCAGGCTGTGCAATATCTTGATAAACATCTTCTGTTTGAATATCAAGAACAAAACTATCTGTATCCATGTACATCAATTTTACACTATCACCATAAAAAGGTTTCAACACATCATAATACAATTTTAACATGTGTAATTTGGCCAATTCCAATATCACAGCCCCTACATAAATAGGCTTATCAAATTTGATCTTTGTTTTTTTCATGTTGAAAAGTGCCATATTTTCATCATAAATTCTTCTGTAATTGAAGTTGGGCTTTGCAATCAATTTTTTGCTCCGGCTGGGGTCAGTAATTATTTTAACATCAATATGTTTTCTGACATTTTCAATTGTTTTGCCATACACTGAATTGACCATCAATTTAAACAAGGCCTTATCAAATTGGCTCATTGCAGATGTTCGAAGCTCTGTGTTTGTATCAATATATGGCTTCAACCATCTTGAGTGCCTGAAACTCAAAACTTTTCCAATTTTGGTCACTTGAACACCATGATTCATCAGGAACTGGAGGTTTTTGTAATATATGACATAGCCCTGTTTTGGCTCCAGAGTCATCATCAATTTCTTTTGTTTAGAGCCAGGTGAACACTGAACCTCGGGAATTGGGGGCAGATCAGAAAATGTCTTGTGTAAATCATCTGGAATTGTCAGATCAACCTCTAAGAAGAGGCCATAGTCACTGTCATCAAAATCCTTAAGATCTTCAATATTGAAATTTTCAACCCACTCAAGCCCTGCATATGGCAGTTTATCCATCATGGCATAACCATAGAGGCTGTTTGCATCCACATACAGTATATAATTTGATGGCAGTGCTGGATCATAATCGGGAATATATTTGTTATTTGCTCTGGCATATCTCTGAGAACATTGCACCATGCCTCCTCTTATACATTGTTCCATAAACAGATACATATCTTGATCCTGGATCAGATCCAATTGCATTTTAGTGTTTAAAAACATTGCAGACCATGCTAGGGCCGGAGCACTGTAAAAATATATTGGATCCAGCTTATAATTTTTCATGGAAGATTTTCTGAATGCCTGCAATATATCAGCTAAGAGGGTCACATCAAGTTTTAAATATGCATTGTGATAATCACCAAATGTCTGGCATTTTAAATTGTTCCACATCAACTGGGCATGGTGATAATCTTCATCTGTGATTCCAGATCCTCTGATTTTGCTGTAAAACTCTTGTTGTGGTGGCAGAGAACACTCATCAAATTTAGAAAAATCTGTAACATAATCATATGGATATACACCCTTCCGCCTAATTAATTTCAGGTCCTGATTTGGAAACAAGGCACATGTGATTTTGAATTGTTCATCAGATAATTGAGTGGCCAGTGTAGCCAGGCTAGCCGATAAAATTCTGTAAGAATCAAGAAATCTTATGTGAATATGAACACCATTAACTTTAATTATTTTGCTAATAGCAATATATTTCTCATCATTTTCAGCTAAAATAATTAAATTCTGCTTGTCAAACCCCTCGTACCTGATTAAATGATGAAAATCATAATTGGATGCTCCATGGCAAAATATGGGGACAAATTTTGGTCTCTGGATCTCAATATTACAGCTTTTACACAGGGCCATTAAGAATTTACCATCTGCATGAGAATGGTGTTTCACCTTGATTTTTGTATCTGAAAATTCAGAATCACATACCGGGCATTTTTCTGCATTGTTGAAATCTTCAATCTGTTTCTCTGTTAAAGGCAACATGGGTTTTGATTTTAATAAAATATTAGATGCTATGTCATGGCACTCATTTTCTATTCTTTGTGCAAATTCTTTGATGGCATCTGCTCCCATGTATAAATATTCTTTACTAACCACACCACCCTGTACAACCACATAATAAAAGCTGGAAGGTTCATGTAACTGGTATGGTGTAATTGAAGATTCCTCAGGGTCTGGGCTACAGAAAGCAAGAGGTTTGAGATTTGATTCAAAATCACACACTATATATGCTGGGTGTTCCAACAAGGCTTTAAACTTTTGGAATTTTGCATTTTCACTTGGCATTGGCATCACCATATGAACAGGTTTATGGTTGCCACAGTATTTCAGATGCTCAATTAACTTGTTTTTAGCAATTTCTGCATTTTCTTCCCGAACCCCATTCACCATTTTTCTACCATCAAAAACAGTTAAACATCTTCTGCACAACTTAAATATTCTATTAAATTTGTCTAGTTGTGTTCTCACTAAAGCTTCAAGACTGTGTATCAGAGTGTAATGATATGTGCCATCCCCTTCAATTAAGAGCAGATCAATTGGAATAGCAGATTCATCATCAAGTGTACTGATTCTGAGAGGATCTATCAAGCAATTGTCACGGCCAGTGGAACAAGTAAATACATTAATAGATAATTGTTTGCCATTGATATCCCGGACCTTTTTTTCAAATTTATCAATATTCTGAACAGACATTGGATATTCTAAACCCTCCATTGCTTCATCAAAATCATTTTCATGCTGTTTATAATAACTTATTCTCTGAGGATTCCTTGAAACTGGATACAAAGCAGCTAAAATACACCACAAAAAGCATTTCTGGTCATTATTTTTTATATTAACCACGGCTGTTTTGTTTTTGATATTGGCAGGTAATGGCACATAAGTGGAACCTTGTAATGGGTTGAATTCAGAAATATTAACATATAACTTGTGTGGAGAACCACATAGGCTCCATCCAGACTCTTTTGCTGCAAATTCAGAGTGTTTAATATTCAATTGATATATCAAACTGCTTATTATTTTGTCTGAATTTGCATTTGAATATACCGGTACAGTTTCTGTTATGTGGGGCTGTGTAAATTTTGTGCCATTTGGCTTCTTATATTGTGTAAACAATTTGAGGGACAGCTTATAAGACACATTTTGTGCATTTAGAATTGCCTGCACATCAGGATTTATACTGTTCAAAAAAGTCTTAATGTCACATCTTGGCTCTGATACAAACCGGTGATCCCTTAATTGGCCGTTAAAACTGCTATGGATGGGTTCATAGCGTGGCTGCTTTGCCGGTCCAGCATTAACAGGTGTTTCATGCTTCCTTTTCAGACCAGATGTAGAAGGTTGTGGGGGCAATGTTGATGACTGTACAGAACAAGAACCCACATGTCTATTGAAATATGCCTTGCTAAATATTTTATTGCATTTAGAACATATTTTAGTGGGAGTTCTGAATTTGCCTGGGTTACAATTCTTTTGGTGTCTGGCCCAATTGGAGCTGGATATATTCTTATTACACTGATTGCAATATTTTTGATTTGGCATTTTTGTTGTTGGTTTATTATATAAGATTTCCTGGGGTTCAATTCAAAATTTTGTACTTAAGATATATATATATTTTGTTCAGCTGTGTGCTTTGTTTATTTCTTGTGTATATTTAATATGTTAATAATGTTAATTTTTATCCTCGGTTTATTATATAATTTTTTTTGGGTTTTAAACCAAAACTCTATGCTTATTATGACAGGTTGTAAAGCCAATAGCCCACAAGTGGAAAAAAAGATTAAATATTGATCTAAACTGACCTTCCGCAAATGCCTGCACGGACATGCATGTCTAGAATGGCAATGACCTAGCGCTGTGTTATGTATTGATTTTTTGTATAACAGGCTGGGACAGATATAAGCCTGACTCTAAATAAGAGTGGATTACAACAAACAAGCTGGATGCAACAAATATCAGATTTTTTATACAAAATATAAGCCCTTTTGTTCAATATACCAGAAATATATTTAATATGAATAATAAGAATTAAACCAAACAGGCCTGTAAGTATGAGAAGCACTGTAACAACACATCTGTTCTCCTCAACCACTCTCACAATACTGGCTGATGCAATTTTGTTTGCACGCAAAGCTTCAATACTCGGAAATTTCTGTAAGCACTGACGCAGAGGAGAATCACTTGAAACATGCAAAGCAAAAATTCAATACTATTGTGTCGGGAATTGTGCACATTAATCACTTTGATCTAAACAAACACTAACACAGAGGAGAATCACTTGAAACATGCAAAGCAAAAATTCAATACTACCGTGTCGGGAATTGTGCATAATCACTTTGATCTAAACAAACACTAACACAGAGGAGAATCACTTGAAACATGCAAACATATAATGTAAGAAATGAGAGAGTCACAGAGCAATTCTAGAAAAATTACATTGTTTTAATATTAGATAAACAAATTGAACCTGGTATCCAATTGAACTTAAGCCAGAAGTAAATATGTGTATGGGTGTGTGTGTGTGTGTGTGTGTGTGTGTGTGTGTGTGTGTGTGTGTGTGTGTGTGTGTTGCTTAGTTTTAGGTGTGGGCAAAAAAAATATCAAGAAGGGCATATTTTTAACAAATTTATGGACAACAATCTCACAGAAGTGCCTTTTATAAGTGTATGCAAATCAATCTGAGGGGGCTCATCATTTGTACACTAGGATTGAAAATTCTTAGAATTAAGAGCATATTACACTTAAAGAATTGGGGAATAAGGGGCATCTTGGCATAATTTTAAGTGTGGGCAAATCGGGCTGTTTAATTATATGAGCTCATCATTTGTACACTTGTAAGTGGTGCTGGTTCTATCACCAATTATACTACTCTGGTGAACTCGGTTTCTGCAAATTCAAGACGGCATTTTCTAATTTTCATTTCTATTTGGGCCGACAACTCCGTGGTGGAATGGTTAGCAGGTTACGCTACGAAGCATAATGTCCCGTGTTCGAATTCCGGCCTGAGAATGTGTCTTCTTTGAGATGGTCCTTTCATCAAGTTAATCTTAACTCATTCTCATCTTCACGATTAGCCAAAAAAGTGTCAAAAAAAGTGAAGTAAAATGAACCAAGTCAATCAATAATTTCTATTTCGTTATTTTACGCCGCTTTTCTACCTCTTGGGTTAAATGCGACGATGAGATTGAGTGATGATCCGAAGGAATAGCAATGCGAGACATGATGCAACCACACCTATCCAAGGTCCGAACCTTGGACCTCTGGTTTCGTAGTGTGTCATGCTCATGCTTCGGGAGTGGAATCCTTTGAATGAAAAACTATAAAAGTAAGGTGAAAGAAAACAACATTGCCATGTTTAGGTCCTCTAAAGAAAACTACATTTATTCAGTAAAATTAATTTTGAAGGACAAAGCCTCCGAAGTGTTTTTCCATTTGGTGACGCGTGGTCATCACATCGAGTCCCATCTATTTTTGAGAGTGGAATTCGCTTACATATTGATTTCAAGTAGCTTCCCAATTGTCCTCACGATGTTAGGCCATCACAGAAATTTTGGAGTTCCTACCAGGGATCGAACCTTGAATCTGTCGTACTAAAGACGAGAGCGCAATATTTTTAGCGCGCGGGAATTTTGTTATTTCTATTGCCATCATATATTCAGTTTTGCACGTACAAAGAAGATTACTTTTAAGAAATTAGATGTGTGATAAAATATCTTATGTATCGTCATCATTCTCCAATGTGTACAGTACGATGCCACAAAAGACTCGTGCATGTCCCATTGAATAGTGGTTAAGGGTGTCACCTTGCACTAAAGGCCGCCGGATTCGATTCTGGTATAAACAATATACATGGGATGCCTATCTTGAACTCATTACACAAACATTTCATTTTCGCACCGTTGTCATACTTGTGCACCTGATTCCAGCACCTTTTTATATCTAAACTGACGGAAGAGGGTTTTCTCTACTTCTCAATTTTCTTCGAGCAAATTTACAAATCTAAGGAGTAAGGACTAATGACATTGTTCTTGGTGTCTCAAAAATCTAACATAAGAGAAAATACATGGATTTTTAAAGACTGTCTAGATGCCATTAAGTTAATAAGTTCATTCTGCATTACTGTACATATACTGTACATATACTTATGTATGCCTATATGGTATATTAATAGTTTGTAGTTTGTTAGTTTTTAATGGTTTGATGGAAAAAAAATCTTAAGTTTTGGGCCCTCCCCGAACTGATCAACCTAGCTACGTCCCTGTCTCTCTAATACATGAGTTTTGCCAATAGCTCTGTCCTTCGACAGTTTTTTTCTATGGGATCTATGGTGTTTGTAGATATGATATTCTTCGCCAGAGAGAATTAATTTGCTTACGAGGAGAGTTTTGGACATTTTGTATAAATCATCAGCCGGAACACGAAAAAGTTGGTTAGGGAGAAACTTTTCGGTTTGTCGCGATACACGTGCAGACCCTTATTTTACAGTTGTTACTCCACAGCAGAGGGGACTACTCCGCGACTTGCACGTTATTGGCTAGAGCTTGTGACGTCACCAAGAGGACATGAGCGGAAGAAACCTATGCGGAGAATGTATCAGATGGCCCATGAAACGCTGTGTCATAGCTGTGTTTTCATGCATCTTTTGATATTATGCACCAAACGTGTTAATTAAATTTGACAACAAGAGATGAAATACGCGATAGAAGAATACATTTATTCCGAAACAATGCATAGTTTATTTTTCAGACATTATTTGTGTGATATATTGTCCCTGTAGGCCGTGGCCCACTGGCTGCTTTTCTTTCCAGCTAACCTATTACATTTATTTTAAATGTGTAATTCTAAGGAAAGTTCTTGTGCTGGCATATTCCGATATGACTTTTTCCTGAATATCCTGGAATATCACTTTAATATTTTTACGTTACTTTTCAGATTCTCCAAGTCAACCGTAGTAACGATGAGGATAAATTTGTATTAGTGTTTTTGTTATTTAGCGTCGCTTTTCTTCCACTTTTGGCTCATCGCGACGAACAGGATGAACGATGATTAGTTAAATTTGATGAAGGGACACTCGCAGAGAACCCCTATGCCCATGCTGGGACATGAACCCGGGATCTTTGGAGGCGAAAACAAAAGTCTACCACTTAACGCCTTCGGCTATCGAGCCGGTGAATGAATTGGATGATGGCTATTGCATAAAGGGTGTCTTTTCGGAAAACATTCAAACGTCTTCCACGTAATAATATATCCTAGGACCTTCATTCTTGCGGGCTTACTAGGCTCTGCCATGTGGGCCAACAATCTGTGTATTAATCTGTAGGGTTTGTGTTTTTTGTCTTGTGATCTTCCCTTCATCAATTTCATCTACTCACCATTCATTTGCATCGTTGCAATTAGCCAAGTGGTAAATTATACGTAAAATGAAACAAAATCAATACAAACACAAAATAAAAATAATGGAACGATTATGCTGTTACCATGGCCGTAGGCAGGAAAAATTTTCGGGGGGGGGGGTCATTCATAATTGTTCCCAGGCCGTCGCCAGAAATTTGAATAATAGAAATAATAATAATAATTGTACAATAATAATTAAAATTTCATAATAATAAAACAATTTTATTCCATAATAATAATACTAATAATAATTATTATTATATTATTGTTATATCCTTGAGGGGGCTTACTCAATCCAGCAGATGAGTGAATATCCAGCATAAGTTCCTTTTTGTTTTTTTTACGTTTCATACAGTGTGTACTGAAATGCACAATTATTTTACTTCGTCATTAAACTTTAGATACTAAAAACTTTAAAAGTTAGATGGAAATTTTAGTCATAAAGTTTTTGTTGTTTGACTTTAAAATTAAATTTTTGGAATTTTGAAAAGTATGGAAGCAGCCATTCTCTTTAAAAGCTTAGCCTGGTGCATGGATTGTAACCTCAATCGCCAACGTAATGCGCTACGAAACTGGAGGTACTAGGTTTGAACTCCTATCAAGGGGGATTTATTTTCGACTTTATCGGACGGGGAATTTAAAAGCTGGAAAGGGAATTTTGGGACAATCATAAGGGAATCTTCAGTCTATATTCCTTGTGACGCAGGAGCAACACTGGAAAGATGACAGCAGAAGTGATAATGGAGAGGTCGCGGGTTGGCTACGATTCTGGGAATAAATCCTGTTTCACTCAACTTTCAGAATTCCAAATGTATGAAAATTCTAGCTCGATCGTTTCAACATTGTCTCCTTGTATTCTTGTGATGCTTCGAAAAAAATTGAAAATTTGTTACAGATTTTGGTTTCTGAACATCCATTAATCCAACATGTCAGAAGTTTCGGGGGGGGGGGGTTGAACCCTAGAAACCCCCCCTCTAAATACGGCCATGGCTGTTACGTTTTCCTGTATTTTAGACACGTCGCACTAATCAGCCAAGAGTCAGAGGTTGCTTTTCGGTCCAATGATTCTTCTAATAATGGGAGGTAAATGCAAGCTCAGAATTATAATTTTGTCTTTTATCCACCTGAGTTGAGGACCTTAATTTTTAGATTTTATTTGTAACGATAATTTAAGGTAAATAGGGGAAAGTGGGGGTAAGACCGGGTAGCTAGAGTTTGTCAGATTTAAGTAAAATATGCATTGTTTAACTGAGTACACTATAAATTATATCATTCCTGAAAAGTCATAGTTGCACTACTTTTTTTTATCTATGATTGTTTTCTGAAAAAAGTCAAATCACCCGGGTGGGGTAATACCGGGTGCATATGTTAACTTTATGGGAAAATAGAAAAACGAGATTTTCAGTGGAAAAGTAGCAGAATTTTTTATTTTATGCCTATGACAAGTTGGTTCATGCCTTAGCTGAACAATTCAAGAATATTAGTTACAGAAATCGCAAGTAAAGTAGTTGTCTTCTTCCTCCACTCCACTGCAGCTTTCGTGGGCTCAGCCAAGACACTTTCCACATTGGATGATTGGATCCACCCTTCTCCTTGTTCTGAGTTAGAAAATACATCAATACAAAAAATATAATTTAGTCTTAAATGATGGGGCAATGATGGGTAGTGCCCGGTCTTGCCCCGCTTGGCGTAGCCGGTCTTACCCCGAGTGCAGAAGTAATAAAAACTAAACAGAACCACGCTACTTTTGGACTAAATCCGTGTTGTTTGTTAGGGTATAAATCCTTAGTAAACATATAATAAGCTGGACTAAAGAGCATTTTATAACTGTAATGAAATGACTATTAAATAAAGATGGTTTAAAAACAAAAGAACATTAGAGAGATGACATCGTAAAACAAACTCACCTACACAGACACCGTGAATTCAACAAAAACAACACGCCAACATGCTGCTTCTTCTTGACTAAAGTAAGAATCACGAACCTTTCGACCTTCTGTAAACAACCATCTCACTTCGAGTAACGTATCACTCCGCGCCAGCTGTTCGTGAATGGTGCGGCCATCATATCCTGCTCACTCGCAACCTTTAATTTTACGTAACATGGAAAAACGTATTCTTATTTTAACTGATAATCTACACATTGAAGTATAATACATTTTCTACAAGTGTTTAAATACGTGTTCTTGTTCAAGAATGAACTAATTTTTCTACGCCAAAAGTTCAATTTATCTGACACTGGGTTAACAGATCCCCCTTCCCCCCTCCTCTCTCAGTATGACAGCGCCAAAGTTATACAAGAGAGAGAGAGAGAGAGAGAGAGAGAAAGAGATTCGTTTCAGTAATTCAAGCCTTTTGGTTTTATTTCCACCAAATTATTGCCCAACATTGTTGACATGTGGAGTATTATTTTCTCCTTTGTGCAACAAATATACCGCCAGTTTTAGCAGAAGCTAAACAAAGATAAGCCGGGGAATAAAAAGAGATTGTTTATCTTTCTCTCGGTTTCTTGTACACTACAAAATAAGAAGATGATAATAAGCACATTATTTACGCACGTCTCATGCAAGTAATGTATTTTCTTACCTTGATTCAGTACTTCCTTTTTGAACTTGAGGCATTTTCGGCGCTAGACATCATCCTGTGAGAGTACGGTCTGTCAAATTTGCTTGCCGAAAAGGAACTCAACGTGGCACAAGAGGCGATATAATGTCGACTGCTAAAATTGGGGAGATCGTCATCAATCATCACTATCAACATCTTCTCCACAGTGGACAGGACGGCTCTTTGATTGAAAGAATACGAAAGCACCTCGCATTGTATTGCGCTTATCTCAAAATCGATGTACTTGTTTATACGAGCAACAACGTGTTTTTTTCGCGGGACTCACAACTTGACCGGTCGTTTTCCTTTCTTTCACCACACCGAAAACACAAAGACGCAGACACACAATTACACTTGGACACCAACTTCACTGCTTGCTCAGGATAACACCGACACAACGTCACATAAACGTTAAGAACAACCTGCTTCTTGCCACTTTTCAAACGGCTGTATTTCCGAAAGACTACTCTGAAAACACGGGAGACCTTCCTGCACGCATGGAATTCGCCATGTTCGAAACTGGCGCTATTTTCTTGCTGTTCACGTGATCGATTGTAATTTATACAATAATCACGTATTATTATTATCAACAGAAACCTTTAATGAAAATATATTTTAAAATGTATAATCCAATGTAATTTACACGTTTTTCTTCCATTAGCGTACTTTCATAGGACGGACTACATGATGCGGAAGAAATCCGTTATTAGGCTGTTGCCAACCGCAATACTTCTCACTAAGTCAAGTACAGAAACGGAAGTGGTATGTCGATTGTCGGCATATGATGGTGTGATTTCACATTGTCAGTGACGATCCTCCGGGGATGGGGAAGGAGTCGATCTATAATCCAGAGGTGTTCACCATCAGGATGGTGACATCCTCACACTCCGGAATACTTTTGCGGGTGAAGGAGGGCAGGCCGTAGGGTGAGGGAGGTTGATTTAAAATGAACACCTCACAACAAGAGAGAAGAAAAATGTGACAATATTTAAAAATTACGAGAGAATATACATTTCATGAAATGAAAATCTGGCAGGAGAAATTTAGAGAGAAAATGAAAATAAAATTGAAGAAGAAAGGAGAGGGACTAGGATGGAAAGAAGAAAGAGGAGAAGAGGAAGAAGAAGAGGATACCAGAAGAAGAGTTGTGGTAATAGGGAATGTAGATCTAACAAAAGAAGAGGAAGCTTTTTTAAAACTAGGCAGAGGTTTCAAAGTTAAAGAAAGAAATGTAGATTATGAGGAAGTTATATATGACATTGAAGAAGCAGTGCTCCATATAAAAGAAGAACCAGAAAGAGACAAGATTAGAAGAAGAACAGCAGCCATACTAAAGAAAGAAATGGGAAAACAAAGAAAAGTAGATAATTTGAGTCAAAAAGAAAGGGAAGGGATGAAGAAAATCAAAACAAGAAATGATGTGGTGATAGAGCAGGCAGATAAAGGTGGAGCAATTGTGGTGATGGAAAGAGAATGGTACGAGAGGAAGTTTGAAGACCTAAAAGAAAATGGATATGAGGAGATTTGTGGAACAGGTGAAGAACAAACTATAAAAGAAAGAATCATTAAAGACTGTAGGAGGAGTGGATTCAAGAAATGCATAAAGGAGACAGGAAGACTACCAAGTTTGAAAGGCTTTCCAAAGATACACAAAGAGGAGATAAAGTTAAGACCAGTAATGAACTGCAGAAACAATATTTTGGAACCCTTAGAAAAGAAATTAAAGAAAGTTATTGAAGTGTTAGTAACACAGCAAGAAAGCAGAGCAGTTAAGAACAGTGAACAAGTAGTAGACCTCATAAAAGGACTTAAGTTAAATGAGATGAAGACGACAATGTTTAGCTTAGACGTGAAAAGTATGTTCCCGAGCATCAAGAGGGGACACGTTTTGGACATTATTAAAAAGAGAATGGGACAAGAAATTATAGGAGAATGGGATAGTGAAAGGGTAGTGAAGGCGCTGGAAACCATTTGGAATAACGGTTACAGTATAATGGGAGATAAAATAATGTTAATGAGTGAAGGACTAAATATAGGTTCCAGTCTAAGCCCAGCATTGGCTGAATTGGTTATGAATGAATGGGAAAAGAAAGTGATAGAAAAGGGAGGTGACAAAATGGTTCTGTTTTGCAGATATGTGGACGACTGTTTTGGCATTTGGAAGGGAACGAAGAGGCAGCTTGACATTTTTGCCAAAGAAATTCAAGATGAAGAAAGAGGGATATTATTGGAACTTGAAATAGAAGAAGAAGACAAGTTAAGCTATCTAGATATATTGATGAAAGGGGAAAGAGGACAAGAAATTGAAACCGCTTGGCATCAGAAGAAGTGTGCAGCAGGGGTATTCTGCCACAAAAGAAGTGATGTAAGTGAGGTGACAAAAATAAATTTTATAAAGAATATGGAGGACAGAATCAAGAAAATATGCATGAAAGAATGTGAAAAAGAAGGCAAAATAAATAGCCTATGGAAACAGCTGGAAAAGAATGGCTATGAAAAGCAGGATAGACTGGACATAAACAGAAGAAGTAAGAAAACGGGCAGGGGAGAATTGGAAGAGAAAGAAAAAGAGGAGAGAAGGTTTGGAATAAGGAGTATGGGGAAGACCACAGAAAAGATATGCAAAGTGCTTAGAAAAGCAGGAATTAAAACTTACAGGAAGGGAGGGAGAAGCATCTTAGGAATAGCGAGGAATGCTAACAAGAAAAAGGAAAACAGAGAAGAGGAAGAAGAAGGGATTATCTACGAAGTAAAATGTAAAGAATGTCAGTGTGTGTACATAGGAGAAACGAAAAAAAGGCTCAAAGACAGGTTGAAACAACATAGGGATGATGTACGACTTAAGAGAGAGAGAAATGCAATATTTAAACACACGAGAGAAACAGGACATGACATAGAGTGGGATGAGGCTAAGCAGATAGGAAGGGAGAAGAGAATGCTAGTGAGAAAATGGAAGGAAGCCAAGGAAATAGAGAAGAAAGGCGAAGAAGACACAATGAACTGGAATGGGGGACTGAAGTTAAACAAAGAATGGAAGAAGATGTTGGAAAGAGTGGAAAGGACAAGAGAAAAAGAGGAGAGGAGAAGGAAGAAAAATGAAGGGAAAAGAGCGTGAGATTAAAAAGTCCAACCACATTCTATATGGAAGCAATTGTGTTTAGCCTTTTAGGTGAAAGTAAAGTTGGAAAGTGAAAGTCATCGGCTAGAAAGTTCCTAACAACTTTCTAAATAGTCTGGAGGGAGTAATGTTTGTGTATATATATTACCCTTCTTGTTGTATCTGGTTACTTTTGTACTTGATACAGAGTCTGAAGAAGACCTTGCTAGAAGGTTGAAACGTTACGTTAGTTTATGTTTTATAATAAAATAAATTACTGCCTTGGTCAGCATATTTAGTTTTTCATAATCATGGAAACAAGGCTTAATGGAGTTATAATTAAAAATTCACCCCCAAATATGCATTTTATTTTATATGTAGCGTACAATAAAATGTGATAAAAAACAAAGGTAAAGTGCTCCCCTGTGCTTAGCACCACGCCATGAAGGCGTATAGGGGGTGTGGGGGTAACGCCCCACACTTTCTTGATCCGGTCTGAGTGGGGGTGATGTGATCAGCATCATGCCCCTGACCGCCTTTACCCCTTAGGGTTTCCCCCAGGTACCCATGTCATTCGATGCTGGAGCCGCTTCCAACGTTAGAAAAGTTAACGGATTTGAACCGGCCGGGGATCGAACCCGGAACCCCTGGCGTTGTAGCGCGCTGTGCTAACCACTCCGCCACGGAGGTCGACACCGACTGAGCCACCGCGGCCACACAATAAAATGTGACTGCCTCAAAATATTTCTGTATTCTACAGTCTTCTTTCCCCACTTTTATGCTTCTCTAAGTTGCCGTTTTAGTTTCCCTTGGTGTCTTTGCTGCATAATTATTAATTTAGTCAATCAAATCATATGTATTAGCTTACTTTCATTATCTATAATAATAAATCATAACACTTTCCAACATCAAATAAATTTAATGAAGAAACCCCGGTTTCAAAACGTAATTTATCTCATGTGTCACATTCTTCTAGCAAGGTTTTTTTAGTAAAATATGAGAGAAAATTAATCCTTTGGTACGGAATCGTCTTACTTCTGGGGGATAAGATGTACTTGATTTCTTTAATTTACCGTTGCTTTTCTTCCACTTTTGGCTAATCCCGACGATGAGAATGAGTGATCGTCAGATGAAATTGATGAAGGGATACTCACAAATAACACCCATGCCGGGATTCGAGACAGGGAACTTCGGTGATGAGTCTGAAAGTCGGCCACCAGGCAAGATGTACATTTTTTAAACTTTTTTTAACATACATTCAATAACTTTCAACAACAGGCCATCACTCAGTGATACACTGCTTATTCCGCATCTGTTGACAAATGGAATGTTTTTACACCTTGTAGGCTATGTGGATTATTTTTTTCCATAAGTTTGCAACACTGTTAGGGTACACGTGCTTTTGTTTACAGAAGGTCTTAAGTTCTATGATTCTCACTTTAGTGGAGTGTAGTTCACAATCTTTCCGCTAGAAAGGATAACTCATGACGCCAGAACCAAGGTACCGGGTTTCACCCCACTACCCGATCTTACCCCACCTTCCCCTACTAATGCGAGGAATTATAAAAACTCACGGCTAATTTCGGCACTGGCTTCCTATCACATTCAGTAATACTTACATTTGTTGTAAGACCATACTTAATATACATTAATTTAGTTTGTATAAATATTACATTATCAATTGCTTTTCCTAATTAAATGTAATACCATATCCAACACACACATGAAAAGTGTTTTACTAATACTAATAGACCTAGTAGTGCGCAATTAGAAAATAAGTCTTGTGAAGCAACACAAAAATGGCCTCCCCAATGGCGTAGTAGTAGCGACGTTGCCTTGTAATCAAGGGGTCCCAGGTTCGATACCCGATGTAGGCATATAGTGGTTCGGATCCCACTTTAAATTGTTAGTCCAGTCGCAATTAACCTTTCTGTGCACAAAGCGGAATTCAATTCAATCAAGCAACGCAAATATGAAATATTAAATCTAGTTTCTTTATTTTTATTTGGTTTATTTTACTTCACTTTTCTGCCACTTTTGGCTAATTGCGATGATGGGAATGAGTGATGATAAGATGAAATTGATAAATGGACACTCACAAAAATCCATACCCAGGCTGGGATTCGAACCTGGAACCTCTGGCATCGTAGTGCGATGTGCTAACCACTCTGCCACGGAGGTAGGCTATTAAATCTACATGAAAAGAGTTTCTGCAGCGTGATTGAGTTGAGTCAAAAAAGTTTCCTAATGTGTCAGTATTCTCGCGGCATGTATCCAAATATGTACTACTAATACATGGGATGGTTAAGGCCTACCTACCGGCCTCACTTCCACCTGCCAAGGCAGGAGATCATCCACCCTGTTACGAGGTGACGTGCGGTTAGCACGAAGAGACCACAGTCATTTTTGTAAGTTTCCATGACCGGATTACGCTACTCATTCATAGCTCTCCAATTTTCTCACATTGGTGGGTGGCCATTATGATTTACAATCTCGGCCATTTATGAAGGTGGTGTTAGCATCACGTTTCGGCCCCAAAAATACTATTTTTTTTAGACCCCTGGTGAATCTCAAAGCAGTTTTGATGCAAGGATGTTGCTGAGAAAATCCCCCTTGAGACTAACCACCCAGGGAACAGAATCCTCCAACTATTTACAGACTGAACCACCACACGTATGAAATAAATTAAAGCCAACAAATTAGTATTATATTTGTACGATATCTTTAAATTATAATATAATACAATATATTATACTGATAACACAAAAGTCATTGATACAATTTTCCTTGCTTTCATAAGCATGCGTTACATTATTTACCTGACAGCTGTTCTCATTGTTTGACGAGAAGGTTGAAAGAATGTGCAAGGGCAAATCGTCTGTCCCGTAAGACGTACATTATACTTTCAGCACATAAAGTAAAGTAACACAATGAAATTGTCAATTAGTGTTGGCTACCTACGAGATGTTCAAAGTAATATTTTCGCGGGCGATGTTTCAACTTCAAAGCTAAAAAGATCTTATCTTGCTCTAAGTATGCAATAAAGTAATAATTGGAACCTGAGTTCCGATTGAAAGTTGAAAGTTGCATACGTGATGATGCGGAAGGCGAATGTGGAAGTAGGTAGTTTGGAGGAACAAATTGAATCAATCCTGCTGCAGCAACGTGTTTTTTGGGAAGAGATGGTTACTTTATTCCAGGTGATTTTCTTCTGTGATTATTGCAAGTGGCAAGAGGACAAATAGGATGATTTGTACTACTCATTCTAACGGCATTCGAGAAAAGGTGTGTATAAGTAAAAAAAAACGACCCATTTATTTCAAGCTTCCGTATACGCTAACGAAGTAAGTTCCATTCTGTCCTCTTAATGACACAGAATCATGGGAGAAAATCTCCGAACCTCGGGAATGGCCTACCTAATAAAGGTACCTTGCTCCACAGCACCGTTATTTATTCCGCAATCTTAGTTTGTTTACGCGGGCTGTCTCGCGTATCAAATTCATTGCGCGCCACCAAGGTTACAATTCAGTTGCAGGCATGTACCCCGGTCCGTAGGAAGTGCACTGTGCTTTATTTTCCGGAAAAAAATATATCTTGTTTTTGTATTTATTTAATTTAGTTTATGTAAAGGATACAACATTCAACCAAAGAAGTAACAATAGTTGCGTTTATTACACATATAATGCAAATGTAAAATAGTAAATAGTTACGTCGAAATATAAACTTTTACATGCAAATCTTGAGGTAACTATCGTTTTTTTTTCAAAATGCATCAAATACATAGATTTTGAAGATTTCCTATACGATATTAAGGAAGTAAATTTGTCCCAATCATTAGCGATTAACAGCGACACGATGCTCCTCAGTTTGTTGATCTGGCAACGCCTCGCTCCAATTAACCCATACTGACTTTTAAGGTTGAGACGCTCTATAGTGTAAACTGAAAAATTTCCTTTCCTGGGGAGGGAGGGGGGCTCGAGCCACCTGATTCCCACCTTGGATACGCGCTAGTAACAATAACAGGGTTATTGAACATTCTCCGTCTTTTCTTGATAATTATTTCTCTCAAATTATCATCACATTATTCAAGAAGCCAAAATCCTAATTTTATCTAATGTAAACAGAAATATTTCCTGATGGTGGGGGGGGGGGGCCTCGAGCCCCCTGATTCCAACCTTGGATACGCGCTATTAATAATAAGAGGGTTATAGATCATTCTCCGTCTTGCCTCTATAATAATTTTTCCTTAAATTATCGTCATATTATTCAAGAAGACAAATACCTAATTTTATCTAGCGTAAACTGAAAAATTTCCTGGGGTGGGATCGAGCCATTTGATCTCCACCTTGGATATGCGCTAGTAACAATAACAGTGTTATAGAATATTCTCCATATTTTCTCGATAATTATTTCTCTCAAATTATCATCACATTATTCAAGAAGCCTAAATCCTAATGTTATGTAGTGTAAACAGAAAAATTTCCTAAAGGGGGGGGGGGGGCTCGAGTCCCCTGATTTCCACCTTGGATACGCACTATTAACAATAACAGGGATACAGAACATTCTCCGTAACGCTTCGATAATTATTTCTCTCCTTAAATTATCGTCAAATTATCTTATTTCACACCACAAGAAACCAAAAACCTCATTTTATCTAGTGTAAAACGAAACCTTTTGGGGGGCTCGAGCCCCCCCCCCCTTGGATACGTGCCTGAGGGGAGCTTCGTAAACAAAGTCCATTTTTTTTAAAAAAATAGTTTTAAATTAAGATAAATTATGTGTTCATTTATTTACAAATATCATATACTACACAAATACTACATTTTTCTACATCTTTTTAAACATCTCTTCAATTGTTAATTGACTGGTACTGATATCATCCCTTACACACTCCATACTACTTTAGATGATGCAGATATTTATATCACACACAAAGAAATGCAAAATATTAAATCACAGTGCCTACACTATATATTCCACCCCCGGCCGAAGCAATTAAACTTCCCTTCTTTCCCAAAACATGGGAGCTGTTGACCTTTGACGCAGATGCGAAGAGAATTTGCATGATGACATCAAAGTCACAGATTTCTGTCTACACGGGAGGTCGCAACAGAGACAGTTAAGGTACAGATAAAGAAGCTTTCCTATGAAAGAACTTTCTGAAGTCTAGAGAATATTCTAAATAGCTACTTGCAGCTACTTCTGCTCATCAAAATGAGCAAATGTAATAGATGCTGTTCATATTCTGTGGATTTATCCTTAGGGTTGTGAGTTGTCTACATTTTTACTTTTCACTGCAAACAAATTATGCAAAATAGTTTACCTAATGTCAAGGGGGGCTGAGCCCCGCCCCTGGCCCCTGCCTGGCTACGGGCCTGGTGTGTGTGTGTGCATCCTTTAAAAGACCACCAATAAGAACAACAATTTTGTCGGCCTGCGTCGTGTAATGATGAGCAAATCAAATTGTGAAATACAGGTATAGACCATGATGGTTGTTTATGTATTTGTTATTTGACGTAATTTTTCTGTCACTCTTGGTTAATCACGGCGATGAGTGATGATCAGATTAGATCGATGGAAAGACAATCCCAACCCAAATAACAAATAATGCTCACGCTGTAACTCGAACCCAAGAACATCAGTGACTAGATCGAAGTTTGAACACTAAACTCGCTTGGCTATTTAGGTGCCGTGAGTTTCTTGGTTATTATTACTTAATCTACAAATGAAAGGGTGGGTAATCTTTTATTAGGGTAATGTTTTCTCCACTTTCGATTTATTCCTATTAATATATATATCAAATGGCATACATTATTTTGATTCTTCCAAAAAAAATTTCAGTTTCCATTTTTTAAAAAACAGCGAATTATGTATTTATTTATGTATTTTCTTCCATACACCCTTGATTGAATGTGCATGGAAGGTAATTATTTCTACAATTTTCCCATGTCTTGGTGGCAGTTACCCTCCTTGCCACCCACATAACTCGCCAACACTACCATCAAATTTATCACTTCATCATTCATTTTTATTGTTGCAATTACTCTAAAGAAGTAGTAAAGGGGCATATATATACTAGATACATTAAATATTATGATTGATTGAATTATGTTTTTAAGTCCACTTTATGCACAGAAAGGATAATCGGGACTGGATATACAGTTTAAAGTGGAATCCGAACCACTGTACCATGTGCCTCCACCGGGTATTGAACCAAGGACCTCTTGATCACAGGGCGACGACGTTACCACTTGTTCCGCAACACTCCACCCTTACCGGGCCGCTTCTGGCAGGAAAAACCCAAATAAACAACTAAATAGGCTCGTTACTCCTGGGTCCCATCCCGTTCCTCACCAGAGCTCTCAAAATCAAAGAATCAATCACAGGCAAGAACTTACTGAATTAATGTTGCAGGGTGATGGCTGAAAACTCGCAGAAATGGGCTTTATACATTTATTTACAATTCAACAAACAAGGCTCGGATTCTTCCAATAATTCTCTAATTTACATTATTTACATTCCTCTAACTTGAGCCTCACGGCAGAACTGCCAAGTGGAAGCTAGCATCGGCGGAACCACCTCGGGAAGCTCTTTCTCATGGGAGTCCACTGGAGACCAAAGATCACTCTCCCTTCTGCTATCCGGTTCATAAACACTCTCTGTCCTGTCCTCTGTCAGAGGCCCTATTTATACTTAATCCCTCGTCGCAAAGGGGAGGGCTGAAAGTTCAAATCTTATTGGCTCTTTTAAACTACACTGAACCAAGGAAGAAACCCAAGCATACAGAATCATACACAAACAAAAAAGAAACAAAAAACAAATACTGTTTGTAACAGTATTATAATCCCCTCACCGAAAAAAAAAAAAGGGCTTACCCCAAGTAAGTCTCTGTGTTCAATGTCCTGGTGAGGTTTGCCTGAAAGAAAAAAAAACACTAACACGATCCACTTCACTTCACTCACTTTACACTTTCCGGAATAACTCTCTCTCCATTGTTCCTCACTGCATCCTGTGATCTCTGGGACTGGTGACATCCTATTAATCGTCGTGAAGTCCATTTCCAGGTGTGGGTGGTTTGACATCTATGGCAAGGACGGCTTCTTCCAGGCTGCTTCCTTCTTGTGAGGTTCTGGGATCAAAGCTCTTCCCATCTACTCCTAGGGTAGGAGTAATATCCAGCACGTGAATTCGTGGCACTTCTCTGCTTAATTACTACAAAAAGTGCAAACACTCGCGAGTAAATATGTGCCCCCGAATAAAAAGAAACTTTTAACTAATGGAGATTTCAATTAGAACTGTCCCTTTAAAGAAACTATTTTCTAAGGGATGTGGCAAAAGAAAGATGACTGGTTTGTGATGGTCTACCCAGCTGTTTCCCCCGAAGCTCCATAGGCTGTCTCTGGGTCAGCTGACCATTCTTCCCAGCACCTTTTGTTTCCACCAGAAACCATACGTCACACTTCGAGCATCTTTTCACCTGGTTGTTTACAGCGAAACTGGTCGGAAATGGTCCAAACAAATCTCCCTACAATTTCACTCCTGGATGTGGCTGATTGCGACTTCTCATGAATCCCATCTTTTTAGAAGAATCTGGATTGTATCTCAAACAGGTAAGGCATGATCTGCAGTAATCTCTAACATCAGAGTAAACATTTTTCCAAGTAAACTGTTCTTAAAATCTTGAAGAGCATCTTAGCTGCCCCTGGATGTGCGGCATGAACTTCGTCATGGGATATTCACAGCACTTCCGATTTCAACGAATCCGGTGTCCAAATCTTTCGCTGCTGTCCAAACACGGGAAACATCCCCTTCCTTTCTTCTATGTTTCTGTAGAGAATCCCATCTTCATATAGGTAAGAAGTGCTCAGAAGAAAATCGAAATTTCATGGGTTGGATCACGAACGAGAATTAGAGCGATTCTTGGATTCTAGCTTTCAGCTAAAGAACGAGTCATTGGCAGTCTATATTCGATAGATAGATGGTTCGAGAGGGCAAAATCCACCGCTACAGTCGAAGAGAAGGTTAATTTTATTCGACGTACATGTAACCCTGTATATCGTGAGAGATCCGGCGAAATATTCTAGGTTAGGGAAGGAACTCCTTGCTGTTTTGAGGGAGACAAAAGTGACTACTGACCACCCAGGAATGTCTGGCAAAGAACGCAAGTGTTATGTTTGTCAATCAACTGTACATCTAGCAAGTTTCCACAGAGCTGCAAAGAAAGACAATGTTTCAGAGTCAAAAGAACGTCATGGACAGGGCGTGACAGTGAGACGTGCCTGTAATTCGACAATAAAGATGTCAAATACTAAAATTCAGGAACCTTTCGTTTTTGGAGAAATAAATGGAATTCAGATCCATATGTATATGGATACCGGGGCTAATATTTCCTGCATGAGTTTGTCTTTCTTTTGTTTTCCTCGGCGGTAACCTTTTCTTTTTCCTGACTTTCTCAGCTCTGGGGGATTGCAACACTTGTTTGTCACGGTTCTCTTCTACATGAATGACAGTAGAAGACAGGAGGTTACTAGTTTTCTTCTCTTTCTTCCCATTTGTGTCAAAAGGAATAAGTTCTCTTAAGGCACGCAAATTAACAAAGACAAATATGGGTCCTTCTGTTTATCCTCCTGGTACTTGACCCCCCTCCCCCACCCAAGACAAAAAAATCATGGTTGCACCTCTGTACGTAAGTTGATGATGATGAAAAAGGAAGGCATGGTATATGGCGTAAAAGTTAATTGCTTGTAGTGTGGTGGGGTACTAACTATTGTACGCCCATCTCCCTCTGGCATTATCAATGGTATATATGTTATAATTAGGGCTCGGAAGCTGGCAGGGAGGGATACTGTGTTAAATTGTTGTCCAGATGGTTCCTTTTTTTTCCTAATGCCCAACATATGTTCATTTTGGGTCATTGTAGGCGAGAAAAAGGTGGGTTTTATTTGTCCTTTTTTGCCTTTTTTTTTTTTTTGCTTTTTTTGGCTTATGGGTCCTTTTTTAGCCTATTTTCAGGTCTTAACGGCTTTTTTTTTGCAACTTCACCTTCTTTCGACTACGTTTTTACTGCCCATTCTCAATTCGAATCATCATCAGTTCATTATCTCTTAAACATCCTTTCTGTAGTAAAGAAATAAAAAATAAAATAAAAATAAATAAATATATTTGAACCATCCCTGAAACGAGAGAAAATAATTTTTGGACGACTGAAGCAGGTACGGTACAAGGTCCTTTAACCGTAACTTGTCTGGAAGGTCGTGCTGTAAGAGGCAACTTTCTCTTGTTTTGAAGCTTTCAGTTTTTTCGCACTGTGTTCCATACCACCAGAATTTTGTATTTTTTTTTATTCATTAAATATGTAATTAAAACTGAAGTTATTAATTAATTTGGATCACATTTATACGTCCTTTTTTCCGTTTTTAGGTCCTTTTTTTTTAAATATTTTTAGGTCTTTTTATAGGTCTTTTTTTTGGCAATTTATAGGTCTTCAACTTCCGAGCCCTAGTGATAATATTCTCGACATTTTTTTTCACTACGTGGCCCCCAATATTTTATTTGCAGAGGGACACAGATAACTGCACTATACCCCTGGGGCACATATGCAAATTCAATTCAGGTTAAAGAATGTCTATGTAAAAAAAAATAATAATAATAAAAAAAAAATAAACAAACTACTCTCACACTTAATCTGAATCCCCAAACTAAAATAAATTTTACCCTACCTCTTAAATAACTTTATTCTAGTTCATCCATCTTATTCTACTTAATTTCATGACCCCAATAAATATCACTCACACACGGAACCATTTACAGTAACTTGTATGATGTCTTATTCATCAAACAGAACATCAATTCCTCATTTACGAATAACCTTAAATAAACCTAAATATGCATTGCTAGAACTGAAACAAAACTAAACCCAGATACTTAACTCATAATCTCAAATTCCAGTTTACAATTAGAATTAAGATAAAATAATACAGGGTTATTATAAATGATGGACCCATTTTCAAAACATCATAGGTAGGGAAGTACAGATCCAAATTGAACAAGCTATATACCAATGGAAAGAGGAAGGTTCAAAGTTTCTGGCGGGCTGTGGTGGTTGCGGAAGCGGCTGGTAGAATTCGCGAGAGGACCGTCTCTGTCAGCAGATATGCTTAAGTGTGTGTGGAACGAGTTTGGCTACCGCATCAATGTTTGCCGTGTAGCCAATGGTGGCCACATTGAACATTTATAACAGTTACAAACATTGTGATAACAAACTTTGAACCTTCCTCTTCCCATTGGTATATAGCTTGTTCACTTTGGATTTATACCTCAATAAATATGATGTTTTGAAAATGGGTCCATCATTTATAATAACACTGTAATAGGTAGTACAAACTGTGTGTATAACCGACCTGTTTCTGGATACCAGAATAGGCCAGGAATAATTGTATTTGTAATATATTGTATTCACTCACATGTAAGCTTAAATAAAGTTTGTGAATAAATAAACAGGAGAACCGTAATTCTGAGAAAACTGATGTTTTTATTTAAAGGCATAAAGTGCATACCCCTGGATGTATGCGGGTGGAGGCAGGCTTGTCACGGGGTTCCCCCCTTTATTTTCTATGTATCTAGTTTTTATCTATTGCTGTGCGGGCAGTCTGGTTGACTGCCACTCCTCTGGTTACTGGTGTATATCACATGGCAGATGGCACGGATTGATTTTTGATTACACACAAACCTCAGAGGCATGTAGCCAGGAAGGAAAGGGGGACTGAAATTCCCCTAAATTCTACAAATATTTAGTTGGGATATAAGCCTGCCACTTTGACCCCATTCATCGAAATGCAGAGCATATTTTTATATGTTTTATGCAGGGGAAATATAATGAAAATGGCCATGGACAATTTGCTGATCAATACTTGTGCATCCCACTGTACTACATTGAAGAGAAATTGTTGTTTGAGTACCTTACCAGAAGGTTGTCTAATTTGTAATTATTTCAGTATAAAATATAGTATTGCTTTCATAATTGTTTGTTATTTTTTATATACATCTTCTAAATATTACTTACATGATATTTTTTCTCTTCTATTCCTTTTGACCTTCTTGAAAAGTTCAGCTGTCAGCATAGGCTTACATAGCACTATTGGCATCCAGCTTTAGGGAGATTTCCAACTCAAGTGACATGCAGCATATGTCTCTTGGGAATGAGCCAATCAACAGCAATGTTTCACACAACAACATGACAGACTGCACAAGTATGCACTGGATTGGTGAAATACTCAAGCAACACATGTCCCCTGTCGGTTTGGTGTGAAATGTTCCTTTGTGTTGATGACCTTTTGGTGTGTGGTTTAAGCATCTATGCACAGTAGTGCAGAATGTTAAACCAGTGAGATGAATTTTGGAATGGAAGGGGTTAAAATGCAGGATATTGCCATTTTTAAGTCACTAATAATACTAAAAATAGTGGTTTCTTTCATACAGTTCCCTATTATAATATGCTATTTTCTTTTAAAAAATATACACTTCTCACAAAAAGTTTTCAGTAGTTTACATTAGCCACAACAAGTTTGGAATATTATTATATTAGGCAATAAGTGATACGCACAGTGGCATATGTCGGCGAAAAGACGAGAACGTCTACCAGACAGATATCATATGTTGATGCAGTCCAAGGGCATGTCTATCACCTATTGTCTAACGTAACAATATTCCAAACTTATTGTGAGGAGTCAATATGTATATTTAATTTTGCAGCCTCTGCTGTCGTCTGGATATTCTTCCAATCTATTCGGAGCATTGTAATACTATATATACATTCTTTGGTACTGCAATTACCTTGAAGACTTAGGCATAATACTTCAACCCATGATCAAAATAGAAATTCCTAAGTGGGGAATGCTTGGTTGAGTTTGAGTTCAACATGGAGGCAATGAAGCAGGTGGGGGATGCTTATGCAAATTATATTAGGGGGGGGGGGTGCAAATTTCTTTAACTGGTGGATACTTCCAACCACTTCAAGCATTGACTTAACCATAACCACCCAACGTTTTACAAAAAAATGTTACCAGAAACCTATATCAGATCAAATAATCAGATGAACTTGGCTAATGTTAAACAACTTTAACAGCATTGAAAAGAAAAAAATATCTACTATATTTAGGAAGCATTTGAAAAAGAAAAACAGCTTTTTATAAAAATATTCCAGTATAGTTTTTATCATTACAAACTGCACAAAACTAAATTACATAAATACATAAGGATTGAGCATATTTCGCACAAATCTGCTACTTTCAAAACAAAGATCTGTTTCTTAAAAACTATAAACAAACTATCATGTCTTTTCTTTAACATGTGCGTATGGCAAAATACTCTTTGTACAAATATAAACAATCCATGTAAAGTGGGGAACACAGATAATAACAATGTAGGAAGCAAGAAGCACTACATTAAAATTCATTACATGCTACACGTAAAACTAAACTCAATGGGTGATACTGGCCTGTTCTTAACACATTGAAAATCATTGTGAAATGAAGATAAAACTTATCCTGGATGAACGATTTCATTAACGTTGCTAATTTACAATGTTATAAGGGTCAAGGAAATGGGAGGAAAATCATCCAGCATTAACCTGGAGTGACTAAAATAAATTATGGAAAACTCTTGAGTCAGGATGGCTGGCAGATTGACCATGACATTTTGACACTTTAGCATAATTTTTTTTGTGATGCTATAATTTAAAAGTTCTTCCATGAAATGTGGAACTGACGAATTTGTAACTTGACTAGGCTGAGCCGATAAACACTTTGAACCGATATCCATATCGATGCCAATTCCCACCAATACCAATGCTTGAAAATCGTAATAATTAAAAGCTGTTCAAAATATTAAGTAATATTAGTGGGTGTCCACTCCAATTATAAACATAAATTTACCAGAGCATTGCTACAAAATATTGAAGAATTACATCAGAATGGAAAAATATATTATGCAATCACTAAATACAATTTTTCCACAAAATATTGTTCCAAATTAAACGGAAAGTTCACATTTTGCATAACTTCCAGGATAATTAGATGCCACAAGTGTCACACAGAATTTTTGCAGGCTCTGTGAATCAATGATGGGAAAATATCAGCTGGTGTTGGTAAGAACTTTAAAATAAATGTTGCTATTTTTTCTATGATCTCCACTTTTTTCTTCTATATGAAATATGCTTTACAAATGTACAATACAGTACTATCTATCCAGTTAATTTTCATCTGCCATCATGATATTCGGCATGGTTCTTCTTGGACTGCATCATCATCTTGGTCTGAGCTGGTCTCCAGTTGCCCTCCTTGCAGGACATTGTTCACTACAGCACGAGCTAAGTAACCTGTTGTTGTCTGAGTTGACAATGCATAGAATGATGTCAAGTCTTCACATTTATCCATTCCAACATCCTGTCATGACACAAGAAAAATTAACTTCAAATAAGTTTGAATATATCTATCTATATATAAAAATGTATGTATGTATCTGTGTGTGTTTGTTCAACAATAACTCTCGAACGCCTGCAGCAATTTCAACCAAACTTGGTACACGTATCACTTGCAATCTTGAAAGAAATAATGTGGGGGTAAGACACACCCGGCACCCCTGGGTGGGGGTGGGGGTGGGAAGGGGACATAAAATAGCATTCGGTTGAGTGGCATTTTTGTGTCACATCCTGCACGTTATGCTTCCTGCAATACCACACAGCAAAGTTGGTTGCCTACACAGAAGGTGCGATATTGCTATTCTCGAGCAATTTCAACACGTATCATTTACAATCTGGAATGAAATATTGTGGGGATAAGACACCCCTGGCACCCTTAGGGGTGGGGGTGGGAAGGGGTGGCATGTAAAAATAATCGAAAACGACCGATATTAGTGTAGAATCCATAGTTTTCAGGGTCAATAAGATGAATAGTGACACTCCCAATGCCGATCAACTCCAAGTTAATTTTACACTATAGTTACAATTCATTAGTTTCTTGTCTAATAGAAGATTGGGATAAATAAATACCTGGGCAATCAGCAAATAATAATAATAATTCCTTTATTTAGCGGGCGAGCTTCAGCCGTAGGTTGCTCTACTCTTCCCTGCGGCGACCTTGAAGGGAAGTGTAACCGACCTACACCCCCACTATATATTTTCTATCTTAGCCATTTTGGAGGTGATGTGATCAGCACCATGCTCCAGCTTCCTTTACCCTCCAGGTTGCACCAGTTACACATTGATTTGAGGCTGGGTGAGCCCCAGAGCCAATTTATGCAGGGACTAGGCCAGTAAAATTCCGAACTCAAACACCCACCGCAGGAATCAAACCTGGGTCTCCTCCATGGCAGTCAGACACTCGACCAACTAGATTACAGTGGCTCTAATTCCACATTGCAAAAATATATTTTTCAGGAACAAAGAAAGCATCAACAATGGATTTTTGATTGACAATAGCCCATGTAGAATAATAATAGCACGAAAAAGTGGTCTATAAAAATGACTTGCCGCAATTCAAGAAACATTAATTTTCAAATACCGTCTATATATAGACGCTCCGCAAAAAAAGCCCAATTTTAGAGAGTCTGTATATAGCTCCGCTGCAGCAACACTTCCTTGTTTATTATTCATTAACACCAATTTTAGGGTGTTTTGTGTGCTATTTATGCTAAATAAAATGTACATTTCGCTACAAGTCATGGATATATTTTATGTTCAAGTCTACACAGAATTCAAGACATTTTAGAGACTGAGAACTTACAGGAAATTAGACTAAAATAAAGACATTTTAAACTAGGGATGGGACGATATGAAATTTTGGCCGATACCAATAAAGTACCGATATAAAATTTACCGATACAGATAACCGATATTCTACCGATCCGATATAAAATTAGAAATGGTCCTTGAAGTACATGAAAGGTTCATTGACCTTCTTAAAAAATGTGTGTTTCAAAGTGACTGCAGTGCAAGAGAAATTGCATATTTAGACATTTACTTTTTAAAAAAGTAGGGCATGGAGATTATCCATAAAAATTAAAACAAAATGGCAGAATTTTGCACTAAACTATCATATATTTATCGATATATCGGATCGGTTAAATAATCGGTAATTTTACCGATAAACCGATACACCGATATGCCTATATCGGCCGATACCGATAGAGTACCGATTAATCGATCCCATCCCTATTTTAAACACATAAATCATGAAAAATATGAATGATATTGTATCATCTTTACAGCTGTGCATGAACTTTTCACAAATAGTTCTGATGAAAGAGGCAGAACAGATTAACTAGATTCAACTACATCGACTTTGTAAAATATATTTTTTTTAATATTATTAATTTCATATCAAACATAATATTGGATGCTGGTTAACAACACTTTATCTGTATTGGCAAAAATTTCATACTGGTCTTTCCAATAGAACTACTAGTTATAAAAGTATATGAATTTTAAATGCAAGATATTTATAAAAATGCTTTTGAATATGTTTAGAACATTTGGATTCAGAAAATTTAATAAATGGAGTAACTTATTAAAATTTATGATATATATTTACAGCGGAAACATGTTTCATGTTCCTGGATATTATATTTTCCACAATTATACATTCCCACATTTTAAGTCTTCTTACCCTGTTCCATTGCATATTCATTTGTTGGCTATGCAATGCTATTTAAATAAATGCACACATACACACAGAAGTATGCTTGCAATTGGAATTGTAATGAATAGCAAAATTAATTATTCATACAAATTATACAAATAGGAGTAAATAGCATTTGTGCTTACCTTGCAGTATATCTGAAATGCTTCTGAAACCAACTTATCTAAGTTGAGCATTTTCTGGAAGCTAAGCTCTGGGTTTCTGCTTAATATGGTGGACACAATGCACAACAGCTGGAAAACAATATTCAGTCAATAAAATATTTGCGAACACAATATATCAGTAATTTTTATTTATTTTTCTATTTTGCATCTCTTTCTCACCATTTTTGACTAATTGCAACAATGATAATAATGATGATGGTTGTATGAAATAGACAAAGAGACATTACTCGCAAAAGAGATAGAGATACCAGTATATAGATTAGAGAGAGAGAGAAAGAACATGCCAAGGCTTGTACTCAAACCCAATGATCAAAAGTTGACAAATGAATGTCCTCAGCCACTTAGGCAGCTAGTGCATCATCGCATTGTATAAATCAATTAAGTTCAAACAAGGACAATATTCCTCAAATAATGACCATCATAATAACAATTGGAAAATATTTCAAATTAACACGCATTGTAAAGATTAAGACTAGCATTTACTACTTCTGTGAATGTGTTACCCAAGGAAATTAGCATTAATTGTGTTACTACTGACATGCAGAAAATGTATACCTCAATAACTCGCGTCTGAAAATTTGACGTGGTTTACAGCAACAATTCTTATTTATTGTACACATTTATTACATATTGTCATGCACCATGGCTGTGCGATCTAAAGCATCATGCTTTGGGCTATGGCAATGGGACACGCACAGGTTCGAGTCTCCTGGGGGAAGCGTAACAACTTTTCTCCTGAGATTTCGGCCTGTGTATGGGACTGCTGGCCACCTACCATTGTGAGGAAATTGGAGAGCTATGAATGAGTAGTGTAACCCGGTCACAGAAACCTAGAACAACCACTGGGGTTTCGTCATGCTGACCACACGTCACCCCATAGCTGGTTGGACAATCTCCCACCTCTGCTGAGGCATGTGGGAGTGAGGTGGCTGTCGGTAGGTAGGCCCTGACCTTCAGAGCTGTTGCGCCATGGGTTATTATAGGGAATCCATAAAGTCCTGCAAAAAACTAAAACTCTATAACTTGAAAACTATTAAGTTTATTAACAAAATATTTTGTGTCTACTTACAGCAAGGTTCAAAGTTTATTTCCTGCTTGTTAGGTTCATCACCAAACCTCCAATTGTGCACCATTCACATCCAAACACTGTTGCAGTCTTTTTGTGAAACCGAGAATTGCGTGCTGACAGTGCTCTCCTGGGATATTTAGAATCACATCTCTTATTTTGTCCTTCAGGTCCTCCAGATTAGCTGGTTTCTATGAATACACCTCGGTCTTTACATGTCCCCACAGCCAGTAATCGCAAGGTATCAAGTCTGGTGATCTTGCAGGCCAAGGTGTGGGTCCTCTTCGGCCAATCCATCTCTCCTGATTCACAAAATTCCATTATCATGTCAGTCTTCGTCTATCAGCTCGTGTACAAATTTTAACTTGTAGGACCGGGCCTTCACCTTCTTGCGTACAATCTTGTGTAACGTTGACTTCGGTATTCCCAGTTCAAAGGATCTTCGTTTAAGCGACTTCATTGGACTCCGGCCTACTCTGTCCTGCACTGTCTGCATCACATTGTCACTTATTCCTGGCTTTCCACATACTTCTCGTTGCCTTGAACTTTTCATACCATCTCTTGATACTTGTGTCTGCTGGGGGTGGTTTCCCATACGTTGTTTGGAACTTTCTCCGCACTGAAACGCAACATTTTAACTCTGCAAACCACAGAACACACTGTGCCTTTTCCTGGATGGACGCCATCTTAAGTCACATGATCACGTGATTACCAGTGCAAGCGTCACTGAGAAGTGTGGCCAGAACAAAACTTTAAACTTCCACCCTTCTCACCCAAAAAATGTGTATTGTTAAACGCAACAGCTAAAAAGTTATAGAGTTTTAGTTTTTTGCAGGACTTTATGGACTCCCTGTATATTTTAATTACATAGATAGATAGATAGATAGATATATTAGAAATAAAAAACTAATGCAGGTATGCAAGTACAACAAAAACAGACAAGAAAAAGTTGGTTTACTACCATGGGAGAATACGCCACTGCAGCCTGTATTAAATTACTACACACAATTTCATTACTTACCTCTACAACAATCTGCCTGTATTCGGGCCTTTGTATGTGATGTAGCATCTGTTCAACTTGCAGAGCAAAATTGAGCTCATATTTTGTCATATGGGAGAGGGTTGGTTGCTGGGGAAGCGTCTGGCCTTGCACCTGGATGCCCTTGGGAGTTCTCTTCAGGACGTCCCACACGTAATTGTAGAAGTTGGTAGGAACACGGCACAAGCATCCTTCCAGCTGACGGCGCTGAAATGGGGTTAATCTAAAGAAAACAAACATGAATGTCTTCAGAAACAATATCAGTTTTTTTTGTATCATGTACATATTATTACAATACATACAGCAATAATGCAAAGTTCAACTTTCCTCGAATGTACTTACTTCTCCTGAGCTGCCCATTCTCTGACAGAGAGAATTCTATGCAAGAGATGTCTCACGTCACTAGGGCTCAGAGCTGCCAAAGATTTTGATTCCTTATGGCTCATCTGCAGATAGAGCTGCATTGCTTCTAGTACCCACCTGTGGGAGAAAACAAGTGTAGCTGATGTAGAATGTTTATGTACATGTCAAAACAACAAAAGTTGAAAATCTCCTCCTTCTCCGCATGGTTCCTCTCTCTATTTTTAAATTCCACTCCATATGGTTAACACCACATTCAACAAATGGTATTAGGATATGACAAATGACCTGAACCAAATTATACTAAATCTGTAAGTTTACTGTAATTCAAATTGACATAAATAAAAAGGAAACTGTTTTAACCAGCACGTTTTAATTTGCATTAATTTACATGGTAATATGGATGACAATGTACATCCATAAACTACCAAACACAACTTGGGTAATTTGGCAATTAATTTGAGGTTTAATATACTTTAGGATTAAATCTAGATTATTAGGTGGATCAACAAATAATGACATAGGCTGCTAATTTCACAGTGTTATTTGTTTAATTCAATTCTAATACAAGATAGATACAAGTGGAAAGGAGACACATGAAATATGTTTATTTCCCATAAAGATTTACCCAAAATCACACGTAGTGAAGCACTGAGAAACAGGGCGAAGAATGGCTTCCTCAAAGAAGCTCTTGCTCCAGGAATGAAACCAGTCTGGCCTGTAGGTGGGATGGTTCAAGCACTTGCTAGTGAAAACTGTTTCAGCAAACCTGCAGTATCCTTTGCCAAGGGGAACAAGGCATTGTCATGAAGAAGAATGATCCCGCCGGTGAGTATGCTCCACAATTTGTTCTTGGTGGCTGTTGTCAGATGAGAGTGTGTTGCATTACACTGCTGCACTGATAGTCTGTCCTTGTAATCATTTTCATTATACTCAAACACATCTACTTACCCTACTCTAATTTTGAGGATCCCCCTGAACAACTCTGGACTCGTTGCAATGAGCCTTCCGCAATAGAGAACCACCTCCTGCTGAAGGACAGCTTGGATAACATCATGTGGCTGAACAGTAGTGTACATGACAGACTGAATCTCAGCAGGGGTCATTGGTTTATCGAACACTGTTTCTTGATGCCCAAGAACTCCAACAGTCAACTGAAATGAAATGATATTGCAAACCTTACAGCAACATGTCAAAATTTTTACGCTATTTAAATACAAGTAATGTATATTTTAATCTTCTTTCTGTTCTGAAATTGATGCACTTTGCTTCTAGTATAAAAATTAATTGTACTGACACATTAAAAACTTGCAGATTCCAAAATACATGATAATTCATCCTTGTTTAAATATACTATATGTAAAATATATGACTATTTACACCCATAGAATATGAGAAAACTCATCCATATCAGACAAACATTTCTATTGTGCAATAAAATTACATTACTCTTGCCCTTATCACATGTTACATGAGGAAATATAAAAATGCAAAACATCCAAAATTGTATCGGGGATGTTCAACACAAATGCAGGAAGAGCACAGGAAGGATATGACAGTACCACCTGACAAACGTAGGCCATAATATATCCTATTTGTTGAAATTCTGAAAAACTTTTTGCCTTTACTGTGATCTGCCAAGTGAAATAAAGATTACAACAATTCAAATTATTATTTTTGCTTGAAGCTTTTATTATCCATCCCTTCTTTAATGTCTCTTTCATCTATGTTCTTAGCATTTATCAGGAATCTGCCATCCTTTTCAGGTATAGTGCTTTCTTTCCATAATGTCCAGAAACATATTAGTAATATCTCTATAATGTTCTGAGATTATATATTTGCTCTTTTAATTTGGCCAATATATTGCATGTTACATCTTAAATATAAGCTACATATGCCTTCTTCAATATGCTGAGATTATGGTACCAAGTATTAGTAAGTTAGAAATCTCACATATGCATTTACAAATAAACAGAATATTCACCTGCTTCCCATTCACCAATACTGTAGTTATAAAGGGGCTGATACTGTCCACTGTATGATGAAGAAGGCTACTGCAGTACCTCACTGCAGCCCAAAACCGCAGAAGTCCAGCATGGTGATACAGTCCTACGAGGAGCTCCTGGACTGAAGACAAAAAACAAATGGCAATTATCCGAGTAGATCCATGTTTCAAGGCAATGGAACAACACATGTCCCACAAACCTTACTTTACCACTTAAATTGTAAATTGCTTTAAGTTACATGTTCCATTATCCATTAGCGATAATACTCAATGATGGAAAATAATAATTGCTCTGATTTTACTTTACCGATAGTGGGCTCAGATGGGTGCCGCCAAGAATTTTGGCAGGAGGGGGCACACTTGGGGAAATGCAGGTATGAAACACTAAACACAAAGCTAAATATATTAACACATTGTAAAAATATGAGCACTTGCCATTTCCTTCACTTTGTAAAAGACGACACAACACAGCAATTACCTGAACAAAAACTGGCTCTGCCAAATAAGTCAATCACTCTAGAATAAAAATTCGAATCACTTTGCACTTTTAGTCGGTGAACGCTTAACACACAATTCTGAAAGTCGATCATGGATATGGTTGATCTTAAACATGTCTTCACACGTCGCCTTGTGCTGAAAGACCTATCGATAGAGCAACTTGTAGCTGGTAAAGTTACTGCAATCTTTGTATCAGTAGCTAGCTACAGAAGGATTCATTGAAGGGATATGAATAACATTTTCAAATGTTGACAGCATTAGGGAATCTTGTTTGCTTTGGTCCACTTAAAAAACAGCTTGTAGTCTCAGCTTCCAGGTATCGAGTATATAGGAGTACACAGTTGTCAATTTTGTTATCAACTTGCTGTACTCATCAAACGACAATAGTCTGAGGTATTTTGGGATGAAAATGACAAGTAAGAGAACTTTCCAATGAAAGTATTCTTCTAAACTTTCTGATGGGTCATTTTCATGATACTGTTGGCCTGAAGTGCAGCGAGGTCATGTTGATACCTCATCAGTGTGCTCACAAATTTATTGAACTAGAACGTACTTCTCTGCAAATTTGCTGTCGGCATTTACCCTGTTTTGAAGAATCAAGAACGAATATTCTGAAAAAAGCCAGGGTGGGCAAATGCCCCCCCTTGACCTTATGTGGCGGTGCCTATGAACTCAGTAGCTAAGAGCATTACTTACGATCTCACCACTAAAGGTGCCAGGTTCGAATCCAAGTACCGGCATTGGTGTCCTTTGCGAGTAGCCCTTCGTCAATTTCATTTAATCATCACCCATCCTCATTGCCATGGTTAGCCAAAAGTGGCAGAAAGGTGATGCTAAAATAACAAAAATACAAATATTGATACCCTTATTGGTTCAAAGTGATATTGGATATAGTGATGTAAGTACCCTTCCTGACTCCTGCTGGTATTTCTACTTGAACATTGTAGCAATTTACAGTTATTCAAAATCTCCCTAAATTAAAAGTCAATTTATTTTTCCCATACCTTGTATCAGGAAAACAAACACAGTATGGGAACAGATGCATTTAAAATCAATGTGCTGTAATCCTGTCTCTGGGATTTGCAAGTGAGTTGGGTGAGGAAGAAGTATGCTGGTAACAGTCTATTGGAAGCTGTTTCAAGTTCTTCCAAGGGTGCCTTGTAATCAAGGATGATACCCAGTGGGGGCACATAGTGGTTCAGATCGCAATTCAAACTGTAGGTCCAGTCCCAATTAGCCTATCTGTGCATGAAGTGGACTTAAAACAAAAACCTCAAACAAACAAACAAGGAATCATGCCTTCATAGCATGAAGACAGCCCACATCTGAGTTAAAAATTGGGGCTGGATGGCAAAGACCATGAATATTAGACTACAATAGACTCGCGATTATCCGAGCTAATTGGGACCGAGACTACCTCGGATATGGAAAAACTTGGATAATATGGAGAAAATGTGCTAATAGGTCGTAAATGACGAAACAACACTTAAAAATGTATAGTAATTATTTATTACTAGTACAACATAAATGAGAAGATTACTTTTTCAAAAAGTCTTTCATAGTTTTTTGGACTAACCCCTTTCCTCTCTTCGACGCTGCGATGTATAACGGCAACGCTGTAGGGAGAGTAGATGTAATGGAACACGTGCAGTGAGGACGGTGACTTGACTCCAACTTACTAGTAAACAAACAGTGGGTGGTTATGAAGCACGATGTTTTCCAACCACTCCCTCGGTTAACCTAGAGCCTCGGTTAATCGCGAGTCTACTGTATTTGGAACCTGTATATTCAACAACAACAGTGAAAAACTATCTTGTCTGCTTCTTCAATACCAGTTTTCAAAGATCAAGAAAATGCTGAGGAAAACATTGAAAATCTAACCCTTTGCATGAAAAGAAAATTATAGTATTCAGCATGTATCATCCTTAACGGTTAATCATAAAATTACAGTCAACTATTCTAACCTGTTGATCCACACAGCTGGTAGTTTGGTCCTTCTCTTTTGAGTAAGATCCCAATGAGCTGTGCCCTGGCATACAGGGCCTCCGTATTTCTCACTGCTTCAATCACATCCCATATTGGTTTGGACTCAAAGTTCTGTAACGAAATTGGTAATTCATTCTAAACAGTAGCGTACGCAGGATTTCATCAAGGGGGGTGTTATTTCTAAAACTTTTTTCCAAATTCACATTACCATTGTTTTATTATACTTTAATTAAATAATAATAATCACAATTAATTAATAATACTTATAATTAATTAATTAGCTAAATTAGTACTAATAATACTACTAATACCACTACTACTACTATTAAGTAGTAGAGATCTACATAAATATAGTAAAAAAGGTAAAAGGTAAAGTGCTCCCCTGTGCATAGCACCACGCCATGAAGGCGTATAGGGTGTGGGGGTAACGCCCCACACTTTCTTGATCCGGTCGTGAGTGGGGATGATGTGATCAGCATCACGCCCCTGACCGCCTTTACCCCCTAGGGTTTCCCTCAGGTACCCATGTTATTCGACGCTGTTTTAGTATAGTATTTATGAAAACATTAGAACGGAATTACTTTCTAGTCATTCGATTTTTATCAAATCCTTGGAGCATTTTTTTGTTTCTTTGTTACGAAATAATTGTCTGGTCAATGAGGTGAGACATTTCAAGGGTGAAGAAGATCCATAAATACAAGAAAATATATTAAAATAAATTGAAATAATCGAAGTATGGAACTCATCCAAGGAGCTGCGGTGATCTGGTCGGTAGAGCGTCTGACAAGTGACAATCACGCCGGAGATCCGGATTCGATTCCCGAAATTGGTTGGAATTTTTCCGACTTCTTCCCCGCATAAATGTCCCCGATAATTCACACCTGGATTGTCTCGCTGTTCTTACCAACAACAAAAAATTAAAATAGTTAAGCTTATTGTCGTTTCAATAATTGTCTAGTCAACAAGGTGACACATTTTAAAGAGAGACATTCAAACGTGCTGCGGTAAACAATACAATGGGAAGGCGAACTGGTGACTATTCTTGTCCGCCTAGCCTTTGTCTATACATTAGCCTCTTACAACGAACCAACAACTTTATTTTGTTAATTCTCGTTGTTCACACAAAAAAATACATGTTCATTGAACACTAGTGTACGTACAGGGGTGGCCGGTGGTGTTCCAGCCCCTACCGAAATTTTGAGAAAATCGAAATTTAAAAAAAAAAAAAAAAAAAAATCCGTTAAGAACTTTAAAAAATCAAAATATGTAAATGCAAAACCTCTTTTAAAGTGAATCCCGATTACCATTTTTGTCTTTGAATACAATTTTAATAGACTGAAAAGCTCCAAAAATACGAAATATTTTATTATGCATCCTGCCCTCCAAAACGAAGCTATGTGCTATCCACATTTACTATTCCAGTCCCTCCCGAAAAAAAAATCTGCGTACGGCAGTGTGTTGAACATTGTTGAAACTGAGATACAAAACAACTTTTTTCTCTTCTAAATCATAGTTACCCTAACCTAACCTCATAAACTCGTGTTTATTTTCAAGGCATAACTTTGAAAGACGCGTGTGTTTGGAATGTTGTGCTTTTCTCCATGCTGCATGGAAATAATAATTCAAATTATTATTATTATTATTATTAGTAGTAGTAGTAGTAGTAGTAGTCGTGGTGGTGGTGGTGGTGGTGGTGGTGGTGGTGGTGGTGGTGGTGGTGGTAGTGGTAGTGGTAGTGGTGGTAGTAGTAGTAGTAGTAGTAGTAGAAGTAGTAATAGTAATATTATTGTCCCAGATCTTTGACTGTGAAAAATTGGCCATTTTTTTTTCCACAGCATTTTTCATAATATTTCACAAGCTCAAGGGGGGGGTTTAAACCCCGTAACCCCCCCCTTGCGTACGCCACTGATTCTAAAGCATAATAAGCAACATTTATTATTTTTACTTCACCCTTCAAAGTAGTACTATCTACTTCTTTCTACCTAGATACAGTCTTGTGACTTGATCTGGAAAATAACATTTAATCAGTATTTAATTAAATACCGAATAAAAAGTTATTGCTAAGAGTAATGCAAGATAACTCACGGAGAGATTCCTAAATGGCTCGTTGTATGCTATTGCTTTAGGCACATCTGTTAGTGACTGGTATCCAATGTACTCGTGTTCCAGTTGCTTGAATTGTGTAAATTCCAAAGTAGATGTATCAACCAAGTGCATGAAGTCTAGATGCTCTGTAAAGAAAGTAAATCACAAATAATATTCAAACATGAAATACTGGCATTTCCACTGTGAAAGAAGTGCAGAAACTGTAACTATTGTCTCTAATCTACATTAATGATTTGCTACTTTATTGACTCCGAAGCACAACCATTTACATATCCTCTTTCATATATACGCAGTGAAATATCGACTTTACATTTTTAAGGGGAGCCAAAGTAAAAAAAAGCAGGAAAATTATATAGCATTTTGTTCCATTGGAAACATAAAGAATGATTGTCTGATGAAGAAAAACTTAATCTGGGGTTCACTGTATCTACAACACCAATGTCCATTTAAGCACAACATAACAAAATAAACAATAAATTATTGTATTTAGTAGAGTAGCTGACTTCCATGGCAAAGTAGTTAGCACACTGTGCCACAATGCCAGGGGTCCTGGGTTCGAATCCTGACTTGGCCATGGGTGTTATTTGTGATTGTCCCTTCATCAATTTCATTATATCATCATCACTCATCCTCATCTTAATGATTCGCCAAAAGTGGCAGAAAGAGCACAGTAAAATAAACCAAATCAAAATCAAAATAAAAAATTAGTAGAATGCCCTAGGCCCTCAAATAAGTCAAATTCCTGGATTTTAAAGAATGAAGATTGGAATATTTAAAAAAAGAAAATTTTTGCACTTTCATTGTGGTATTTTTATTGTTGCATTTCACAGGCATCATCTTAATATGTACACTACCATTTCCTCTGCTTTGTTATTAACATTTTAATACAAAGGCTGTTTTCTGTGGTATTAGCCTCAATGCCCAGTATGCTTTCACAATGAAATTTTAAATTCTGTGCAGCTTAAAATATAATTTAATATCTTGGAAACTACGAATAGTAGAGTTACAAATCATATATTTTGTTTAATACATGTCAGCTTAAGGACATGGTCATAAAAATTAATTTTAGTTTAGAAGAAAAAGATGAATGTAAAAAAATATTTATTTTGTGGTCCTGCCCCGGAGGCAATGCTGGGGACTGAAGGGTTCAAAAGAGTTCCTACATATTATAATATATGTGTGCCACTCTTGTCTGCAGGCACGAACAGATTATATTATGAAGTAAGTCTTGAAGCTTTCTTGGTGACGAATGGTGAATAAATTCTCTCGAGCTATCGACCAGGTCAATTCTGGAAAAGTTTCAGAGCTTTCGAGAGCTAACATCACTCTCATCTTGACTTCTACCCTGAAGATGGGAGTGATGTTAGCTCTCGAAAGCTCGGAAACTTTTCCAGAATTGACCTGGTCGATAGCACGAGAGAATTTATTCAGATTATATCATGCCTGCAAAACTCTTTCTATCTACAAGAGAAATGAGGAAAAGGAGTAATGCTTTTAGAAAACTTTAAAAAAAAAATGACACATAATCTTCGTTCTTCATTCTAAAAATGTCCAAGACTATTCCCCTAGATGTTCAACAGAGACCAGTAGAGTAGAGAACTAATCAGTTAAAAAACTTACCAATGCATGACGACGAAATGAGATTCTGAAGACGGCCTATTCGCACTTTCATTCCATCACAATAACCCTTTTTTAACATCGCCAACAGGTCAAGCATTTCCTTAAACTGAGGATCTCTAAAATAAAAGTTACAAAAATAAACATTCTCAAAGACAAATCCAGTATCTTGAGATTATATATGAAGCACATATTCATACATGCAGCAGAACATGTTGGATAGTACACATGAAACAGTAAAAAAATGAATTCTACAGCAGAAGATTATACATGTAAGGTACTTTATTGAGGTTTCTCTGTTTTGTTGGGTTGGGTTGAGTTTGTGTTTTAAGTCCACTTTACGCATAGTAAGGCTAATTGGGCCTGGACCTACAGTTTAAAGTGGGATCCGAACCACTTTGTGCCTCCATCGGTTATCGAACCCAAGACCACTTGTTTACTACCACTGCACCTTCAGGGAGGCCTTTGTTTTGTTTCATATACTTTTGAGAAAGTCAGGATGTATTCATGTAATTTTTATAACAGCTGATAACTTGATGGGTGTTGACTCAGAAACAAAAACAGCACATGTATGGGATGCTAATGGGAAACATTAACTAGTACTCTAATGGTATTAGCTGATACAGGCATAACTGTGTCAGGTTATCAGCAAAATTACCCATGATCATTACCAGTGCTTGAAAAATCTTCTTCAGAGCTAGGCGCCAGCTGTGAAAATTGGGCGCCAGGAAACCACCTACTAGCAATTGTGGATACTATAAGAAGCTGAGCCAGCCCCTGTGGGGAGTGGTTAGGGGTCCCAGTTTCGAATCCTGGCCTGGGCTTGGATGTTTTTGAATGTTTCATCATCAATTTCATCATAAAATCATTCATTACAATCTTCGCAAATTAGCCAAAAGTGGCACAAAAAGCGAAGTAAAATAAAGCAAATCAATCAATCTATAAGAAGCTGAGCATCACCGTATTCAAAACATCGGTAAATCATGTGAGAAAGTGGGAAGTGGGGGGTTGGGGACGAAGAGTAAGAAATTGTTACTGATTCTATGGAATGTTCACAACGTTGATAAAAAATCACTTGCTAGCTTACGCTGTACTGCAATTTGAACTTAGAATCTTCAAAGTTTCGTACATTGAAACTTAAAAAAACGGCAATATTACAGCAAGAGATCACAGTTGCCAAGCTGAAATTTTTAGTCGCTATGGTGACCTGGATTTTTCGAGCCCTGATCATTACCAATATTATATTTACATAAATAGCCCTTTTGTTATTATTTCTATGAATTATTTCAGTTGAATTCAAATGATTTGATAAATTTTATACTTGCACTAACAAAATTTTCATACTGATCAACCCTTAACATACAGGGTGTCCATAAAGTCTCTTTACAACTTCAATCTTTTATTCCAAACACATATGAAGAGATAATTAAATGAAATTTGTCACATAGTAGCAGCATATATTGAAGTTTTTTCATAATTTACTAAACCTCAATATGGGCACCATTGGTTGCACGAAGGACGTCAAGGTGAAAATCGATTTCGCACCATGTCCACTCTAGCATAGCCTCATCAATGGTGGCAATGGCATCAGTGATTCTTTGTTTGAGGTCAGTAATGTTCCGTGCATTTGTACGATACACAGTGTCTTTAACGTAGCCCCATAGAAAGAAATCTAGGGGCATTATATCTGGTGAACGAGGTGGCCAGGGAATAGGGCCATCCCGTCCAATCCACCTACCGGGAAATGTTTGGTCCAGGAAGTCACAAAAATTTAATCACCTATGTGGTGGTGCACCATCCTGTTGGTAAAGACGGTTGGTTGAAGGTCAGCCAGTTGTGGTGTCACATATTCAGTCAAAAGGTCAAGGTAAAGATTTGCAGTAATTGTTTGCTCCGCAAAGAAAAATGGACCAATGATTCGATTGAACATCAGTGCACACCACCCATTCACCTTTAGACTGTCTCATTTGAGGTCCATTGTCGCATGGGGGTTTTTTGAGTCCCAGATTCTCGCATTGTACGTGTTCAGTTTACCGGAAACATGAAATGTTGCCTCACCAGTAAAGCACACTCGGTTGAGGAACACTGCATCCTCTGATATTCGATGAAGCATTTCCACTGCAAATGTTTTGCGTTTCGGTTTATCATTGGGCTCGATGGGATGCAACAGTTGCACTTTATATGCAATCAATCGCAGGTTGTGGTGTAGGACTTTGTGCACTGTTGATCGTGGTAGCTGTAACTGTCTGACAGCAGTGGGAATGGATTTCTTTGGAGAATTAACAAAGACTTGTCTTACACGTTTGATATCTTCCTCTGATACTCGTTTTCTTCCACTTCTTGCTTTATCCAAAATTGTACCGGTCTCCATGAATTTACTGTGACATTCACAAATTGATGGACGTGCTGGTGGTTGTTTCCCATACCTAGTCCTGAAGTTTCGCTGAGTCTGAGTGTCAGATTTTGTTTCAATGAACCACGCCACACATTGTGCCTTTTCTTGCGGAGTAGCCATTTTTCTTTCGAGGACCTCTCTTTCTTCACAATGTTACCGGAAATACACAAATTGACTATTAGTACAAACTTTAATAGTAAACGAGTACAATAAAAAAAAATCACTCAAATATCTCATCATTTGCATTTGTAGTGATTTTTTGAAGTTGTAAAGGGATTTTATGGACACCCGGTATATTAGAAGTAAAAGCACAAAAAATCATGGGTAATAATAATAAAAAATCCTAACCTCATATGCTCTTCACGAATAAGCAAGCAAACTGTGGGCCTTCCTGATAGCCTCCAATATCTACCCACAAACTGCAACTCTGTTTTTATGTCTGATATTAACAACGCCATGTCTCTGTACAAATAGAACTCTGACACCTCAAATATCAGAGGGTAGCACAAAACTGTCATACCGCAGACTCGATACATCTGTAAAACAATAACAATAATACAGATTAATTTCCCAAAGTTACAATGAAAGATAGTTTTTTAAAAATATATAGTATCAATTCTATAAAAGTAAAATATCCAAAATGTAATTTTTTACAAATATATGTCTATACTCCTTAAACAGATTCTTCTTTGTAGCTGTAAATTAAACCAAGTTTTGGAAATTTTGTATCAGAAAAATAATGAAACTACAGCTGAGCCATTACCAGCTTGACCTGAAATCAATGCCAATATTCTCACTAATTCCCAGACACTGATAATTTGACATTGAAACAATTTAAAAATAATTCAAAATATTTACAATGTAGTTTTTAATGGAAGTATAAAGTAAAAAGTAAAGTGCTCCCCAGTGCTTTGAACCATGCCATGAAGGCATATAGGGGGTGTGGAGTTAGGGCCTTACGGCCAAAGTTGGGGGTGAATTCCCGGTTCTCCCCCACCAAGATTTAAATGGAAGTATACCATATCAATCTTCTAGAGTTTTGTTTCAAAATTTTCATAATTTAGCATCATAATTATTTAATCACAAGATCCATTTCTCCTGCATTGTTGTTACCAAAATTATGAAAATTACACAGGTGGCACAATTTCCTGGATATTTGGACTCTGTGAAACTGTTTTCACTATTTTTTCACACCCTGAGGGGTTCCCATACTCTGCAAAATGTTGCCTCATACTGGCAATTAAATTTGAATTAATATCAATGATATAAGCCATTACTGATACATTGGCATCGACTCAGCCCTAAATTAAACCCTCTAAGTGATGAAATTGTTATTTACAACAAAATACAGCACAACTAAATGTAACGTTTCAACCTTCTAGCAAGGTCTTCTTCAGACTATGTACCAAGTACAAATGTAACAAGGTACATGGAAAGGACGATATACACAAAAATACTCCCCTCCAGACTATTAGAAAGTTGTTCTGGAACATTCTAGCAGGTGGCTTTCCCTTCTCAACTTTACTTTCACCTGAAAATGAATGTGGTTGGACTCTTTATCTCAGGCTCTATTTCCTTCTTCTCTACTCCTCTCTTGTCCTTTCCACTCTTTCTAACACCTTCTTCCATTTTTTGTTTATCATCAGTCCCCCATTCCAGGTGAAAGTAAAGTTGACAAGGGAAAGCCATCTGCTAGAATTTCCAGAACAACTTTCTAATAGTCTGGAGGGGAGTATTTTTGTGTATATATATCATCCTTTCCATGTACCTTGTTACATTTGTACTTGGTACATAGTCTGAAGAAGACCTTGCTAGAAGGTTGAAACGTTACATTTAGTTTATGTTTTATAATAAAATAAATTTCTGCCTTGGTCAGCATATTGAGTTTTTCATATCATGAAAACAAGGCTTAATGGTGTTATAATAGCACAACTAAACATTGTTTGATAAATACAGAATAGAAGAAAGATGTAACGAAAAAGCATGTGGTGACCAGAGTTTCAAGTGCTGAATAATAACTAGGAACAATGACTACGTGTGCTGATATAAACAAACACAAAAATAAGAGAGAGAAGTTAGCCTACCTTACTAGTTCCAAGGGCTCCAATTGGCCGTGCTGGCCGCCCTTTTAATTTAAGTTTTTTGTTTACTCCAAGGTGGCCATATACCTTGACAAGCTCATTAGAAGACCAAATTTGGACAGGTTCCACTTCGTGAGGTGTCTGTGTTTGGATTCCGTACGTACCCATCATTGCCTGGAGTCTCATTGATTCTGCTATTAAGACAATCTGCACTACGAGATCTGTTGCTGTGCCCTGAATGGAATTTAATTAAGCATAAGCTGGGCATACACAGGGCATAACATGTACGTTCTTAATAGAAAGGGGTTTGGAATGTCAACGCTTGACACGTTAACTGCCACGTCAGTCATAATGTCCGAAACTGCACCAATCACACCATGTTGTTTATTATGACCGAAACATGTTGTTTAATTTTTGTTGTTCCTAGGGTGCCGTCGGTCATGAGTTTACAATGATGCATATAAGGCATGAGAGTTGAGTCCACATGAAAAGTTTTTGATTGTCCTATTTTTTACAAGGAAAAAAGCGAAATTTTCGAGTTTGCAAAATAAAGTTAAATAACCAGTTTGGCGCAGGAGGAAAAATTGGTGAAACCACCTTTACAGTTAACATGTTAAAGGAAGTATCAATTTTCAAATAAGGGGAGATCTTTACAGGAGTAAGATGAATGCAAAAATACATGAGATACACTGAGTACATAGCTCACAGAGGTTTTAAGTTGAATTACATTGATTCTAACAATTTCCTCTCCATATTTGACAATTTTTCTCTTTAAAATTTACTCTAAAGACCTGATTTTTTGTTTAACTGAAATGTGTGAAATGTGTACATAAATAAGTAGAAATAATCATTGAAATATGTACCAAATATGATAGAAGAAATATACAAACTGATAAAACAAATCTGGCAAGAACAACACATACCAGAAGCATGGAATAATGGAATATTGTGCCCAATACACAAGAAAGGTGACAAAACAGAATGTAGTAATTATAGAGGTATCATGTTACTTAATACAACTTACAAAATATTGACTAGCATTATACATAGAAAATTAACAGCAACAACAGAAAACATAATAGGAGAATACCAAGCAGGCTTTAGACAAGGAAGAAGCACCATAGATCAATTATTCACAATAAGACAAATAATGGAAAAACATTATGAACATAATACAAATCTCTACATGTTATTCATAGACTTTCGTAGTGCTTTTGATAGTATTAAAAGGCATAAATTAATGCAAACTATGATAGAATTACAAATACCTAAGAAATTGATTAGATTAACAAACATGACACTGCAACGCACATATTTCAAGGTCAAAATATGGAGCGATATGGGTGAACTAACACAGGAGTAAAACCAGGAGATGGACTATCTACATGCTTATTTAACATAGCACTACATGGAATAATAAGCAAAATAGACAAAAAAGGAACAATATTCACAAAACTTAACCAAATTAACACATATGCCGACGACGTAGTTATAATATCCAGAACAGAAGAAGAATTAAAGAGAACATAGAATATTAGAAGAAGAAGCAAATAAAATTGGGTTACAGACAAACATGAACAAAATCAAATTCATACTACTGACACCAAAACAAGGTAAAAAACATTATCACCAATTTACAATAGATGATAAGAAATTCGAAGCAGTAACAAACTTCAAGTATCTTGGAATGACGATAAATGACCAAAAAAATATGCAGAAAGAATAAACGCAGGGAACAAAGCATATTATGCCAATATACAATTACTAAGAAGCAAGTTAATTAGCAGATATACAAAAAACAATGAAGAGAGAAATTCCATTTTAAAACAAAAGGATATAGTAAGATTTATTAAAGCCAGAAGAATTAGTTGGATGGGTCACATAGAACTTATGAATAAGGATAGAATGCCTCGAAGAATCATGTATGAGAGAATATATTCCACAAGAAGAAGAGGCAGACCCAAACTAAGATGGCGGGATAGTGTAGTACAAGATCTACAAATAATGGGAGTCCATGGATGGAGGGAGAAGATATTGGACCGAGATGCTTGGAGGCTGATAGTACAGGAGGCCAAAGCTCACCCAGAGCTGTAGAGCCAGTTGGTAAGGTAAGGTATTTTCTACTTCAGCAATTACAAGGCTTCCTTGGAATGCTCCAAAAACATCTAAATTAGCATGAATACGGCAAATTTTATATTTTGAGCACAATATATAAAATATATATACACTACATTCTACTAGAAATTATAAAATCCATTAATTATTTTTCTTATTACATTAATTAATGCTATCAAGCTTCAATAAAAGCAGCATCATTTTATTCTCAAGATTTTCCTAGTAAGGCAGAAAGAATTTTAGTATTTGCTCAGGACTTCGAAACACGTACAATGATTACAACATGCTTATCAAAGCAGCAACACGTATGAAAAAGAAAAAGAAACATGCAAAAATAAGCAAAAATTGGTTATTGATCTATTTTTGAACATTTTTTTTTTTATCCGACCAAACTTAAGCTCTTCAGTGTGGAGTAAGAAAGTAAATATAACATAATATGACAAGCAATACTGTTTCTAATGAATCAAGAATTAATTTACAGTCAAACCAGCAATTAAGCTAATGAAATATAAAACTGATTGGCCACAAAAAATGTAAATGAAGTTACCCACTGTCTAATGGAAAACATCAGATATTCCATGCTACTGAAATGAAAAATGAGTATGTGCAAATGTTCCCATCATGTTTGTGAGGATCAGAACTGTTGCCCCTAAAAATGGCAACCTCCCAGATTCATTATCTGCATTGCATTTCTATCAGTTAAGTTTTCTTATCAGGGCCACCAAATTGGATTAGTCACATGTTACAATTTGTGACTACTAATTTTGATGCTGGAGTAAAATACATGCCATAAATCGTTTCTACTGTAAAACTTAGAGGTCTTACTTTAGCAGGCATTTCATCTGTACAATTAGTACCCAGTTTTTAGACTAAAGAGACAAGTAACACTAATTTTTGCACTGAAGTGACGAGTGCAAAAATTCACTGCACGACCAACAGACAGAAGGTAACGTGATGCATGCTATTGAGAAAGAGGCCCAGTTCGAGTGGCATGCACATGTCAATAGACAAGCAATACATGCAGCTTATTGATACAAAAGGTTGCACTTATATCTGATGATCATTTCCAAGTGACACGTGTCACTTTGGTCAGAAAGCTGCCAAAAGCTTATCAACCTGACAGTCTCGATTCATCCTCCCTTATAGCTTATTTGGTTGAAAATTATTCCCCTATATAACAGAAACAGAAGAGATGTTACACATGATTACTACAATTAGATATAACCAACCAACTTCTAGTTCAATCGCTCAATTTCTCCTCTGAACACTAATTTGCTCTATTGCTAATTATATGTACAAACAGAAAAAGGAATTAGCACCATACAAATAAAAAGCAAACCATTCTTTCTCTCTCTCTCTCTCTTGTTGCAATGCATACATGCAATCTGCACCTAACCTACATGCAACAGTGCATATTAAGAGATCCAATCTTACTTACATGAAATGATTTTCCCTGGAAAATATTATTTGAAAGAAAGTAGACAAAAATTATTAATAACACCCACACACAAGATGCAAACAGAAATAAATAATAGGTTTGCTCCACCTTGTGTGTAATGTACATATTTAAGAAACAACACTTTTCCTAAAATTTTACTCAAATACAATACAATATTCTAAATCAAATATTGGACAGTATATTTCTCATTCATTACGCAAATGAAATTATTAATTGATTGATTGATTTGCTTGATTTTACTTCGTTTTTGTGCCACTTTTGGCTAATTTGCAAAGATGTGGATGAGTGATAATATGATCAAATTGATGAATGGACACTCACAAACATCCATGCCCAGGCCAGGATTAGAACCCAGGATCCCTGGCATCATAGCATGACGTGTTAACCACTCCACCACAGGGGTCAGCTAATGAAATTATTAAGTTAAAGCAATAAGGAATACATCACTTTTTGTAAAGTGGACAGTGACTTTATACATTCAAATTAATCATAATCCTAATATACTTCCAACAAATTGAACAGGATATATGAATTGTAATTTATATTATTTTTTTAAAAAATGGAATCCCTCTTGGGCTTCAGATATGTTTTGAATTTACGTAAACACATCACATAAGATACAGCAAACCTTTTCCAAATTGAAGAATAAAGATTATTGACAATTATTGACTATTCTTGTAAATCTAAAGTTAGTTGTAGTAATGCCATGCACAAAAATAAATCCACAAATGCTGAATTAGTAAAAACTCTAAAGAATAATACATCAATAGATCAAAGAATATTTGAAAATATAGTTATGTGGAAAATACACCCTATTATAGTTAACAATGTAAGAAAAAAAAACATTACTTTTTTAAATTAGCTTTTTTACAAATAAATGTTGAAATACACTTTAACCTTCCCATTAGTAACACTTTTATGACGAAAATAACCATTTTAAGCATCAAAATATATTCCTATTCTGCATTTCTCATGAAAAAACAAAATTTCTGAATGGATAAATAAGTTTGAAATTTTAAAACCTTTTCACTCCAAGTGTCCATCGTAAAATCTTCAATGACACACGAAAATTATTGCATAAAATTTCTACAATTCAAATCCTATGTTGAACTATTGCTTACCAAATACTGCTTTGTATATAAACTTATCAGCTAAAAGCTAATCAGTAACTTTAACTTGCAAGATTATAAAACTCTAGCTCATGTAATTACTGAGAGACCGAATTTTAGGGAAAAACTGAAATGAATATTAATATATCAGTATGAGTTGTCAGTAACAGAAAACATCTATATTGAAAAATATCATGTTGATTTTATCTCCGACATGCAGATGCTTTTTCCAGTCAAAAATTCCTGAATATTATGCAAACTGCATATTTCTTATAAATTTGTGACAAAAAATGGATTCTGGGGTGAAATAATATCTACAACTCATAAATGAATTCATAAATATTTGAAAGTATACCCTAGCAATGTGGGGGTGTAAGGGGTGACCTTCCACATAGTACACCCAAATGTCAACCTCACTTCCACATTAGTACACCCTGTACTGAAGACTAACGAGGCTCTGGCGACTGGCCCCATGGTCAGTATAATTTTGTTTGTATTGTCCTGTTCTTTTGTCCTTATGTGTGCTGAGTGCCCCTTTACAGCCTCAGCTTTTAACAGAAGTCAGAACATTTTAAATTTTTTAGTTATGCAACGTTAGAGTTGTTATTTGTAATGGTAAGGGGCTGGCCCCCATACAATGTGACAGGAGCAAAATAGCCTAAGTGCTGACGCTCCCAAAATTTTAAATTCAAATCAAATCAAATCAAATCAAACCCTAGCAATGTGACACTCATTCTTTAATATACATTTCTATTTACCACTTGGAGCTATTCTATCTCTCCAGTTTATTCACAATAATGAGTAGAAATGGTGAATTGACGAAAGAGATGATAGAACAAACTCAATGATACATCCGTGCCATATCCATGATTTGAATCTAAGCTTCATAGCACACTACACTAACCACTACACCATAAAGGCTGGCTACTGTTGGCATTGCTTAAAGTTCAAAGTGGTATTGAATCATCTTTAATTACTTAAAAGTCAAGAATATTATGACAGTGTCACATATATATTAAAATTTATATTGCTTTTACTTCGCAAGTCCATCAATGCATTCTTTTCATGACTATCATGTATATTTCACATTTTTAGATTTAGGGCTGATCTATAGTTATTGCACATTCAAAGCAGCAGAGAGTAATTAAAATTTCCACCCAATGAGAAATTTCAAAGGTATTCATTCACATCTACTACCTGAAAGGCTGAGTATCTTCCACCTTTACGAGGCCTGTTGTAGGACGGTAAATAACGTCTTGCTGGGTCCAGCTCATTGATGTGCAACAGCTGCCCTGTGAGTAACTGCGATATCACAAAAACTGCTTGTCCCCACAGGAAAAGGCTTTTTCCGCTTCCTTCTACGCTCGCAGCTCTAATTTGGCTCCCAGGTTCTTGTCTCTCATACTCGATCAGATCTTCAGGCACATAAAAATACATTGGTATAGCCGGATCTGCAAATATAGACAACACAAATACCAGTAATTAAGAGTGCACTAGGGTACAGCTCCTTGAATAGGTAGTGTGAAAAACGACCCGGAAAACTGGTTCCCGAGGCAGATGACAACATAGATGGCAGTGCAATTAGTATCGCAACTAATTTTCTTATGAAAGTAATACAGCTTAGTTAGTTTTGGGAATATGTTGTGTAGATTTGTTTGTCCTGAAAGGAGGTAAGTGAATTGATGGAAACAGTTATATTTGTGGAGTGATTTGCAGTCACGAAATGGCATTAATTTGGAAATAAAATTAAAATAAAATAAATAAATAGCATGTGTGACACAAGAAGAAACATGGCAATGTGATTCCGGATGTCAGGTGTTGGATTGTGGACTAGAGTTTATTTTTCTATGTTATTAGAATATAAATAGTATCCTGAGAGATATTTCATACCAAGGCGACAAACCACAAGTGTCGCTTGGAAGCAAGCAGTCGGTAATCAATGCAGCCTTTCGAACCGTAGGGACACACGCTCTGACTGCACCATTTCCTCAAGGAGATTTTACACCAAAGTGGAACACGACAATCGATAAGGGGATTTCACACCAAAGCAACACTGGTCCTTCAGTTCAAGGCAACTATCAGATGCATGTCGCTTGGAAATGAGCCAATCAAGAGCAATGTTTCACACTGTAGCGGCATGATGGGCAGCACAGGACAGCGTTGGTGTGCAATCTCCCTAAAGCACATGCGTGAACAACAAACCACAGCAACACATTAGAAGCTGTTGAGGAAATGGTTCAGTTTATTTCAACGACCTAAGTCACTTAGGTGCAAAGCAACACATGTGGCTTAACGTGTCGCCTAGATCTGATGTTCACATAATTAGCAGCAAATACTTGCTGACAGACTGAATGCACCATGTTGCTTGTCACTTCGTTGGGAACTCCATGTGGCACGTTGCTTCGGTCTTGAGTACCCTTCCTTTAAGGAGCTTTCCCATCGAAGTAACAAGCAGCACACGAATGCGACACATGAACGTGTGCTGAACAGTTTGCTGTTTGGACCCTCATGCACAATGAATGCTATTTTACAATCACTAGTCACATCAGTGTGAACATCCTATATCGCTTGTCCCATTGGTACTAAGGGAGTTTTGTGGATTTTTACTTTGTCTTTTCATGCAATCATCAGTTGTTTCAAGCGGAAGAAAAGATATGGTAAAAATAAAAAATACAAATGCTTCGTGTGTATTTCTTTAAAAGAAATGATGATGATGATAATAATAATAATAATGAACCTAATTCATACACAAAAATTTAGTTACCAAGAGCATTTCACACGTATATTTTCTCCCGTATTATTAATTGATTGATTGATTGATTTAGTTTATTTTACTTCACGTTTTGTGCCTCTTGGCTAATTTGTGAAGATGGGGATGAGTGATGAAATGATGAAATTTAATGACTAGACACTCACAAACAACCAAGCCCGACCGGGATTCGAACCCGGGACCCTTGGCGTCGCAGCGCGACGTGCTAACCACTCGGCCACAGGGTCGGGCCCGTATTATTAATGAAAGTCACAATAACAGGATGTGGTTGACTGTCTATAATTTCCATTAATATCCTCATGATGACTGTACCAAATATCAACAATTATCACATTCTTAGAAATGCTCCATGTAAAAGAAATCAGACGTTGCAGCAAAAACTCTATTTACTTCCATTATAAGAAGACAAATACCACGCAGCGTTGCGAACACCCACGCATCTAGCGGTATAATATTCAAATGGATCCCACCACAGAGTCCAGAACCGTGCCGTTTTCCACACTACCAATTAGTTGAACCAATACTGATATATCGATCTGAAAGAATTAGTTTGGATTTAAATACTGATACCATATGATATTTTCCCAACTGTCCGACTGTCTATCAGAGTCTTTAAAAATGCCACATGATACTTTTGCAGGTCCTAAATACCATATAAATGCAAAAATGTAAATGTAAAGTTCCAGATTTAGAGCTGATCAATAGCTATTTCACATTCAACATAAAATACCAGAGTTAACTTGACAAATATGTGAAATATTACTAATTCACATAACATCATTTACACTCACCTCCATTTCCATCTTTACGCATTCTTTGCTTCAGCAAATTCTGATACTGTTCAACTTGGTCCGGTAAGGACTTAAACACACCATCTATAATCATGTATACATAAAATATGGGCCACTCGCATTCTAAGTTTTCGAATTCCTGATGAGAGAGAATAATTATTAAAATTCATAAGATATGATATTAATTACTTGAACACACATATGACAGTAAATAAGTCTCGTCACCAAACTTTCCAGGTTCGAGTACCAGCCTGGGCATGGGTGTTTTACGTGAGTGTCCCTTCATCAATTTCATCTAATCGTCAATCATCTTCATTGTATGATTAGATGAAAGTGGTAGAAAGGCAATACTAAATAACAAAAATACATAAACAAGACAGTACATACTTCAAGTGAAAGTTAAATACCAACATGATGAAGATTCTCTACATTGTAGTGTTATCAGAAAAAAATAAACAAGGTGTATTACAGGTACAGCAGTGATCATACCATAACCAACAGTAAATCAAAGTTACATGTAGTAGGGTATATGTAATTAACCTTAGGCTGTAATATGTTAACTGAGATATTATATCTTACGGTATTGCCATATTGTAGCATCATAAAGTATCTTCCATACCTTACCTTTGTCCCACCATCATCATAGTATCTTCTATTCGTATCTTCCAGCACACATTTGTAACCATCACGGTTGAAGCGTTTGAATCCATACTGGCCTTTCAGCTGATCTATGATTTTCGTTTTTGTTCCTAGGTACAGCATTTCATCATGGGTAGAAAATGCCGGAAAGGAAAGTGTTGGTATTAATGATGCATCTACATCCTAGATAGGAAAAAGTGTAATTAGAAATTGTTAAAAGAAAGCAGGTGATTTAAGAGTTGTTATAAAATAGGCATGATATTGTCAACCTAAATCCAGAAAAAAAAAACTCTAATTGCAACATGATTTAGAAGGGTAAATTTGGACTTTTTTGCAAGGCTCTTTGTTAATTGTTTTCAGAAAACTTAAAACATTGCAGTTTATTAAAATTTGGTGAACTATTCTGTTAAGAAATAGTGTAGAAACTTTGCTCGTAAATATTATTTTTCTAAAATCTAAAACATCCTATTTTACTTTTTTAAAATATTTCCAGTCTCACACATTTGACCCAAAAATACAAATATCTGAAGAAAGACTTTTAAGTAACTAAAAAATCCATCCATTACTGTTGCTAGTTTTCTCTATAAATAAGATATGTGTATGTACCTTGGAGCTGGATTCTCTAGGAAGTAGAGTTTCAAATATACTGCGATTTCTATTATGTGCATCAATGTCCACATAAATTACTGACCAAGATGCTCCCTTGTCACCAAATAGGTTGCAGCCATTAATAGCTTCGAGAGCTGCTTTAGCCATGCCAAGGGAGCTAGAAAAAAATTAAGATTAATCACAAAAGCAAGTAAATAATTTCTTCACAACCTGATTATCTCTGGACTTCATCACATCACTTTTTTTTTTAAATGAAGTTTGGATTCATAAATACTCTTATTTAATTTCCTGCAATACACTTTAACAATAAAGAGTTATTCAAAAAGAACTCCCCGGTTTTAAAAAAAAATATTATGTTTATTGTAGACAATGTAAGGTACATGTGACTTCCTCAAATGACACACAACAGACATCAGGGCAATATTTTAATTCTCCTCAAACATGACACAGTACGTCCGAGCCAATGGTGGTGATTGCAGTGTTAATGTGATCCTGTAGTTCATTTAAAGTGGCTGGTAATGGCATCAGGTAGACACAATCTTTCACATACTCCCCCCAAGAAGAAATTACAGGCATCACATCGGGACCTGGTTCACAGTCTCTTTCGACACCAATGGTCAGCCATTGGATTTGCCTTTGCATAGACAGCCATAGATAGCTTAAAATTATTTGTCTCATGGAATTGCAGGACACAGAATGCCTTCTCCTCTTCAGATGCCACCATGTTGCATTGCGCAATCCTAGCAGCAAAGTGTGAAGCCAGAGGTGTGTGGGACGATTCGAATAAAAATTTGTGGACATCAGGCGCAAATGTACACCCATATAATGACAATATATTTCATAAGTTCCCCACAATAAAATCATGAAATGAAGAAGTTCTTTTTAACTAACCCCGTATAAAATATACTTTACAAAATACTTAATACTAGGGATGGGACAGACTATCGATATTGGCCGATATATGTGTATCGGTAAAATTATTGATCATTTAAAATTACTGATAATTTTACCAATCCAATATATCTATAAATAATTACAATTTAGTGTAATACTGTGTTGTTATAATTTTTACGCATATAAAAAATAATTCCATTCTGCAATTTTTTAAAAAGTGTCTAAATATAAAGCTTCTATTGCATTGCACAAGCTTGGTTCATCTGATAACATACAGTTATTAAGGAGGTTAATGAACCATTTGCAATTTTATATTGCTACTTTTTTAGTATCGGCCAAATTTTCGTTGTCCCCAACACTACTAAATTCATACTCCTAATGATTATTGAATCAGTAATACCAATAACATGACAATAGCAATTGTTTGACAAATGCATAAAATAGCACTGAAGCATTTTTAAACAATGTGAAAGATAGAAGAGGACTGTAAGTATGCCAGTAAAAAATATGGAATAATTTTACCTTGCATGAATTTCTGGTGACCCATCATTATATTTGCTTCCTCTCTCCCACATGCCATAGTCAGGAGTCCTGTACGCTCGTTCTACATAGTATACCAGGTTTTGAACAAATGCTACTTCATCCTGTGTGTAAATAATCTGAAGGCCAGAAGTAATCATCTGAACCAAGAAGATCAGGTACAGCGACACAACATCTATCTGTCATGAAACACAAATCAATCAACGAAAGTAATTATTTCAATTTGTTTTGCTAAAATTTTTACTACTATACACTTACAAGCACAACAGCTCTCTGAGGAGTAAGATCTATCAAGCAGCTAACAACATACAGGGTGAACCTGATACTGTTTCAATTCAAATAGCTTCCAAAAACACCCAAGGATGCAGTCAAAAATGAAATTTTGGGGTTCTGACTTTGAGTGAAACTCATGAATAGAGACCAGATTTTAAATGGAAAAATTCTTCTCTAAAAAAGAAAAAAAGGGGGAAAATTACTGCCAAAAAAAGGGGGGAATGGACTAAAGTTTTTTTGCACTCCACTAAAAATACAATTTTAAATGAAAGTGCAATATATACCATTCATATATAAAAGGGATACATTAAATTTCATATTCATTTATCCATTTTTATATATGAATGTTTTATATTGTGCTTTCATTTAAAATAATATTTTTAGTGGAGTGCAAAAATAAACTATAGTCCTTTTTCATTTCCTTTTTTTGAAGGTAAAGTACAGCGAATAATCTTAACATCAATTTCGATGAAATCTTCCTTGCAACAGCTTACTGCATGCCATAGCTTGCTGACACTTGCAGGCCCATACCCAAGGCTGGGGAGGGAGGGGGGGCTTTTTCAAATTTTGCATGAATTTTGGTTTTGTCCTTGCACAAATTAATAGGTTGTTTCTGGACAGAGGCAGGCTCTAGAAGTCAGCAGTCTGCAATATTGGGCTATTTTAGTTCTACAACCATTGATGCAAGGCTATCAGATGTTCCGATTTAGTTGGGACAGTCCATTCCTTTTAATCCATGTCCCGACCTTTTTGCCTCGGTCACAAATGTTTCACATAATTAGAATAGAGGGGAATTTTCTATATGCTTTACATTATGGAAGAAAGGTTCCTCAATGACTGCAATAAAAAACCAACCATATAAGGGGCATTTAGCTCTCCACCCAAACCGCAAGGTCTGTGATCCCTTTTCGCCACCACTGAGCAGAAGGATAAAAAAAAACCTATTTCTTTCCCTGACATCGGGGTCTTTCTGAAACTGATGTCCATTTTGCCACTCAATGACTTAGGGTTAATTAATATTATGTAAATAGGAGAATCCACTTCACAGCAGAATCGTTGCTAGATTTTTGGGGCAAAAAATTGCCTGAAGTACTTTTAATATATATTGTTATTTGTCCAAAACACTCAAGAAATTAAGTACATTATTATTAACGAAATTATGTCAATCGGAATTTGTTTTACTGCAACTTTTCTTCTTTTCTATTTGGTCTAGGAATTAATTCGTGCGTCCGGACAAGAGATGGCGTAACGAGCGTATCGACCCACAGTTCCGTGTAGCCACACATGCGTTGAAAACTCCTGTCAGCGCGCATCGTTCGTAGTATAGGGCAGTTGATTGACGCGTCAACAACAGCATTTTGTAGTCAACTGAACATGGCGCAGTTCGTGCCAGATAAAGTGTTTTTGTGGGGTGTTCTGCTTCATTACTTTAACATGCAGAAAAGTGCTACCGAAAGTCATCGTATTTTGGTGGAAGTGTATGGTGACCATGCGCTAGCTGAGCGAACGTGTCAGAAGTGGTTTGCACGGTTTAGAAGTGGTGATTTCGGCCTGAAAGACCAAGAGCGACCTGGACAGCCAAAAAAATTTGAAGACGAAGAATTGAGAGCATTGCTCGATCAGGATTCGTGTCGAACGCAGGAAGAACTTGCAGAAGCATTAGGCGTTGATCAAACAACAGTTTCCAAACGCCTCAAAGCCATGGGAATGATTCAAGAGATGTCACATTGGGTTCCACATGAATTGAAAGACAGAGAAGTTGAAAGACGAAAAACCATTTGCGAATTGCTGCTTCAAAGACAGAAAAGAAAGGGGTTTTTGCATCGCATTGATACTGGCGATGAGAATTGGATCCATTACGAGAACCCGAAACAAAAAAAGGCCTGGGTGAAGCCAGGTGAACCAGGTCCATCACAACCGAAACGAGATATTCACTGTGCAAAGGTTATGCTGTGCATATGGTGGGATATGAAAGGTGTGGTGTACTGAGCTGCTGCAACCGGGTGAAACTATTAATGGAGAACGTTATCAACTACAATTAATGCGTTTGAAGCAAGCTCTGGCCAGGAAACGACCAGAATGGGAAAATAGACATGATAAACTTATTTTTCAACATGATAATGCTCGCCCACATGTCGCAAAACCGGTCAAAACCTATTTAGAAAATGTCGAATGGGAAGTTTTACCCCACCTGCCGTATTCACCAGACGTTGCTCCTTCGGACTACTACTTGTTTGATAGCATGAATAACTATTTGATTGGACAGCGGTTCACTTCTTCAGAAGATATCGAAAAATGGGTCTCTGACTGGATCGCTTCAAAGGATGAGGACTTCTTTCGCCACGGAATCCGTAACTTGCCTGACAGATGGGCGAAAGTGGTGGCTCGCGATGGACAATATTTTTCTTAAGGTATTTATGTATTTTGTGTTTGAACTACAGCTTCAATGTGTGCGTAACAACCGCACGAATTAATTCCTAGACCAAATACTTGTAATTGTCTTAAATACATAAATACACAATGGTGTGACCATACAACAGACAACTTTCACAGTGTGCAAAGGACATAAAGGCAAAAAAATTCGATGCTACGAGCCATTGATAATGACATTTTCTATCCCACATGTATGCATCCCCATTTAATAGCTTCTTGGTTGCCACTGGCATTTATTTTTACTGTTGAATAAGATTCTAAAAGTGAAAATACACCATAGAAACAATATTACGCCAGCAGTCACACTGCCAGGGTGACGTCACTTAGCCGTTCCCTTCAGATAATTTATTTACAGGATTTGCACAGACTCCAAATTCCTGGACAACTGGATGAGTCAGGAAAACAAGGCTAGGACTGAGGTCATTGGAAACAAATGATTTTTTTTAAAAAAACATTTCAAAACCTGGAAAAGTCAGGGGAATTAAATTATTTTTGCTTGGCAGAATTTGTAACTGGAAACCCGTTCCATTTTATCTTCCCAACAATCTTTCTTTTTGGGTAATATTGCTTATAAAAACGTTCTTTCAGTTTATTTTTCATTTATTTTGAAAAATGTTCAACATACGTGATTCATTTGATTAACTTACAAAGTTGAAGTGGAACTCATTATTTTTTAGCATGTTAAATCATTACGCAGTTATGTAAAATACCTAGAAAAGCCCGGGACTTAGCAAAGTGGGTGTGAACCCTTATCTATCAACTCCACACACATTGTTGCTTTTCCTAGGATATTTGAATTATTTGCATTATATGCACACATGTAGTAATTATACCCCTATCATACAATTTTTTTTCGCTCTCTGACAGAAACAATGTAAGTGTCAACTGCAAATATTTGTCACATGGTTGGATACATATAGGTTAGAAAATGCTGTTCTACAACATTTTGCAACAAAATGAGCAAATTTCTCTACCCACCCTCTCCTATACATCCCCCCCCCACACACACACACATATATATATATATATATATATATATATATATATATAATATAGTGTATAATATGAGAGAAAATGTATTTAAAATTCGTCTATGAGTCTGGCCCCCTCAAAAAAATCCTGGGTACGGACCTAGCCACTTGTACCTGGCTTCGCCATCTCACTGACTGTTGTCACTTGTCACACAGCTAAGTTAAAACTATTCCAAAATAATTCACATAAAAGTCTAAATCTAGCCGTTAAATTAACTTTCAACCCAACAGGCATGCCGCTTACAATGCATTTGTTGCTGCTTAAGTCCAGATCACATTGTTTCAACAATCACAGCAACGTACAGTGGGATCCATGAGTATTACCGTGCAAATTGTCCACGATTATTTTCATTAATTTTTCTCTTACATCCTATGCGTTCTTAAGCGATGGATTTATATGTATGTTGGTGCAGAAGTTGTCAATAGCTTGTTTTGAGTTTTCTTTTAATTCTTGAAGCTCTTATTGGGTCAAATAAAGTGCATGAACATGGTCATGGACAATTTGCATGGTAATACTCATGGATCCCACTGTACTCCCAACACTCATGGAGGGAAAGTAAGGTAGAAGGCGCTTGTTCTTTCTTTCCTCTAAACTGCACCAAATAGACAATTGTTGAATGCTTTGTACAGGAAAAAACAGTCGAACAAAATATTTGATATCTTGTCAATAAAGGGACCAAGGAAGATGTTTTTTATAAAGGAGGAGGGGAAGGAATGTAGGCTGAAAACTAGTCAATAAAGGGAGCAGAAAGGAAAATGTTTTAAAAAAGGGAATGTAGACAGAAAAGGAGAAAAAAAGGTAAGTCAAAACCATGTAATCTTGTTGGTGGAAGATAATTAACACTGTTGTTATTTATTCCATGATCCATGTTGAAAAATAAAAAAGGACTTCTCTTTAAAATCCGGTCTCTACCCATGACTGCATGCAGCCAAGAGTTTATTCAGGTATTATAGGGTGCAAAGGCAAACATTTGCACAAAAATGATTATAAATTTGTTTCTTATAAAAAAATTGCATGCTGTTAGCAAAATTGCTATTGCTACTTAAGAAACATTATTCCCGTTCTCCTCTCACTATTGTAATATTTCTGGTACACACAGTGTTAACTTCAGATTAAAACAGAAAAAAGGCAAACATGCCATCAACTACAATTAAATACATACCAAGGCAAAATTTCATGTAGAAATAAACTATCGCATAAAATTGAATAACCACATGATAATGCATAACTACAGAATAAAATGCTCATAAAATGCTCTTATGAGTTAGCAAATAAAAGAAGATGAATTTTTTTTAAATTATTATTTCCAGCATAAAATAACTTCTGCCTCCATTCCACAGAGGAAAAGCTGGGACATGTGGATTGGAAACGCAACAATGAAATTAGTGACAATTTTAAAGCTCATGTATCATGCAAACATACATTTCCAGAACTTTATATATGCTTCAGTACATTCCCCAAAGTCACTTCTATAATTAAGCCACATGCTGGGATACTGTAATGCCAAGTGGGCATTTAAAGGTTAAAAATTAAATATGCCGAAGTGGTATTTAATATGTTTTAAGGTTTCATTATAATTTCACCTGCGTTCTTACCTGGAGGTGAGAATAGTTGTCATCAGTAAAAACTATATCACCAGTGACCAAGTGAAACTTGGAGTGGAGTGCAAATTTATTACATTGATTTTTCTTGAACAACTCAATACGGTCTGCTTGCTTTACCCAGCATTCTAAAATTCCTCTCATGCACTTAACTGCTGATTGGCCGAGCTCGTAAGATTTCCCTCGATCATCATCGATGCGCCTATAAAAACATATCAAAAGAATGCCAGAATGTCTGTAAATTATACAGGGTGTCCGGAGTGAGACTGACATTTTTTTTAAAAGCATGTTATTTTAATATGGTAAGGAGTAGCTAGAAACAAAAACATACATTTTGAAATAATTCTTGAAGCCTTCCTGGCAGCGGATATTAAAGAGATTTTCTCAAGCAATCAGCCAGGTGATTTTCGAATAGGTTTCCAAGCTTTCGAGAGCTAACGTCACTCTCATCTTCATCTTCTCATCCCTGAAGATGAGAGTGATGTTAGCTCTCGAAAGCTCAGAAGCCTATCCGGAAATCATCTGGCTGATTGCCAGACAAAACTTATTCAATACATTTTGAAGGCAGACTCGTCAAGTTTTATTGGAAACAGTTACAGCTCAGTGTAGCCCCACATGAGCTCCGTTTGTTGTATGGAGAATGTCCAGCCTGTATTAAATCTCCCTCCACGTGTTATGTAGCATCTGAGAGGTTACACAAGCAAGAGCATTCCAAATATGGTCTGCAGTTCTTGTATATTATTTATCTTTTGGACAGAATACATCATGTCTTTGATGTAGCCCCAAAGAAAGATGTCGAGAGGGATAACGTCAATCTTCTGCAGAATGTCAATGGCAAATGAATGTCTAGTCAGCTTGTCATGTGGCTTAATTTCGTGCAAAAACTGCACCTTGTACAAACGTAAACTTTTGTGTACAACTTCATGAACAATGGACCTTGAATTCCTAGCTGCCTGCTCACCTCCCGTATTGACTTCCATGTTCTATTCCTTTTTTCCTGTACTGATGCCATTTTTGTTTGAGCAACACTAGCACCACCACCACCAGTTGCACATGTATGAAAATTTGCTAACCCAAATGCACTATTGCTTTTTCAATACTTTGTTAACAAAAAGCTCGGTTTCTTCATATGTAATAACTATTTAAAAACTGTCACTTACAATCCAGACACCCTGTACATATAGTCCATGTGATCAAAAGTATCCGGACACACCGCGAAATGTGTATTTATCATAGAGTGCAACACAGTACTGCCATCTACCGCATGGAAAACATAGCCAGCAATCTCAGTAGTCTGCAGACAGCACAAGACAGCAGTATGGGATGGTCGGAGGAACTCACAGACTTTCAACGTGGTCAGGTGGTTGGGTGCCACTTGCGTAAGAAGTCTGTGCGCAAGATTTCCACCCTCCTAAACATCCCTAGGTCCACTGTTATAGTGAAGTGGAAATGTGTAGGGATGTGTTCAACCCAAAAGCATGCAGGCCGACCTTCCGAGACTGTCGACTGTTGAAGAGGGTCGTACAGCGTAATCATCAATCATTCATTGCCACTATCACACACGAATTTCGAACTGCATCAAGATGTACTCCAAGCACCATGACTGTTCGGCACGAGGTGCAGCAACTTGGTTTCCATGGCCGAGCAACTGCCCATAATCCAAACATCACACAGGCAAATGCCAAACACCACATCGAGTGGTACAAGGAGCATTGAAACTGGACCATAGAACAGTGGAAAACCATTGTGTGGAGTGATAAATCATGGTACACAATGTGGTGATCCGATGGTAGGGTGTGGGTGTTGCAAATGCCTGGTGACAACATCATCCCACCAATGGACTGGCCTGCACAGAATCCTGATTTGAATCCCTTAGAACATATCTGGGATGTTTTGGAAAGCCGACTTCATGCTAGACCACACTGACCCACATCAATACCTCTTCTCATCTCGGCACTCCGCAAGGAATGGAATCCCATTCCCTAGGAAATCTTCAACCACCTGATTGAAAGTATACCTGCGAGAGTGAATTCTGTCATCAAGGCTAAGGGTTGGCTAACACCGTATTGACTGCCAGTGTTCCACATGGAGAGCAGCCCAAACTTGTACTTCATTTTCAGGTGGGTGTCTGGATAGTTCTGATCACATAGAGTATGTTAAAAATTGTACATCAGAAACACAATATAAAAAGATCACAAAAGAATAATTCAGATTACACATAAACAAACAGGTGTAAAGTCTTTATAATTAAGACACAATAAATATTTTCATAATGCATTCAAAGTGTAATACTGTTGCTATTTAACATCATGTTTCTGCCACTTTTGGGTAATTGAGATGATGAAAATGAGTAATAATAAGATGAAATTGATGAACGGACACACACAATGAACACTCATGCCCCAGGTTGGATCATGAACCTGGAACTTTGGTGGCAAGATTGAAAGTTGGCCACTTGGTCTGGTCACCAAGCCAGAAGTAATACTAAACCACCATTTTGAAAATTGTTCTGTTAGACTTGGTCTTTTATCAAATCAATGCATCTCATCCAGAAGTCAGTGCTTAGAGCACAGGTGCCCAAATTTGCTATATGCAGAACCAGTAACTACTTAAGTGATAGATAGATCATGAAATACACTGCACTTTGCTTAAACTAAAGGCAATGCCTCAAAATAAAAATAGAGGTTTCTATAAGTACTGTGACAGGTCACATAACAAAAACCATGACCCACAGGCAGTAGTTTGGGTGCCCCTGGTTTAGACCAGACTACTAAAACAAAAAAATATATACTAAGTGGTTGAAAGTCTTATATTTGTTAGTTTGTTTCATGCAGAAAAAAATAAACTATAACAGTTAATAAAAAACTAAAATAACTAATAGAACAGTAGCAAAAATGATGGTTTGACTAAGATGAGTAGGTTAGATCCCTGACAAAGAATTCATAACTTTTATATCATTGCTTCAGTTCAGTCAAAGTTATGCATCAGTGTAAATTCAGACCTCAAACTAACTATAATCACAGTTGCATACTTGCAATTATTGTATTCTCACAAATATGATTTTTCCTCATACTCAACAAGAGGATAGTTGGGCCCCTTCCTAAATAATATGCATTGAAATATTTATGGAGTTCACACAGAATAGTTTACCTGTAGGCCTGGTATAAACTCCAAATTGCAGCAGCACAATATATGCTATCCCTAATGCTGGCTACTTTCTCATCAGATGACAACACTGGAAAGAGTCCAGTTGTTGGGCTCTGATATCTGAGTAACTGCCTTTTAACTGAAAAAGAAACAAAACTGTAATGAAATTACTTCAATTTGAAATCGTTTTCATTGGTACAGTTTGAGATATAAATACTTGAAAAATCACAATCAATAATGTTAGGAACGTAGCATGCAAACAATTTTATTCTTTAACTATAAATTTCAAATGAAAAAAGTAATATGCTTGTAATTTTAGCTGCAAACTATGAGGGACATCCAGAAAAAAAGGAAAATTTTCGTGTAAAACATCATTTGTGTGCAAAAAAATTATGGTACAGAAACGACACACCTTTCTCTACTTTTTCACATATTCGCCATACCCATTCAAGCACTTATCACAGTGTGATACCAGTTTGGTGATACTGCCATTGTACTCAGTTGCCGCCAATGTATTCAATCATGTAGTGACGATGGAACCTTTGAAGTGCTTGACAGTAGGCCTTAGCATTGACTGTTGATCTGCGTGGTAAAACAATAAAGGAGTTAGATGCCTTTCCTGTCCCAAAAGACAGTTGCCAGAAACTTTCGCATGCTGAGTATTTGTTTGGCCTCTATTGGCTTGATTCGGTATGGTGCTACTCCATTGACTCCCTGCTTGGCTCAAACTGAGGGGACGTAGGAGGAGTGTGCTACAGTTGAAGGTTCATTCTTTCCGGAAAGCACTTTGGCAAGGCTGATGAAGTCAAAGATGCTGTCACACATGATTGAATACATTGGCGGCAACTGAGTACAATGGTGGTATCAACAAACTGGAATCATGCTATGATAAGTACTGAATGGGTAAGGCGAATATGTGGAAAAGTGAGTAAGGTATGCAGTTTCTGTACCATAATATTTTTGCACAAATCATTTGTCGTTTGTGTTTTACACCAAAACGTTCCCTCGTTTTTCTGGATGACCCTCGTATATAAATGGCATCCAAAGACAGAAGAGAATAAATAAATAAAATGATTTGCACATCTGACATCGACATCCTTTTGCCTGGTCAGAGAAAACTTACCTATGCCATAGTAAATATCCAGCTGCCGTACTGTAGCTTCATAATTTGATATTTTAAAGCAGGTTTCTACGTCTATCTCACTAATGCTACCATGCCTCATGTCTCTGGAAGTAAAATAACAATATATATTAAATCTCCATTCCTAGTATGTTGTGAACATTTCTTAGTTGGTTAGTTGATTTGTTGCTTTAAGTCCACTTTATGCACAGTAAGGCTAATTGGGACTGGACTAGAATTTAAAGTAGGATTAGAACCACTTGTGCCTCAACCAGGTATTGAGCGTGGGACCCCTTGATTACAAGGAGAAGATGCTACCACTGCACCATCGGGAAGGCCTGAAGACTTCTTAGAAGAGTTACTGGAAAGGCAAACTGCAGAAATATTTCTGTGGAATCACTTAGGAAAAAAGCAAATAGCAGTTGAACCGAGTCAATTCTTCACCCTTAATTTCAAGGAGAGGGAAAAGTGAATACAGACATTTTAGTGTAACACAATGCAAAACAAATGAACAGCATAATAAAAAATCACATTACCTACAGGGAAGGAGGGGGGAGAGAGAGAGAGAGAGAATGGTCATATCTCTCTTCTTCTCTCTTTGAGTGCTTGTGCCCCCCTCCCTTTGAGCAGTTAGAGAGTTGATTGATTGATTGATTTGCTTTATGTTACCTCGCTTTTTGTGCCACCTTTAGCTAATTTGCGAAGATGGGGATGAGTGATGACATGATGAATGGACACTCACAAACATCCATGCCCAGGCAGACTTTCGAACCCAGAACCACTGGCATCATAGCACGATGTGCTAACCATTCCGCCATGAGGGCCGGCTGTTGACAGTTGAGAAAGATGGCTGGAAGACAAAACAGGGGGGGAAGAAAGAAAGATCACACACCTCTCTACAATTGGCCCTGCCTTCACAGACCCCTGTCTCATATCTCTCTCTTTTTTGTGCATATAAATGTGTTTCTCTCCAGTCTTGGGGGAGGGGGTGGAAAATCAGTGAACAAGGTTACAGTTTTCAATTATGAACTAAAGAAAATGTCAAACAAAATATGGGTTCTAATTAATAAAAATTAAATAAATAATAATAATTTTGCAATATTATGAAATGAGAGAAATTTAACAAAGTGGAATTATAACTTTATTGAGAGAAAAGAAATTTGTAGCTACAGAGTACACAGATATGAATAAAAGAGATGGAAGAAATTAAGTTAATGCCCTATTTCCATCTGCTACAATGAAGAAACAATTCCAATTAATACCATGCATTTCACATTTCCAATATTTAACACTTAGATTTATAGGTTACTATTTTTTTTTTTTTCTGGATTTAGATTGAGCCTGCAATTGAGTTACCCATCCTGAGGAGGCTAAGTACCAAATTTTATTCCACACAAAAACATATCTTCCCAAACTTCAGCAAAATATAACTTTGTTTAAAGTTTGCTTAAAGGTTATCAGTTATTGGGACTCTGGTAAGAGGGAATTATTATTTAACATTCTTGTTATTTTTAGCTCAAAAAACCCATTCCCTACCCTTAAGCCAATAAAAATTAACTTACCTTAAAGCATACATGCTTGTTAAAATGAAGGGATGAGTTTTTCAGACTTCATAAGCTTTGCACACTCTTACTGAAAGAATTTACAGAGCATCTTGTTAGGCACATCAAAGAGAAATGTACAACACTGACAAATAAAAAATCAATTAAATAAATAAAAAAAAAAAGGTAAAGTATTCCCCTGTGCATAGCACCACGCCATGAAGGCGTATAGGGGGTGTGGGGGTAACGCCCCACACTTTCTTGATCCGGTCGTGAATGGGGGTGATGTGATCAGCATCACGCCCCTGACCGCCTTTACCCCCCAGGGTTTCCCCCAGGTACCCATGTTATTCGACGCTGGGTAGGCGCCGGGGCCGCTTCCACCGTTAGAAAAGTTCAATAAATAACAAACATAATCAGAAAGTCAGAGAAGAAACTTAATGTCCAAAGAAAATAAATCACAATTTGATATTCAAACAACTGTATCCATTTGAGGTTAGCTAATTATGATTGACACTCAATATTATACAAATCTCTGTCGTTATGATTAATGTATGTAGTACGAGAATACAGAAGTAAGATTATTTACTAGATAGTTTTAATTAATGTTATTTATAAATTAAAATTGGAACTGATAACAATGAGAATTAAATATATTTCAAGGGAGGAAATCAAACATGTTAAAACTAAAAGAAAATAATAAAATAAATATATTTTCACAGTAAAAAACAGTTAGAATGACAACGAAATAAAACAGTCATACACATTAAGTTTATTTACAATGTAAAATAGGATGAGTTACTATTTTAGTTATGAGTACAGCACCTTGAATAACGTAGTGTGGAAAACGACCCAAGAAACTGGTTCTCCAGGCGGATGAGAAACATAGATGGCAGTGCGATCAATGTCGGTGCTAATTTTCTTATGAAAGTAATGCGACTTTGTTAGTTTTTGGAATATATTATGTAGATTTGTTTGTCTTGAAAGGCGGTACGTGAATTGATGGAAACAGTTATATTTGTGGAGTGATTTGCAGTCACGAAATGACATTAATTTGGAAAGAAAAGTAAAATAAAATTAATAAATAAATAGCATGCGTAACACAAGAAGAAACATGGCAATGTGATTCCGGATGTCAGGTGTTGGATTGTGTACTAGAGTTTCATTTTTCTATGTTATTAGAATATAAATAGCATCCTAAGAGATATTTCATACTGAGGTGACAAACAACAAGTGTCGCTTGGAAACGAGCAGTCCGTAATCAATGCAGCCTTTCGAACCGTAGGGACACAAGCTCTGACTGCACCGTTTCCTCAAGGAGATTTTACACCAAAAGCGACACGCGACAAACGATACGAGGCTTTCACACCAAAGCGACACGGGTCCTTCGGTCCAAGGCAACTTCCACAACGAAGCGACACATGTTGCTTGGAAACGAGCCAATCAAGAGCAACATTTTATATCGTAGCGGCATGATGGGAAGCACAGGCCAGTGTTCGGTTGGTGAAATCCTCAAGCGATAAGTGTCACGTGCCCCTTGCCGCTTTTATGCGCAATCTCCCTAAAGCAAGACACTCCTTGCATCGTGCATGCTCGAACAACAAACCACGGCAACATGTTGCAAGCTATTGAGGAAATGGCCCAGTTTGAGCGACACACAAGCGACAAGTGTGACTTATCGTGTCGCCTAGATCTGTTGTTGTAAAAAAAAAAAAAAAAAAATGGTCAGTTTTCGTGTCGCCTATCTGTTGTTCGCACAGTTAGCAGCGAACGCTTGCCAATAGGCACCATGTTGGGAACTCCCCCTGTAGCACGTCGCTTCAGTCTGAGCACCCTTCCTTTAAGGAGCTTTCCGACTGAAGTAACAAGTAGCACGCGAATACTCCATATGAACGTGTTGTTTGCTGTTTGGACCCCCATGTGCAATAAATGCTATTTTACAGTCTGGTAGTGTGTGTCACTAGTGTGACAGTGTGAACATCCCGTGTCGCTTGTCCCATTGGTTTGAAAGTTTCCTTACACTCATGTCGATGGCACTAAGAAAGTTTTGTGGGGTTCCCCTTGTCATTTCATGGAGTCATCATTATCATCATTGCCGCGATTAGTTTAAAGCGGAAGAAAAGAGACAGTAAATATCAAAAATACAAATGCTTCAGTGTGTGTATATCTTTAAAAGAAATGATGATGATAATAATAATGAACCTAATTCATACACAAAAACTTAGTTGCCAAGATCATTCCACGCATATTTTTTCTCCCGTGATATTAACGAAAGTATGATGATAACAGGACGTGGTCCACTGTCTAGAATGTTCGTTAATATCTTCGCGACCACTGTATCAAATATCATTGCAATTATCACATTCATAGAAATGCTTCATGTAAAAGAATCAGACGTTGCAGCGAAAACTCCATTTACTTCCATTATAAGCAGACGAATACCAAGCACCGGGTTCAACACCAGCGGCTCTAGCGGATAATTTTCGAGTGGATCCAGCCAGAGCGTGCAGAACTGTGCAGTTTTCCACACTACGTTATTCAAGGCACTGTAGTTATGAGTTATAACTTCCAAATTAGAACAATAAGAACATACATACATGAATTAACAGTGCAACTTACATATTTTGATGTGTGGTTAGTTTTGAACAAACATTACATGTCTCTCCCCAGAGTTTTCCTAGGGCTTGAAAACTGGCAATACTTCCATCCTTAAAGCATTTTAACTAGATCCTATCTCTGAAAATATATAATATAAAAGATGATGTTGTAGAAGTGCAAAGTTCAATCCAGATTGAATGGTGTTTCAGTCTCATATACACTGTTTTCACACTATGAAATTTGTTTCAGGATTTCTATGGGCAAATACAGTATATCTAATGATATCCCTTTGTTGTGTACGTGGATGACGGTAATCTATTCAAATAAGTCGATATTAATTTTTCCACAGTTTCTTGAACCCTGATCGATTTCTTTACATTTCTGGCAACTTCACCATGTACTAGTCTGATGAAGCTGCCAAAATAGATCATGGTATTAAAAACTACATGGAAAAATCTGTAGTGACTGTGTCCAAAAAAAAAAGTTTTAGTTGTTTTCGGTGGCTGTATCCACAGTGAATATCCTAGCAACTACACCGATGCTGGATGAGGAGAATTTCCACTACAAGTGTCTCTTTATAAATTGTGGTGGCAAAGACAATTGTACAAAGCATCAAGGTTACCAGAATGAGTTCTACTGTTGTACAGCATCAGTGTGAGTATGAGGTGTAACTTAATCCAACATCCATTTTGTCAAAATTACAACTGGAAAAACATTGTTATGGATTTGTGAAACCAAGTGTCACATCAAATCAAGTATCAAGATCAACAGTGTCATATTGACTCTAATAATTTATTTTTCAATTGCTGTGAACCAATTTACAATTGTTATATACCTGGCCACATACCCATGTCATAGTGCTGGTACACATGCCCTGCAATGGGAATACTGAACCACACCATTTATATCAAACACTACTAACATTACAGATTTCAAGATCATCTTAATACATGTTCTGTAGTATTTAGTTTATGAATACATAAACTGCTTTTTTTTGGTAGCTTGCATTAATGTCTGTAAAAAAAAATCATCAATGTCAAAGGATGTACTACACTTCTGCTACTTTTTCATATCTGTTACAAAAAGCCTTGCAACTTCTGAAAACCATACAACAGTGACATTTTTTTTCCAGATGTAGTGTAGCAGATACAGATATTCTACAGAGCGTTCCCTGACATTCACTATGAGACTCGGCAGCAAGCGGCCCGGCATCAGCGCTTGTCTTTCCCGGTGAACGGGTCCATGACAATCGCTTATATTAAACCTCGTAAAAAAGTTTAGAGTAACAGGGTCAGTTCTGAATAAGTGGAAAGAAAAATGGGGAAGTAAAGTATACAAAGACAATCCGCACACCATCCGTGAGTTAAAAGAGAGCATTGTACGAAAAATCGGGAGAATTACAGTAAACAAACTTGCTAGTGTAAATGCCAATTTCCTTCGGAGTTGCCAGGAATGTGTTGCAGCAGAGGGACATCATTGTCAACACCTTTTGTAGTCAAGGTTAGTACACAATATGAAAACTGTAATTTTAATAGCCGACTCTAGCGACTGTCGCTGACCTGTTCACCGGGAAAGACAAGTGCTGATGCCGGGAAGCTTGCGGCCGAGTCTCGTAGCGAATGTCAGGGAATGCTCTGTATAATGCAACAATTGGAAAATTTCATGAGGAGGGGGCTTGGCCACCTTATCCTATTTAATTCTGTAAAACGTAAGTGAACGTGCTTCCGTGGATGGCAGCACTAGTTCATTTGGTAACGGTTTTGCATGTTTCATGATTCTTTTTTGCAAATTTTATAGTAGTATTAGGAAGTGCTTTAGAATACTGGAAATGATCGTGGAAGAAAGTTTGAAGCTTGGAAAAACTAATGGTACTTTAGTATTATACAGACTACTTCTAAATCGTATTTCACCAAACACGATTCCCACTTATGGAACCTAACCTAACCGAATAACTCACATTTGCGAGGGGACTGTAATTTAACATAGACAAATGAGGTAGTCTCTACAATAATAAAGAACCAAACTAATTAACACAGTCAAAAGCTTGACTAAATGTTATTTCCTGGAGAAATTATGATTTTAAAAGTTTATTACACAAGCATCCACATATGCGAGGCTCAAAGGAGGTTTCATGCTTGTTGCCAGATATTAAGTGATCAGGTGTTGGAAGCATTGGTGTTGGAAGCATTCATAGACTTTAATTTAATGCTAAGAGCACCATCTAACCTAACAACGTAAGCATTTAGGAACGCTTCATTAATGATAAGAGCCTTAAACTTGACCTGCCTAACAACAAAAGCATTTATGAACATAATACTTCTTTACACCCCCACACATGTGAAGGATATGGCAGAAAACGAATGGCTGCTCACAACCATATAGGAGTAGCTGAAAGGGAAAATTTGGCAGAAGTAGCTTTTCCTCTATTGCGATTTCATCATGCTTCGTATGCAATTTTTACATGTTTTGATTTTGATTTACTGTGCGTTTCCTTGCCACTGGATTTTCACTTCCATGTACTTCTGTCCTTGCCAACAGCCATTTGTTTAGTATTATCTTGGGTATGACTGAATGCTTTTGTGGTTAGGTTAGGCAGGTCAGGTTTACTTCTCTTAGCATTAAAATATCCCTAAATGCTTTCTAAAAAACAGGTTCTAAATTACTTCTACATTCGTTCCCACTAGTCTATGATACTGTCGCTTCTATCAATGGAGAATGCCTTGTCATTGGGGAGAGCGCATGCTTGCGTAAAGTAATATTTGAGTTTCTTTTTCCAACAAAAAATAACTTTTTTTTTCGAAATCCAAATACTGCTCGTTACTTTAAGGAAGGTTCAAATGTTTGTGACAATAATTTCCAAAATTCTACAATAATTAGTGTTCTGCTAGGAGAATTTGAAAAAATCATAAAACAATCGGAATTGTTACAGAAAATTGTTCTCCAGAAAACAAGTAATTAATAATTGTTCTCCAGAAAACAAGTAATTATTTCATTAATGATAAGTAATAAGTAACCAGCAAGACTCTCAAGTATGTATTATCAAACATGAATAGAAATTGAACCATGGGTAACACTTTGAACTAGTCAAAACTGATTTCTTCATTTTTACAGAAGAAACTACTAACGCAAATCACTTTCTGTAGCATTGTTGAAGTTCCCGAATGTATTTTCTGTCATCGTTTCATCTTTTTCAGCGATAATTCATGTTTATATGTATAAAAAACTCGCAATTGCCATTCCTTCATGAGAACCAAATGTTCCGTGCATTTGATGACGTAATCCCCTGTCACTGTTTCCAACCACCCCATGTTTTTTCAAGATGATGACGTGACCCAAAATTTTAACTATGCTTGCCTAACCTAACCTAACCTTACTGTGAATGGTTCGTGGGGCTATCTGTCAATGGTTATACGACCCCAAATTTTAGGTATTAGCATAATTTCAAACATGGTAAAAAAATAGAAAATTAATAACACAGAAGTAAGTATTTTTTGGTTTAGAAGGTTGGAAACACTGCATACCACACTCCAAATTGACAAAACACAAGCACAATGCACGATGATCCAGAATGCTCGTGCCATATTGTGTCATGGAAGCAAAAAAAAGGAACAACAATAATTGGTATAATTTAACAATACAGGGAATTTATCCAATTTGTTTAAAATTTGGGATACTTACTAATTTGGGCCTCGTAATCACGAATCTGCACTTAAAATTTGGCGCTTATTTGGGGGCAGGTGAATCCGGCCAATTTCTAACATGCCTTTAACAGGGACTCTATAGATATAGGCGGATAGACGGAGCGGAGGCGGGGTCGCGATAGCGGTTGGGGGCGGTAGGTCAATTACCCCAGGGGCGGAGCCCGGAATCGGCGGGAAATTTGGAAATCGAGGGTGTGGAAATAAGAACTTAATTGAGATTATTTTGCTATTTCCACATGTGAGCGCCAAATTTTAACTGCAGATTCGTGATTACGGGGCCAAAATTAGTGAGTATACCGAATTTCAAACAAAATGAAGAAATTCCCGGTATTGTAAAATTGCTCCCAATAATTACTCGTAATATGAAATATTGAAATTATTTTCGTGAGAATTTCATAATTACACCTTATAGAATGTTCCGCAATGCAGAATAAATAAGTAGCAATGTTAAAAAGGATGAAATAAATGAGTTACAGGTGTTTTGACTAGATCCAAGTAGTAATGAAGCATGTAAAAATTGTGTGTACACCATGAAAAAAGGTAAAGTGCTCCCCTGTGCATAGCACCACACCATGAAGGTGTATAGGGGGTGTGGGGGTAACGCCCCACACTTTCTTGATCCGGTCGTGAGTGGGGGTGATATGATCAGCATCACGCCCCATGATCAGTTCGGAATTAAACAATTGGAACTTGGGATTTCATTCCTATATGTAAAAGTTAACAAATGGCTACTGGCTGCGAAACACACACATGTAAATCTATGGGACAGAAAAATCGTTCCGCAAAAATATACACTATGTATTCATTACTGCTCTTTAGTACATGCATTTGGTCTTTAACCAGCTGTTATGATGTAGAACAGGTGCATGTATAATGAAAATATTAGCATCCACTTTCAGACCTTAACACTCTTCTTGTGACATCTTTCCTTACAAAATTCCCAGGCACGCCACTGATTAACCTTTATTTCCGAGCACGCTGAAGTTGTGCAAGGCTCCCTTGTACATAATATTAAACACGGCTGTATCGATGTCGATCCCTCTGCGGACTGGTTAGCATAACACACCACAATTCCATGGGTCCTAGGTTGGAGTCCTGGACAAAATATGGGTGGAAGTTTTTCTCATCATCTATTTTATCAGGTCGTCACTCTTTTCATTGTCAGACTGACCTGAAGACGTTGAAAACGGACGTATCATGAGCAAAAATAAAAATCGACCTTGAACATAGAATTATGTTATGCATTTTTTTTTTTCACGATTGGAACTCAACAGATTGGGTTTACAAAAATGTAAGAACAATATATGTCTTACCTATTTTATCAATCAAACTGTGTAAAGGAAATTAAAACACCGGTTAACTTCTTACAAAATTACTATTTACATAACACTCGCCGATGCCACAGCTGATTGGAAATGTTGCCAGATCTACGGATCTACGTTTTCTTTTAAGGTGTGTGAAATTGTACGCCAGTGGTGTTTCAATTGCAAGGCGATCGAATTTAGCGATTCTACCTGGATTTTCTAGTGTAAAGTGTGAGAAGAACATGGCGTCTACGTCTAAGTGGACTGAAAAACTCAGCAGTGTACCGGAGGTTGACATTGACGCTGAGGGTAAATTCAAGTATATTCAGATAAAGGTTCAAGCTCCAGAAGCTCGACCAGATGAAATCAAAACAATTGTAAGGGGATACAAATGGGCACCATTTCACACGGACATATTGGAGCATGTTGACGAAAAGTACAAGAAACTAGGTTTAGAATGCAATGTTCAAGGTGGAGGTCGTATCATACATGACCCGGATAAGAAGAACATCCTTGTGTATGGTTACTCTCAAGGTTTTGGAAAAGCAAACCATGAAATTACAGTACAATTGTTGAAGAAACACTTTCCCGATTACGAAGTAAAGTGGACTGATGAGGGCTATTAGAAATGGTCTTTCAGTTACAGTTCCCTGAAAATCTTAAGTCAAAACCATTTTCAGATATAACGAACTTTTTTTTTTTTTGCATGTATATTTGCTTCCTGTATGTATCTATCATATTGTTTTTGTTTTAAACATTTGGCTCGTTATTTATAATTTATAATGGAAATGAAGCAGCGAAAGCCGGTCTAGTACTGTTGTGAATTGGAACAATTCCATGCAACATCCAAGTCCGTTTTCAAATGGAATGTGAATAAAAAAAAGTTGTTTTATTGGTATGCTGTTTTCCTATTTTAATTCCCTATTAGAAATAGATGATGAATGCAAGTGCATGCATGGAGCAATGTACAATTATAAATTTGTTTATTTTGTGCACGTTCCATTTGATCGAACTGTACACTGTTCTTTCCTCCAAAAAAAAAAAAACTAGGCACAGTAACTTCTCTTGAAACATACATCAGGATATGTAAATTGTAAACATGTAGTTTCTCTTCTTTTTCAAGTATCGCCTGATTAGGAATAACTCTGTTGCCTTCCTGCTACAACAGCAGATGATGCGAGTGCATTGGCAATGGCATCCACATTACTTATTGGCAGGAAGACAATGAATACTCATAGTCTCCACTCCCTCGCACCATAATAATCATGTTGTGGCAATTAGTGGTAGACTTTCGATCTTGTCACTGAAGGTCCCAGCCTGGGCTTGGGTATTCTGAGTGTCCCTTTGTCAGTTTCATGGCATGATCACTTATCCTGATTTTCTGATTAGCAAAAGTGACCGAGACCCAGTTTCTGATTTTTTAATGAATTTCTAACTAATCAAGGTACACAAGCACTTTTATACATAGTTCAATTTCTATTTTCTGTTAACACATATTTCATAATGGTTACCAACTGCATATTTTATGGAGGTTTTTTTTTTTTTGTATACTCCTATGTGCATATTTGTTTGCTAGCATCCATTTATTTACTGTCATCTTGGATGCAGACAGCTACTAGCTCCGTCTAGTTCGCTGCACTTTTTTGACACTTTACAGGCACATGTAGTTGGTTACAAAGTGCAACATGTAGTCACAAAGCATATTTGATGTTTGCATGTGATGCATGCTAACCTATCAAATGGAGGTTGAAAGCAGCAGTTAGGCATTTGTTGAATCTTTTGTACTTCAACACGAAGTGTCTACTTGGTTAAACATAATTTCTATGCACCAGCCCGGCACTGGGATGCACCTGCACTGAACCTAGTGTAAAAAAAAAAAGTCTGGGCTATTATGTCACATAATGTGAGGTGTGAAGGACTATTAAATTTGCTGTGGCTATTGGTTTGGGCAGGCGCGTCGCCTGATAATGTTCGCACGAGCACATGAACACTCATGTATTCATGAGCTAAATTATGTGCATATTAAATGCACACACACACACACATACGTATATTTATTCAAAAGAAATACTATGATGTACGAGTATACACACAATTTACTTTGACACGACTTCTTTCACATCTGATAACTTCTCTAGATAGTTGGTAACACTGACTCCTACAGTGTTCCACCGAGGGTGTTGAACACAATTGGTATGCGTGTTGCATAGAGCTGACAGCTAAGGGGCTGTTGGCCACTATACCCCAAAGATGTTCACTTCGCTGTGCGAACACTGATGCAAGCGACAATACTTCTTACATTCGGCACCAGAGTGCAGCATATACAAGGCATGTCTAGGGGGACTCGAAAATGTCTGTGCTACATAGTTGCAAACTTTCGCGAGAATTCTCTAAACCTGGCAGATTTTAAGGGGGGAGAGGGACAGTTTCCCCTAGGTCCTTCTTGTATTACTTTAAATGTAGCGTGATTTTGGGGGAAATTGTTGAATATATATTGAACTGTTATTCTCACTTTTTCAATTCAAGATGAAGTTAAAAGGGAGAGGAGTAAATCGGCATTCAGTACAAAAACATTATTGTGAAACTGAACACTCGTATGTGAACCGCACGCGACGCCACTGGGTTTAGGCAGGTCAGGTGAGAGCTCTTAGCATCCATAAATGCATCCAACACCTGATCTCATAATATCTGGGCTCTAGCATGATACCTCCTTTGAGCCTCTCCTTGTATACCATGCCAGATGATCATACCAAGATCCGATGCTCATGCAAGCTAATTTTCAAATCATTATTTCTCTAAGTAACAGTTCATGGATTCTTTTTAAATGTGAGTTTCTCCAAGCTTCCAGTATTCTAAAATACTTCAGCTAGCCCCCGTGGTGAAGTGGTAAGCACATCGCTCTACAATGGCAGGGATCCCAACCTGGACATGGGTTTTCTTTGTGAGTGTCCCTTCATAAATTTAATCACATCATCATTCATTCCCTTCATTCTCTCACTTTTGGTTAATTGTGAAGATGGGAATGAATAATGAAATTGATGAAGGAAGGCCTCTGCAAAGGTGCATACACAAAGAAGACCGATGCTCAGCCTGGGATTCATACCCGGGGCCTGTCACTGGAAAGATGGGGCCTTTGGCACATGGATTTCTAAGTGGAAGCAGGGTGAGAGTGGTAGCTACAGAGAACCTGTTACCTGGGATGTGAACTAAGAAGAGAAAAAGCTAGAAATGAATGAACATAGAGGTATTGAGAGTGAAATCGCATGATTTCATTGTTAATTTAGAGAGAAATTCATATATTTTTTTATTTTATTGCTTTCACTCACAATACAATTCCCTATCAAGTTATCCTACTTGTTGCCTAAATGCAGATTGAAGATCACCAGATTTGAAGTTCTTCCTGAATGTGGTAACAATTTGCCATGTAGCTCAGGCTTTGCAGTAATATATTTATCAAATTTACTGAATTGGTACTTTTTATCTAAATGTATGTATGTATCAGTGGCGGGGCGTGACTTTTTCAAAAGTGTTACCATCCATCAGACGTTATCATCTCCACCCTACCCCCTCCCCCCAAAAACGCCTTTGATCTGGATTTTTTTTTTGCAATCTGCTCAGTGATTTATTTAGCCACAATCACTCCTAGAAAAAACTACCACTCATGAGAGAGTTACCACAAAAATCCAGTGAATAGTAGTCGAGCCTTTTAAACCATCTCTGTTTCTTTGCAAAGAGGTGGAAAGGGGAAGAACCACCACACATTCGGGTCAGTTCGACGTTTCTGTGTTGAGCAGACGTCAGAATTCCTCTCCTCCAGCGGTGGGAGGAAGTTCAGATGTACGTACTACTGTTGCCAACTTAGTTTTTTGGAGCAAGGTTTGTCCAATTCACGAATCGCATCAAGTACTTATATTTTCGTCTATTACTAAACAGTCTCAGTTGTAGTTAAATCCAGCTTTGGCTTTGCAGTCTAGCTCTTGTTGCTTCAGAGAAATAGTATCCCCGTTTTAGGTGGGATTTAGCTCTTTTCTGGAAAACCAATGTGACAACACTTGCAGATCCGGTATGCCACAGCGGCAACAGGGCCCCTAAACAGGCATATGAATAACCCCGTAGCACACTTGCCTCCAAATCTTTCCCCGGTGTTCCCTTGCATTGACGGGTGCCCTTTTCTCTTGTTGCCTCTTGAGGATAGCGGAACGGCCTGTCTCTTAGCTTTTGTCGGCTGCAGAAAAAATGTCCTCTGAAATATACACTCAACTGCAACGCTGTCGGTTAACTTATTTAACAATGTTGTTATCTTATTGAGAAAAATAACTTTTTAATTTCTTTACATTTTTCTGTTACCTGCGGTAACACCGGTTACATGATATAGCCTGATACAAAGATATGTATGGGAGACTTCAGGTCAAAGCGACACAGGCCTCTCGAGTCTATAAGCAAGCATTCACTGTGCATGCAGAACAACAGAGGCAACACACTGCACAGTATATAGAAAATGACCCAGCCTGACATGTCTCTCTTCTGTGTGAAAGCTACTATCAGAGTAACATAACATGATCTGATATAAATACATTTCACATTACATTGTCTTTGTAACAGGCCTGCTTGAGCATAGCTACTGAAGTGTAGAATCTGAGTGCACTACTATTAGAAACCTGTTTCCTAGAGGTATCTGCAATGGTGCATAGAAGAATTAATTACCAGGCAAATTGTCCATAGGTATTTTCATGATTTTTTTTCTTTTGTACATCCTATTTGTTTCTACAGTGAAAGCTTCTCAACTTTAAGATGGCACTTTGTTTCCGTTCATGTATCTCTAACTACATAAACAATGTGGACAATTTCCCAGAGAAACACTTGCCTGTAGATGTCGCTGCAATGATTAGTGGTGGTAGAATTCTCATTATCAGTTCTTTTTATGTATTCAACAGTGGTTCTCAAAATCTTGTATTTTTTCATGATAAAGAATAGCACAATTATTTTCAAGTTTATTGTACTGTGAAACAGCTGTTCAATACATGAAGGCAACTATAGTATTGAGGAATTTGCTAACCAACAGCAGCAACATCCACAGGGAGACATTGCAATGGGTAATGAGTGGCATGTACGACTCACTCCCAGTGAACCTCATAACATTTTTTCTTGTCTCGGCGATTGAAGTGGATGGCTAGCACCAAGACTCAAAAACATCCCCCACCTAACAATTTCCACTTCGAGCAGTGTTCTGCTTGATTTTCTACATTCAACATGATAAGAAGAGAGCCTTCCTGGCCAACTTGAGAACTTCAAAAATTAAGTTAAGGCTCTGATGGACCTTTGGCTGATGCCAGGCAAACAGTTTTCAAAAATGTATATCCTTTCGAAAAACCTCTATGATATTCCAAATTCAAAATTGAATCTACTTAGAATTCTTTCTAGAGCATTCACGTCAATTTTCGTGTGACTTGTTTTTGCTGTTATCTAGATATCTGAGATGGAAAATAGCCATGAAACCATTGCGAATATCTAGACAACGAAAGTAAATCACATGAATGCTTAACAGGCCAGTCAACAAGGAAAAATAATCAGGGAAAGCTGAAATAAATTTTATTATCATCTTAAAAGGTTTCTTAAAAACATATTAGTTTTGCACCTCTGTACCCCCCTGATTTGGCCGCCATCTTGAGAAATTATCTTGCTTCCAAACCATTATACAGCAAAGGAGGTTATGATGAAAAATAATCTATATGAAACTCTACAAAAAAGGTCCTGTGCATTTTTCTTATAGAATGCTTCATTTGGGTGCTAGAAGAGCGAGAAATTTTACGTTATTTTCCCCACCCTGTTTTGTAAGCGTGGAACTCACTGAAGCACCTTTTACATGATGTTTTGCAGTATATCTCTTCTATAAAACTGGACTCATTATATTTGTTCATTCTTTTAAGAATGTAATTTATGGTTCAATTGCTTTTATCATTGCATGCAGTACTTCATAGGAAATGGTTAAGTGTCACCTGTGTGCGAGGGATAATATGTTTGGTCTGAAAGTCAAGTCATCTCCAAAGGAAGATGTTGACTTTGTCCAAAAGGGTTTCTTAACAATAAAATGCCAATCTAATCAAGGAGTCCCGAGTTCGATACCTGGTGGAGACACATTACACAGTGGTTTGGAGTCCCATTTTAAACTGTAGGTCCAGTCTCGATTAGCCTATTCGTGCATAAAGTAGACTTAAAACAACAATTCAAACCACAATAACACAATCAGAAAAGTTTTGGTCTCTGATCTGGTCAGATATGCCATGGTGTGCTCCATGAGTTGTGGGGGATGGCAGAGAAGCGATCGACTCAATGCTAAGTGGATTTTTGGCATGCCTACTAGTTTGCAGATAAAATAGATGATCTACATGTCGATGCACGAAAGTCTCTTATATCAAGGGATAAGCAAAGGCTTTCAGTTTCTTTGCCAGTGATTCTCATCTCATCCACAATTCCCTGATTTTGATGGTAAAAACACAACAATTAGAGGGAACAAGAAAACAAACCTTTCCACTGCTCATGATATTGGAATGTCTTCAATGTTGAATACTTGGCAAACGTCAAGTTTGAATGAAATAAGAGCGGTAATCACTGGATCAGTCACTTCTGAAGTGAAAATCAGAAATGTATTGTATCCAGTTTATTCACAGGTTTTATTTAAAATGATATTTTACTAAAAAATCACAAGATCTATTCAGAGTATAAACTTGTCTCATACTCGTTGTAGCTGATGAGGTAGGGATGTGGAAAACCAAAAAGCCTTCTCTTATGATCCTCTTTGAAAGTATCACAACAGACAAACAAGCTGCACCACCAGAGCTTCTTCGCATTATATTCTGTAAACACCTTCAAGGTTTAACAAGGGGCCTTGTAGCTGTAGGCAAAGTGGGCTAAAGTGTTCAGTGATCTGTGAACATTGCAAAGATTAACTTGTTCAAAACCTGACACTGTTCTATACTCTGTCTAAGGAATCACTGGAGCACTTTACAGTAGAGAAGGGGAGAAATCGAGTAGGTGGAGCGAAGCAGTACAAGCTCCTGTAAACGGCTAGTAACTGCAGTCGTTTTTCCCCAGCCATGCAATTCTGTTCCGTCTCTTGTGTTCATTGGTCGAGTCTTCTTGAGTCGCTACCTACACAGAAACCTGTTTTTGTTTGCTCGCTTCAGAGATTTATGGGACAGAGTGTAGAAGAGGAAAGGAGCTTCCAGACGGAAGACACGGCAAGCTGCACGTGTTGCTCCAACTGGACCGTGTTCGCAATAGCGTGCATCTTAGCACTTTGTTATTCGTGCATGCATGGTGAATGTTTTCTTTTAGACTAATGGGGGCCATGTCATCACTTTGGTTTTAAATCCTTTCGTAGATTGTGGCTCAGGACAACTGTGATGATCTTGTTCATTATATACTTACAAGAATTCTTGCTGGTAGAAGACAAGGGATGGGTTGGTTTCTAATTCAGACATTATGTTCATTTGTTTTATATTAAATATTACAAAAAGTATTGTTTAATTAACATCCATATATTATCACTTGAAAATACATTTTCAAGAAAAGTTCTTAGAACATTTAGAAAAAAAAAAGAAAAAGTCAAGTGCACTCCTGTGCTTTGCACCATGCCATAAAGGCATACAGGGGGTGTGGAGTTCTTGAGCATGGTCGAAGTTGAGGATGATGTCATCAGCACCATGCCTCTGGCTGCCTTTACCCTCCAGGAGTTTCCTCCAGGTACCCACTTTATAGGATGCTTGATGGACGCTGGAGCCACTTGAACAGATGGAAAAAATCTCCTTCTCCCCCACCGGGATCGAAACCGGGTCTCTCGCATGTTAGCCAGACATCCAGACTATTTTTTTTCTGCGTCATTCACCATTTTCTCAACTTTCACACATTGCACTTTTTACTAACATTCTTTTTTTTTCATTACGGGCATCCACAAACATCCATGTTCTAGCCGGGATTAGAACCTGGGACCCCTGGCATTGCAGGATGCTCTGCTAACCACTCTGCAACAGATGTTAACAGGACTGAGCTACTGGTGCTCATACATTTAGAATAGGTATTTTAATAAGAAATATGCCCTGAAGTTACCTTGCAAAAAAGTTTCCCTGTCTTTCGCTCTTGCAAAATGGAGTGGAAAAAAAGAAGTGAAATTACTCACTCCTCTAGCACCCTAACGGTGCTTCCTAGAAGAAAAATGCACGGAACCTCTTATGTAGAGAATTTTATATAGATTATTTTTCTTCATAACCTCTTTTGCTGTAAAGTGCATTCCAAGTGAGATATTTGCAAAAAACTTATTTTGGGCGCCATTTTTCAAAGATGGCGGCCAAATCCAGGGTTGTATAGGGGTGCAAAATGAATATGTTGTTACGAATCCTTTTAGGATGATAATAAAATTGGTTCCAGTTTTCCCTGATTTTTTTTCTTTATTGGGTCCCAAAAATCATCCCTTGTTGACTGGCCTATAAGCAGGAATTCTAGGCAGATGTAATTTTTCAGAATTTGGATTATAGTGGTTATTTGAAAGGAGAGGAATTTTTACAAATTGCTTTGCTGTCATCGACCAAAGGTCCAAGGGAGCCATAAGTCCTAAGGCTCCATCTCAACAGGATATATTTATAGAGGTCCATGGTAAATGAATGGCTGAGAACTTGCTTTTTTATATGCTATTTCAGTTAAATTAAAAATATATTTATTTTTCCAACATTACATTCTTATGACCAAGGTTTCTCTTTCTCATAACAAGTTAAAGAATTGAAGATGTTCTGCTATCGCTGCAAATTTGGTGCTCACTCCGTATACTGAACTTTGTGTAACCTGGATGTAAGAAGTGTGATTCTTCTAACAAGAAGCTTCCACATGGATTTCCTTCTTATTATTAACTCATCCATCTTGAAGTACCACAGAAGCTCATAGTCTCCACAGCTTCGAAGGATCATGTACACCCTCAGTTTCCTACAGTGACAAAGGAGAAGTAGTAGTCATGTTTACCTTGGAAATAATGTTCAGATTAGGTTCAACATTTTGTGGGATACTAGTTCTTCCATAGCCTAGAAATACACTATATAGCCAAAAGCCACCAGACACTCAGTGAACGTGGCGGTAGTGTCATGGTCTGGGGCGGTTTTTCTGTTTGGGCCCCGGGCCGTTAGTTTTCGTCAATGGCAACATGAACAGTGGACATTTCAGACAATAGCATTGGCAACAGTTTGGAATGGGCCCTTTTCTCTATCAGCACGATAATGCCCCTGTCCACAAAGCAAGGCCCATAGCATTGTGGTTTGAGGACAATGAGGTGTATCTGCTTAGCTGGCCCACTCAATGGCCCTTGGGATGAACTGGAGCATCGGTTGTATTCCAGACCCACTCGACCGAAAACCATCCATTAACCATTCACGAGGCTACAGGACGAATATTAAAAAAACACCAGCAATGTACCAGAACTTAGTGAAAAGCCTGCCCCGAAGAGTAAATGCTGTAATAATAGCGAAGGGAGGTCCGGCATCTTATTAGTTACCTGGCTGGTGTCTGGAATGAACAGCATTGGGTGTCCAGTGACTTTTGGCTATATATTGTAGTTGAAGTAACAAACTTGAATAAGATTCAGTAGCTTCTTGTTTATAATTTATTGCAGGCAGTTTTCTATGCAAGAGGTACATAAGTTTGAGTAGAATATAGCTATGGGCATTGCCAGAAATTTTTGTAAAGGGAAGGGTAGTAGCCATTGATATAAATTGAAAGAAAGAATAATTAATAATCAAAATTATTATTATTATAATATAATAAATTATAATTTTATTACATATTTTTTAATAATAATAAATCCTTGAATATACAGGATAAATGAATATCCAGCATAGCAATTATTTTTATTAATTTCACATTTTGTACCATAATATACTGACATTAATAGTCATCCTATTTTGTTATTAATTTTTACGACCTCATTCAAGAATTTTTTTTGGAGCTTAGGGGCTAATTTTATCATAAAATCTACGTGTGGGACTTCCCACATAAAACTCACGTTCTTGCATTCTACACTCAAGTTTTCGAGCAAGTCCTGGTGATATTCCTCTGAAATGCTAAATAACTGAACTTTAATTTTTGTTATTGCCATCGGAATAACAAGGTTTTTCGCTTTTTTCCTAATTTTGATGAACAATTCCAATTTCCCATGAGGGAGCAGGTCGAAAGTGGGAAATTGGCTCACAACTACCATGCATAGCTTATATATTTTCTGTCATCAAAAACTTGATGCCATATTGGATGTTCACACTGTTTCTGTAATTGGTTTTTGTAATTTTACAGAAATAAAAAAGCAGAGAACTTTTTTTATAATTATTAGTGCTTTCACATCACATCACTTCACATCACATGTCTCAAAACCTCTCCTACGTGTCTTCATGAGATGTTGCAACATGCAGGAAAGGCTCTTATCTGCCTCAGTAGAAAATCAATCTAATGAGTAACCAAACAACTCAGCTATGGCCATGATTAGTATATTCCTTGCAATTGACATTCAATATTACTTTAACAGTGTGTGTGTGTCGTGTATATAATAGTAATGCTGTTTTTAACAGAAAACAACATTATCAGAATATGATACGAATATATACTAAACAGCCATTGAAAAGAAGAAAGCAAAACTGCACAAAGGTATAAAATTGCACAGTACATGCAGAACTTAATACATCTTTTTATTTTATTGTTTTCTTTGGCTTGCTTTTGTTTCCATGTCTGGTTCGAGCCTTTGTTTTCTTTTGGGATACTGTCACCACAATTTTCTTTGTCTTCTTGCACGTAGAAGTTTTTCTCTTGCAGCACCACAATTGACGTAAGAATAGGCTAACAGAAAGAAACAAATGAGAAACTGGCATTAAAGCTTAATACAAATTGGTACGTTGATCATTAAGGCACAGCTGGTTACCACAAAAGTTAGTCACACAAACTCTCCTGAAATAACAGCACTCAAAAGTCCATTAAGCCTTGTTTCCATGATTATGAAAAACTAAATATGCTGACCAAGGCAGTAATTTATTTTATTAAAAACATAAACTAACGTAACGTTTCAACCTTCTAGCAAGGTCTTCTTCAGACTCTGTATCAAGTACAAAAGTAACCAGATACAACAAGAAGGGTAATATATATACACAAACATTACTCCCTCCAGACTATTTAGAAAGTTGTTTGGAACTTTCTAGCAGATGACTTTCACTTTCCAACTTTACTTTCACCTAAAAGGCTAAACACAATTACTTCCATATAGAATGTGTTTGGACTTTTTAATCTCACGCTTTTTTCCCTTCATTTTTCTTCCTTGGAAAGAGTGGAAAGGACAAGAGAAAAAGAGGAGAGGAGAAGGAAGAAAAATGAAGGGAAAAGAGCGTGAGATTAAAAAGTCCAAACACATTCTATATGGAAGTAATTGTGTTTAGCCTTTTAGGTGAAAGTGAAAGTCATCTGCTAGAAAGTTCCAAACAACTTTCTAAATAGTCTGGAGGGAGTAATGTTTGTGTATATATATTACCCTTCTTGTTGTATCTGGTTACTTTTGTACTTGATACAGAGTCTGAAGAAGACCTTGCTAGAAGGTTGAAACGTTACGTTAGTTTATGTTTTTAATAAAATAAATTACTGCCTTGGTCAGCATATTTAGTTTTTCACTCAAAAGCAGAGGTGCCCATCCCCTACTACCAATAGTAGTAGTAGTATCAAAGACGTTATCATCCTCGTAAATTACGCAAAAAGGGGGGTAGAAGTCTGCGCTAAACCATTTGTTTGGAACAAACAATTTGAAATATTTTTTCAACACCGTCAATTTCACATTAGCTAATAATGGAAATCAAGCGCACAAACTGTATTTTGGAATGGCAGAAAATAAATGATAAATGCATTCCGAAGATACATGTGCAACTTTCATGTACAACATATGAGCCGTTGGGGATACGAAGGGCGAACTCAACAAACGTACATTTCCAGGAAAATGCATTTCAAGTTGTGAGGTCCAGGGCAAAAACAACAAAAACGTCGTAACAGTAGATCGGAGAGTTTTCCTGCATGATTCCCAAACGTTTTGTTGAGTTCGCCCCAGTTCTTGCATGGTCAGTCCTTCCTCCCCGACTAGTTTCATCTTTGGCAAGGGTGTTGGAAAGACCTTGCCTGCGCTGGCCATAAGTGTTGCTAACTTCCAGAATTTTCTATGCATCCGTATCACCACCTAACTGGGTACGATTACATTATTCACATGTGAAACTTAACAGTAATGAACAAATTAACTTATAAAGTTAGTCAATGAGTACTGGTCGTATGGTATTTATAAGAAATAAAATCATCAGCGAATACTTGGACATATCCACCATGTGGTCAGCAACTCCGAAATATAGAGGGTACGTAACACTGCAAACAGGGTGAGGAAGCATGGGAAATGCGGATACGTGTGTTCTTTCGTGTGGTGTTTTTGCTATTTTGTGTTAAAGTGTGGTCTTCAATGAAAAAAAAAAAACACCAGGGTTGACAAACGAGACAAGCCATCGATTTGGAGTAGTGCAGGTAAATACTCAATTAGGGATCTCTTTGAAAACCATTCAGTTAAAGAACTTCTACCAAAAAGTTGAAGGTGGTGAATCATCAGGGACTGAGTCTTGAACTATGCATAACAAAAACAAGTAAGAAAAACGGGAAAGTTTTCATTAAGCAATTAAAAGTGTCTCAGTAAAAAAAATATGTCTACTTTATGCCAGAAAGGCTAACTGAGACTCGACTTTCAGGTCAAAGTGGGATCCGAACCATTTTGACCGAGTATCGAAATCCCTTCATTACAAGGCAACAACGTTACGTATCACAGACTAGATCATGTTACGTATTGTGTGTTTATGTAGCAGGAATGTTATTAATAAATCATTTTGTTTCAACATGGAACTATGCAGGCCACAATGACTTCAGTAATTTCCACAATGCAGTGCAAAGACATGAACATTCTCAAAATCACACTCGTGCAGTAACATACAAAAGGGGGATTGGTGGGGGTCATAACCCCTCTGTTGGCACAGTATTTCTAAAAAAAAAAAGGCTAAAAGCACGAAAAATATGACAAAATACACATTGTTGGGGCCAGGTTAGTGGAGGGGAGCAAGAGTCCCCTTTACAATTCCAGCTCCCTCCTGTATGTATACCAGTGATTTATCCACACACACACCCCACCCCCCAAAAAAATCCTCTGCCCTCCTAAAAATTTTCACCAACACCCAATTTTTGGTAATTTTGGTTTCAAATTTAACCTTACAGCACCCCCCCCCCCATATTGCACTTGAAAATGTTATAATTAGCCAAAATGAGAAACTCAAAACTGACCCATCGCTTGCCCATCACGAAAATCCACGGCACGCCCCTGATTTCAGCAGTGCATAAACTATCATTTCAAATGCCTCCGCCAAAGTTGGAAGCAGCTGAGTCACTAACTGAAAAGTACATTCGCTAAAAACAAACACTGCAGCTTAGATTCTTGTGTGAAGAGGAGATTGTAATGGTTACACTTTTTTGTGTCGCTGACTCTGACTTAACACATTAATTGTTTCGAACTCATCACTGATATTCGGACATTTGGGTCCTGGTCTGGGCATGGGTGCTCTTTGTGTGTCCATTCATCAATTTCACCTAATCATCATTCATCCCCATTGTCATGATTAGTCAAAAGTGGCAGAAAGGCAATGCAAAAGTAATAGAAATGTGAAATACATTTTTGAGAGTTTAAAATTCAAAGCTTGGAGTGTTTAAGTATATGGTTATGGTCAGTGGCGGCAACTGGGTCCCAAAACCGAGGAGGTAAGGTGCAAAAATTAGGGGGGCAAAGACAGTATATTTCCCTTTGTAGATAAGATTTAGCATAGTGCGAGGCAAAAGTGGCGAAAACTGAGGGGGTAACTGCCCACCTTCCCCCCGCTAATCACCACCACTGGTATGGTAAATTCAAAAAGTTCAAAGTTTCTTTTATCATCACCATCGTCATCAATAATGATGATAATAATAATAATAATATGTGCCAATTCTGAGGCTGTGCCTATGACTACAAAGATGCTTTATTGCATGTAAACATATTTCAGTATTTGATATCAAGTTCATTCCAGTATCAATCATTATTTATATATTTGCTCAAACACAATAAATTTGAATCTTTATTGCAAAGAATTACTAAATCTCCAACACAGAGATGGAAACTGTGTACCAATTGTTGCCCTACAATTCAGTAGACCTAAAGTATGAAATGTCATCGAAGTAATATAATTTTACCTGTAATACACAAAGAGTTCCAGCAGAAAAATGACGAGTGAAGCAAGGGCCCCACCTCCAAGAAGATAAAGTGCAGGATAGATATCATCCATATCAATGCTGTTGAAAACTGCTGCATCCCTCATTTCACACAGAGGTTTCAAGATGAACCATCTCTTCATTTCCCTGTTGATAAGACCAGCCTCCAACAAAAGTAAGATGCTAAAAATAAAAAGAATAAACAACATTATGAATGTATTCTAAAATACGACAATGGGAACAGCTTTTATTACTTAAAAAAACACAAATATTGAAAAGTTTCCTAGAATGTGTGAATCCATCACAATGGTACTCTATACTGGTTGTCTCTCCGATGGTGTAGTGCTAACGTTGTCAGCTTGTAATCAAGGGATCCCAGGTTTGATACCTAGTCGAGGCACATAGTGGTTCGGATCCAACTTCAAACTGTAGGTCCTGTCTCGATTAGCCTATCTATTCATAAAGTGGACTTAAAAAGAAAAATTCAAACTCTATACTGGTTAGTGTGCTGCAGGAAGAGCATTTCGCTTGAGTGCCAAATAATTTGCACGGAGGACGCTACATGTGGCGTAATGAATCAAGAGCTTCTCTGATCGAGCAAATAGCACTCAAACAGGCAAAACGAGCAGTATATGCTCGAAGCCCAGTAGTACAGGTATAACTGTAATTTGTCTCTGGTAGTAGGGTCTCAAATATGGATCGTGAGATGAAAGACACAGTGAAATTGAAACTCAAATAAATATAGTCATCATCTGCATGTTAAAATGTAGTTTAGTTTATCTTATCAATACATTGATATATGAAAATGAAACAGATGATTGTAGGTTGAAACTGTGAGGATGGATATTGTCTATGATTATTGTCATTTAAAAATTAAATTCCACTGTAAACGCTCAAGCGTAGCACGCTCGGCGGTCGGAGACTCAAACGAGTACAAGTGAGTGAAAGTAGTTGCATGCAGTACTCTTTTGCTGGTTGCATAATGTCATGAGTAGCCATCACAATACATTGTGGTGATTCGTGCAAACATTACTGAGACAAAATATGCAATTGTGATTTATGTACCACTGTATTTACTTACTTCAAGTTCCAAACACAGTACTGAATGGCCATTTTATATTGAAGCTGTAACAGCCAGAAAACAAACACAACAAAACAAAAACAATACAAGATGTCACAGAAAAAATTAAACAGCTTCAGTTGTTAACAATTGTCAGAAACTGTATTCTGGCAAGAAAAGCAACATTTGGAGGCAGGCTGTTTTATAAGTGGAAAAGACTATAGAAAAGATACCATTGTAAAAGAGAGAGCCTTGTAGTGGCATTGTAAAAGAGCTGTATGTTGCAAGTAGGTCGTGTAGGTACTTTTATATTAAAACAATTGAATAGAAATTCATTTAGATATTCATAGCAGTTTAAATGCAATGACATTTTATCTGACTTTCTTAAGATTTTGTGACAGTTATCTTTCAGAAATTAATTCAATTAATTTGATAAGATGAATGAAAGAGTTTCCAAATCAATACGAAGTGGTGGAGTAAATTACATATTTTAGAAAAAAAACTTAACAGGACTGTTCTGTGACCATTTTGAGGTCACTCTCAGTAATATTTAGTGATTTCAAGAGGCTAAGGATAATCTTTACCAGTCTACTGGGTGTCTGCATGCAAGTTCACATTTTATTTATGTGACTAGTGCCAAATAGTTTGCTCAGATGATAAGAGTACGAAATCAAGAGCTTCTTCGCTCAAGTGAATAATGCTCGAACAGGCAAAATGAGAGGTATACACTCGAAATCCAGTAGTATACGTATAACCATAATTTGTGGTAAAGGGGCCTCAAATATGGGTTGTGAGGTGAAAGACGCAGTTGATACTGCTGAAACTACCTGGATGGATATTTTACATCAATTATTGTCACATTAAAATTATATTCCATTGTAAGCGCTCGATTAGGGGAGACTCGAATGAGTATGAGTGAGCAAAAGTTGTTCCATGCACATAGGCCCCAACTCCATGGGGCTTGGGGGTGCTCGAGCCCCCCCCAGTGTTAACGATGTGGGGCAGAGCCCTCCTAATAATTTTGCTTAAGAGGATCTAATGTATTATTTTGCTTCTCTTGTAAAGTTTACTCTGAATTGTGCCACATGAACTTAACTTTAAATACACATTTGAAATTGAAATGTTCTAGACCATCAATTTGGGGGCTGAGACCGCCAAACCATCAACTTTGGGGGGGCTATGACCAGAGAGCAAACCACATGACTTATTATATATACTAAGTATGTAATGATGAGTATTGTTAAAATTTTTACTAAAAAGAGTTTCAAAAGACGATGTGCATGAACTAGGGTAGTGGATGGGACGTTCGGGCTACAAATGGCTCTAACATGACATTCAGAACGAGATCATTGATATATTAGGGAGATCTGTTTTGCGCTCCGTGGTAGCAGATATTAAAAGTTGGGAATATTTTGCTATTATGGTTGACGAAACTTGTTAAATATACATCCGTGGACAATTAATATTCTGCATTCGAACTGTGAATAAAAATTTTGATATTTTTGAGGAATTCATGGGCTTTTTATGAGATTCCGAACACTGAGGCCAAAACTTAAAAAAGGGAGAGAGTGAGTCATTCATTAATTTATTTCAGTGATCAGAGCCCTTCCAATAATTTTGACAAGTCGGTGCCCCTGTCCATGCAGTACTCTAGTAGTGGCCTTGGCTAGCTATTGTATGAAAAACCCTACAAAACAATGCACATGTTATATAACGTTGAATGTGAACTTACTTATAGTTCAGGGCATTTTTATATGGTGAGGATTTTCGAATGGGAACAGCACGGTAGTAGCTCTTCTGAACTATAGGGATCGTGGCAATGCTGCACTTCTCCTCTTCTGTCAATGTCTCCTGTAGGAAAGTAACCGCCTCCTTGGTGTCTGCAATGAATGCGATATCCCCTTGAAGAACTGACTGAAGCCCTTCTTCCTTTCTATAGAAAACATCATTGAGGTTTGTTTCCATTTTCCTGTGATATAATTCATGAGCAAATTCGCTGGTCTCATTCTAATGGGGAAGAGAAGAAGTGTCAAAAATAAAAAAAAGCAATCTCCAAGAAAATTTTGAATAAGTTATTGTAGGGAGAGACCGATATGATATGGATTGCAATAAGTTGTGTTTGCCTTAGGTACTATTATGAATTATTCATAGAAATAATAACGAAATATTGAACTTTCCACTAAAGTACAAACTATTTACATCGGATCAGGAAAATTATTGGTAATTTTCTTGATACACTGATATGCCTAAATTGGAAATTGCATATTTAGACATTCACTTTACAAAACTAGTCATATGAATTGTGTGTTTATACATAAAATTAAAACAAAATTCGAGGTTATATATATATATATATATATATATATATATATATATATATATATATATATATATATATATATATATAATATGCTTGTTTCAGTCAATACTGACAGAGTCGCAATTAATCTTTATTTCTAATAATATTCTTTTCACACTTATTTGTATAATTGTTTCAATGTTGCATTTAATTGTTCTTACATTTGGTCCTTGTGCATTTTATCCAACCTTTCATTTATTTCTCTTATATCAGATCTTCCGTAAATCAGTGCATGTATCCTGTTTGTTTTTAAGTCACCATTTTAAGATTTAATACTATCATCAATATTTTTTTTTTACTTATCTTTCCATGTAAGGCTCTCACGTAGCTAAATGATTATTCTCACCTTTGATGTGAGTGGTCCAAGGTTTGATTCCTGGTGGGATCCCCCAAATTCAACATTGACTCAGTGTCATAAGGACAATAAGGAAGCTACTTGGAAAGAAGCAATAGCAGGCTTCAGGCTTGAAAGCTAGAAGACAGTGGAAATGGACTAAATGCACTGACCACATGTCACCCTGGTCCTTAGAGGGCTGTTACACCATGAAATTAGTTTATATTCAAATAGAAAAAAGATCAGTCACACTACAAAATTACCTTGAAATAATTAAGGAAATAATCCGACCTTTCTGCCCCCACAGGCATCTTGTCATTGATGATCTGCTGCTGAGTGTTGATGACTGATCCGGTGGCGGAGAGCAGAGACACCACGCTGCCAGAGTAAGCAGTGTAGAGGAGAACTGCCAGAACAAAGAGTGCAATGAAGAGAATACGAGCAGCAGCTGTTACTGGATCTCGAGCAGTGCCTGAAATTGTCGGAAAAGTTGTTTGCAGCAGTCTTGTAAATAACTTAGGTACTGAAAAAGATACTGAAGAACCTCAAAAAGTCCTTACCCATCTGCTCCATGAAAAACTCTACTTCATTAATCTGGATTAATAGACGAAAGTGGTTACTGAAATTGGTACACCTAATTCTTTTTTTTAAAAAAAGCATTAGTTCTTCTCTTATAATAAAACAGTAAAAAATTAAAATGTAAACTCAGGTACAGTATTGAAATATATAATTTTCTTAATACAAAATCTTTATATTAAATATACAGGTAGAACTTCTCTTGGAAAGATGTTGGTCCAGTGTTATGTCCTAATATAAATGACATAAACAGAAATAAACATCTCAAGATTGGAACTTGATAATTAAATATATTCAAACTTGTAACAAGGTGGATTACATGATTAAAACTTAAATCATCCATAAGACACACAAACAAGATGCATAATCGTTGCTATGCACAGACTATGTACATTGGCCATAACTGCTAGTTCACCACATACAATAATGTATTTTATAATATATATCATCCAGTCAGTTATCATACGGATGAAGATGTATTTAATGAACCTAGTCTGGTTGCACATGAATAATTTTCAACCTAATACTTGGTAAGTTTAATTCAGTTCTCTCTGAGAAAGAGCAGTGTGGTATGTGGTCTGATTTTATCTGATATAGAATAAATATCAAATGTCATATTTAGCATATAATATTCTGTGCCTATGAAATCAAACGATGTGAGAACAAATTTTGGAGGTTGAGAATTTTTTGCCCACTTAGTATATAAATATAAATGAAACTCAACTACATTATTCTTTAGTGATGTTAATTCAGCAGAAAGTAAAAAATAGCAAAATATATATGTATATATCTGTTTTGGGGGGGAGGGGGCAGTGGCCACCGAAATTACTAGAACACACAGACACACACACACACAATAAAAGTTTTGTACAGATAATAATTTGCTACCACATTTTTTATTTCTTGACATATGATAAGATGTCTCATAACATGATTTACCATGGATTTCTATGCATTCTTCACATTATTTCCTTGTATATTTTTTTGGAACACAAATCTTAAACTCTTTGAAACCTACATGTCTTCAAGCTTTCATTCCATACACTATTTAATACTGCAGTGCATTGTAGAAGTAACCTCAGCAATGTTGTCATTTGACCAAATGGGTATTGAAAACAATATTAAGGTAGGATGAAATCAGCTGGCCAGTAAGTATTGAGGTTAATTTCCAGTAGGCTGTTTCAGTAGAAAATCCAGATAACTAGGACAAAGTTAACAGCGAGAAATAGTATGTATAAATAATAGAGATGGGACAGATTAATTTTATAATTTAGTATAACATTCAGTCACTTTGTTCCAATTTTTATGGATATAAACTTTCTTAATAGTAATTGTCTAAATATAAAGCTTCTTTTGCATGGAGGTGTCATCTTGTAACAGACATTTATTAAGGATATTAATGAACCATTCACATTCTTTAAGAACCATCTGGAATTCTATATCAGATCAATAGAATATTGGTTATTGATATTGGTATATTTTATCGGTACTTTATCAATATGAGCCAAAATTTCATGTCAGTCCATATAATAGATAATATAATTTGATATACTTTACAACACTTACCCTGCTGACATAGAGCTCCAATGGTTATCAGCATTACTTCACTCAGTTCCCAACATGGAAGGTGAGGTTTTCTTACATCTGTGGTAAAGATTCGTGTCTCTCTGGTAAGAATGAATCTTAAGGCGACTGTGATGGTGCACACAAAGGCCACTATAGTTATCCATACCCCACGGGAAAATGGTAGTACATAAACGTTTCTAGCTGAACGCAGGGACTCCACTTTGTAGTACAGCTGTGGTCTAAAAGACACAACATGTTCAATCAACTATGATGTTTTGATTTGGTTTCAGAATTATTATAATAATTATTGGTGCATCAGTACTTAATACAAGGAACAACTACAAAATATACCTCATTTGCCCCCCCCCCTCCTCCTCCCCTGGAAAAGATCCTGCGGACATCCATTTTCAGTGCACATGTGCAACCAACAGAACAAGACAACACAATGGATACTATTGAGAGAAAATTGCCCACGCTGAGTGACATGTGCAGCTTATTGTGTCACTCCATTACAAAAGATCACGATTACTGTGCTGACAATGTCATGCTCATGAGTACACAATATTTTGAATTCTGTTTACTCCATACTTTAGACTTTCAAAATTGGATTAAAGGTGCATTTTGTACCTGTTAATGATTCATATTCTCTCTCTCTCTCTCTCTCTCTCTCTCTCTCTCTGTGTGTGCGTATGCACATGAGAGAGGGTGAGAGAGAGAGAGAGAGAGAGAGAGAGAGGAAGGACAAACGGCAATGTTCACAAAGAATTGAAGGCATTGTGGATTAAATAAAATGAAGAGAAATGTATGTTATACTGAAATATATAGAGGTGCATCGGCTACCTGAAGGTGGTGATGGCAATTGAGAAGTCAATGATGCTCAACTTGTCTGTTGTAAGAGTAACACTAGAAGCTCCCAATTCTGCTTTTCCATTAAGAATATACTCTAGCATGATCCATTCCCCACGGGTTTCGTCAGAAGATCTTGTAGTGTCCATCTGAACTGGAACTGGCCTTTTTAACAGAACAACAATACATTAATGATATAATGTCATGTACATGAGAATATTTATATTATTATTTTCAGATTAACAATAAAACTACTCATATTTTACATTTTGAGGAATGAAAAATGTAGCAGCAAATTATTACACTAAAAGTAAATACTCACTCATGGGCAAAACTGGATTTACTGAGGGGGAAAAAAACAGTTTCAAAGATAAGTGAGTAATAAAACTATGGACACGTTATGACTTGAAAAGTTAGAAAAGATTTATAAAGAATGCTTCCATGCAAATCTTAACACGTGAAAATGAAAGGAACAAATACATGTTGGATTGTACCCATGAATTAAAATCAACACAGGACTCGTTGGTATCCAAATAGTGGCTCTAGTTGCCTAGGCAGATCCTGGGTTCACCTTTGTAATATCCTTGTGTATACCATTGAGACAGGCCAGTCTCATTTCGCTTTCAAAAAGAGACGAGAAAAATATCCAGACGAACGATTTTCTATTATCAGGATGTACTAAATACAAGAAAGAACACCTGAAATTTGAGATGAAATCGACAATTGCACTTATTTAATAATTAGGCCATCAAATATATTTGTCTTTTCAATAAAATGCCATAACAAATAATTGTTATATTAGTATAACAATTTTTCAACAATTCCTAAAAGTCAATTAATGATATCAAGACAATACTGAGGGAGGAGACTAAAAATCCAATAATTCTGAATATAGATGTCATGTTGACTGTACAATCTGTAGTCCAAATTAACCTTGCTGCATGAAAAAGGAACGAATGAAACATTTCTTAAAAAATAACAATAATTTTGACAACTGGAAAATGCTGTGAGAGTTACAATGAATTGAGTTTATTACTAATTATAAGTGCAAGTTATTTTTCCAAACATAAAAGATTCTTTTGCCAATTTTCATAGGAAGTTAGTGGTGCTATCAAACAACGGACATGTTCTTGATACTGGAAATGATGTCATTTACATCAAAAGAACAGCTTGTTATTATCCATTTTCTTCACCTGCATGGAGTAACACCCATCGATATTCATCTTCAAATGACTAAGACATGCTGTGGTGGTGTCATGGATGTGAAAAATGTGCATTCGTTGGTGCGACAGTTCAAGGAAGACCGTATGTTGCGTGAAAACAAACCAAAGGAGCCTCGCCCACGAACCAGCCACCAGTTATGCCATTTTTGAGAAAAGTTATATTTTGGGACAGTTACACTCACAAATTGTTATCCTAAGGGTACCACAATGACGGGTATAAGCTATGAAGCTTTTTTGAGGACCACGTTGCTTCCAGCATTGCAAGAGAAACTGCCGGAAAAGGCTGCAGCTATGTTCTTTCATCAGGACAATGTACCTTCTCATCGGGCAGCCATTGTTCACATGTTTTTCATGGAAAACAAATTTTCACATTTTCAAGCCATTTTGCTCTTTCATCAAGGATTTTTCAGTATACAAAACAGGCCCCTAAAGAAGCGTTTGCAGAGGCTATCGTGGCATCAGCATTGTGAAAAATGTGTACATCGAGAGAGTGAATGCACCTCGTATAAGTGTCTTTGAAAATCAAACCTAATCCTAAATAAACTCCATACAATCACATGATTTCTGATACATTCTTTTAGTAATAACTAGAGCCCGGAAGTTCAGGCATTTATTTTCATTAAAATAGGCAGGCAAAAAGGCATTTATAATATGGAAAATAGGCACTTAAAATGGGAAAAAAGGCAAAATAAACTGAAAAAGGCACATTTGAAAGTCACTTACTTTTATCTATAATTTCTGGCAAAATGTTAATGAAGCATACATAAAACAAGCAAATGTAGCTGGAGTCATTTCGATAACAGCATTTTCACCTTTTAGAATATCACAAATTGTTTTCAATTGTTTCAAGTCATCATTTGCACTCACTACCCATTTGCACTTTTCCACAACAGCTGACCCCTTTTCTCCTGACACTTCCATCATCTGCTGCATAGATTCCTCGAAGATTTTCATGGATGCTTCATGGATGCTACAAGAGTCTCACCTCTTTTTTCTAGCTTTGTAATTGTCTCTGGCAATACACCATAATGTGCAAAAATAAACGACAGTTCATTCTTCAGTTCTGAATAGCACAGGAGTTTTTTTCACTTCACGAATTGAAGCCGCTTCATTTTCTGGAAGAGCATCGATCACCTCACTGATTTTTTCAAGGTGGTTAGCATAATATATAGTTGCTGATATCCAGGTTCCCCATCTCGTCAAGACTGGTTGCGGAGGTAAACTAAGCTCAGGTGCAACTTCCTGAAATGTTCGGGTTCGAGAGGGAGATTTCAGAAATATCTTCTTTGTGTTCGAAATCAACCTGTCCACTTCTGGGTGCAACACTCTAACTTTTTCGGCGATTCTGCGCATTGCGTGGGCTACACATGTGATATGAAGCATGTTCGGGAAGAAAATTTTCAATGCTATGGCATCCTTCTTTATAGAGGGAGCTGCATCACTGATAAAAAGTAACATGTCATCATGATATACACCATCTGGCCAGAGCAGAAGTAGGGAATTTGAGAATAACTGAGCTATTGACGAACCATTGGCTCTCTCTACTTGTTCTGACGTGAGAAGGAATGACGACGCATGTTGGTTCCATAGTTCATATTCTGACGTTGGCTATTCAGCGTCCCATAGCGTCAGTACTTTCATCTGTTTAAATCCAAACCTTCTTTCCACCAACTTCAGCATGAATTCTTTACAGAGCTTCTTCGTAGCAGATGCTTAAATATGTTTTCCGCATCGTAGATTCCGACGGCACCGTTTCTTTAGTGTATTTCTCCAGGAATTTCCTCAGTGACTTGTTTTCCACTTTCCAGAAAGGTATCCCTGCTTCCATGAAAGCTTTGCACAGTTCAAGAGAAAACTGAGATTGCCTGTTGGATGAAGTGCCCACTGTTGAAATTAGGGATATCTTCTTCTGTCCAACCTTTTTGGCAACTGCAGATTTATGTTTTGCTGTTGACACATGCTGAGATATAAAGTATTTTTCCTCATGGTTGAATGTTTTTTCACATATCTTGCAGAGAAGAATAGTACCATCTGTCAAAAATGTGCTTTCACCAAATTCATGCACGTAACCATGTAACTTACCACTTAATAGCACACTAAATTTCGGCATGATGACAACTACACGATCCTTTCCTTCCAAAGTGCAGAACTAAACTAAAGATAGAGAACTTGATTTTGGAATCCATGCAAAGGCCCTAGGGCATTAGTGCTGTTTCTTGTCAATAACCTCCTGACACAGACGCTGGACGTGATGACGTAATTGTGCAGGTGTTCTGCAACAGGTTTTCAGCAGTCAATCATTCACAAGGACATGTTAACGGAAAGGATCGGTCGCGGTGACTCAGTCGGTAACGCGTCTGACTACCATGCTAAAGGTCCCGGGTTTGATCCCTGGCCGGTTCAAATCCGGGAACTTTTCTAACGATGTAAGCGGCCCCGGCACCCACCCAGCGTCGAATAACATGGGTACCTGGGGGAAACCCTGGGGGGTAAAGGTGGTCAGGGGCGTGATGCTGATCACATCACCCCCACTCACGACCGGATCAAGAAAGTGTGGGGCGTTACCCCCACACCCCCTATATGCCTTCATGGCGTGGTGCTATGCACAGGGGAACACTTTACTTTTTTTTATGTTAACGGAAAGGCAATATCTTAACTCAGCATGAAATACTTTTTTTTTAAACACACTTTTCTCCTTCAGCAATGTTGAAACATGCGTGAGTTCAATATTACTTAAATAAGGCGAAAATTATTCACATAATAAACGGAAGAAAAATAAATGCCAACAACGTTTTTTGGGAGAAAAATAATTTATTTACACATTTTTTAAAAAATGTTCAAATTTCATTGAAAAAGGCAAAAAAAGGCATTATAATTAAAAATAGGCAGTGGGGTCCGAAATAGGCAAAATGAAAAGGCTTCTAAAACATTCGAAACAACATAAAAAATGTATATCCGGAAAAATTTTATCAATATATGCAGTAGATAAAAAGAGGCATTTTGCCAAACTTCCGGGCTCTAGTAATAACATTCATTTATTACTGCTCACCAGTGGCAGCGATTAGGGGGTGGCAGTTGCCCCCACACTTTTTGCCACTTTTATCCCTGCATAATGCTAAACCTTATCTACAAAGGGAAATATACTGTCTGCCCCTCCAGTTTTGGCACCTTGCCCCCCCCCCCCCCCCTAGTTTTAGAACCCAATTGCCACCACTTCTGCTCCCTATAGCATATAATGTTTCCGAAAGATAGAATGGCCAACTTGGTTTAAATGGGAAACAGACCTGAAGTTCATTAGTTCCACTATGTGCTGAAATACTGCCGCATCGAATTGCTTTTGATATTCACTTTTTGTGGATGATCCAGTCTGAGTGAGAAGGTCATCCTGAAAACAATAGAAATCTATTATCTTGGCAGTACATTATTGATTTTTTTTTTAAAGAAAATAAGATACATAGAAAAATGACAGGTTGGGTCATAAACAAATGGCAATGGCTGAACAACTTTCACCTTCTTTCATTTATGTACGTACATGGCATCCGTCAGACCCATTCTAGAATTCAGTACTGTGACATTGAATTTTTCTGGTGGTATTGGAAAAACTGACATAATTGAGAATATACAAAAGAAATTTCTTTCCTACTTATATTTTAGATTTAAATTGTTGAAATTAGCTATGACAATCTATTGAACAAATTAAAACTTGAATTTCTTTCATCAAGAAGAAACAGAAAGGATTGTTGCAAAATTGTTGTTAGAATGTTATTTCTCTGTCCCAATGCATTTATCCAGAATATCTATACGAGCTATGCCATATCATGTAAGAACAAAAGGGTCGTTATTAACAACATGTAAAGATTATAAAAACAATGATATTCTAAACTCTATAGTCAGCAATTATAATGATTTTCACCGGTCCTAAAGATCAATTTTTTTAATGTATTTATCATGTGTACTTTAATGCATTTATCATGTATATTTTAATGTACTTTTTAATGCATTTAGTATTTATCTTTTACATTTACATTTTTATCATCAAATCTTGTATTATAAATTTGTAACTTATATATCTTTACATGGATACATACTGCTGTACTAAGGTGCATCAGCTGTTTTTCAACAGGATAATACCAGCATAAATAAATAAATAAATATCTATGTAAAATGCTATGCAAACATACAGAAGCACATTGGCAGGAGGTTTTCCTACTGATTCATTTTACGTTCTAAGAAAGAATATTCGACAAGCAAAATTATCAAAATATGTATACATAAGAATTAACAAGCTAAGAGCTCTCTCTTTCTCCAGTGGCATGACCAGAAATTTTGTGCATATCATATTAAGACCACCTTTCTCCCTTCCTCATACTACACCTAAGTGATCTACATGTATTTGCATTTTCTGTCTGGGCATTCTTTGTAAGTGTCCCTTCATCAATTGCATCTAATCATCATTCATCCTCATCATTAAAAGTAGCCAAAAAGTGGTAGAAAAGCAATGCTAAATAACAAAAATATAAATCGTGTAGGTGTAATGTGAGAAAGAGAGAAAGGTGGTGTTAATGTGATATACACAAAAAGATGTTAACAGCTATACATTTAGTTTTTGTAACATACTGAACGTACCTCAAGAACAATGTCGATCGGCATTCTTTGAAGGTTGTGCTTTCTTCTTGTCCGAGTTCTTAGTGACATTTGGTGATCATCGCTAAGGTTTACAATATTTCCAGTATTTGGTAAAAGGTGGTAAATTTCTTCTGGATGGAGGGACTTTGAAATGTAAATGGTGCTGTCCAATGGAAGTGAAAAATTGATATGATTCGCTACATTGGATCCACTCGTAATTTCTCCTTCGTAAAGAAGCCAGCAGAAACCTTTGCTGAAAACGTTGTTAGCAGAAGCCTAAAAAAGTCATTAATGAAATGAGTGAGGAGATAATAGAATCTCAATGCACATAAATGCTTTCAAAGTGTATTTAAAGAATGTTTACACTGTTTAAAATACACTATTCTATACAATATATAGAGCAGAAAAGTCATGTTAAGAGTGCACGAGAATTTCTTAAGTGGAATGTGAATATTTTTTTAGCTGGTGAGTGGTATATTTTCTTGTTTCTTCATCCATTAGACATTCTTGTTTTTAAAGAAAGCTGTGCCAATGAAAGGATGGATCATTGACTTATTCAGAGCATGTTATTGTGTCTAAGGTATAATTGACTAGTCATGTTTGAATGTTAGACTAAATTCTTATCATCATATAAGAGGATTACATATGTATGCAAACCTAAGCTTGTTTAGTTTATCTAAAGGGAAATGATGACAGCTTGCGGCAGCCTTTCGATATTGCCTCCATAGTTCCTGCATACAAGCCCTGGCCTGGACATGAGTGTTCTTTGCAAGTGTGCATTCAGTCTCTTCATCACATTTTATCTAATTATTATTTGTCCTTGCCTGGCAATAACAAATATATTCTACCACATTTAAAATTTCCAGGCAAGACTCCACAAACATGAAAAACATAAGGCTACTCAGTTTCTAAAATTCAACAAGTTATTAACATCCTGGCCTTACCCAATTTAACATCTCCCTGCTGTATTTGCAAGACATATCAAGAAATATGCCTAATTTTGGAGCGACTGTAATTACATCTGCATTGAAAAGAGGAGACTTGGGTTTTCCAAAATGGAGACTAGTCGCAAGTCCTTTAGTAGAAAGGTTCTTCAGTAGCTTATTTTTGTCTGGAATAGAAACAACCTTTAATTAAAAGTTATCGACTTATACCATAATGCATTGAGAAAAACAAAATTAATCAAATATATCAGGTAGTGGCATTCCTAATTTAACACCATCTCATAATGTAAATTGGTGACATAGCCCCAAACTTCACCATATACAATATAATAAACCAGTTTAATGCACATGTAAATATTTACTTCTCTGATTCTCTTGCCTACCAACATCCGAGTTTGAAATGTCTGAAAAATGTTAATTTTGAAAAACTTGCATTAATGTGTCTTCTCTAATAAGTTAATGAGCCATATTATTTATATATGCATTTGTTTCAGTTACATTAAGTCTCCAATTCTCCTAATCAAACTTACCTAATTCTGAACATACATACTAATGTCAGTATATATTTTTTCCTAATTGAACTGTGTTTTTGGCTTCTGCACTCAAAACAAGGTACATGGGAGAAAGTGAGAAAATATAGAAAAAAAGAGAGAGAGAATCAGTCTCACTCACATACTCTCTCTCTCTGTCCCCTCCATAATTAATGTACTGTCAAAAAAAAAAAAAAACTCAAACATTGGATAGAAACATATGAGGACAAGATAAAAGAAGCACCATCTGTTGAGTAAGAATGAAAACAGAAAATAAATTTCAGATAAGACTGTGAAATAAACACATACCATAAAAAAATTAATAAAAAGTAATACACATTTTCTATATTGTCTTTCTTTTAAATGTGAACTTTATTTTTCTCCTTGCATTATATGTATTTCATGTCTGACCTCAGAAAAGTGGGATATTTTATACGCCAAAAATCTATCATCTTTATGTCTACAAATTTATAAGTGGAGAGTAGATGGCCACAAATATACCATCTAATTTCATAGGAATGCAGAGGGGTATCTTAGACTCAGTGAAAAAACATGTTTTACACAACACTAGTACTCCTATTTTTACAAATCATACAAATTGACAATAAACCTACCGTAAGTGCCACACAGAAACATATCAACTTGTGAAACTCTCCGAGATTCAAAGAAGCTCTCTACTGCAGATGAAAGTTCTTCAATTGCTTGTTGTCCTTCAGTGATGCTACTCAAGCACATCAGAATAATCCATCTATGGACCATCTTTTGAAGCATTCTATCACAAGGAGAACAATCTTAATTTTCAACTGTATAAAAGAATTTTGTCATCTTGCCCTTCTCGCATCTTAAAACAAGACTGGCGTATTGCTTACTTTTGTCTTCTTCATAATGCAATCAGGTAAAAAGGGTTCCACAATTTGAGTGACAAGATGCCACTTAATAATTCAAAGAGCAAATCTCGTGAAGTGCCTTCTTATCAAAAAATGTTTGCTTCTCCTGACCTCTGTATTTAATGTCAGCAATTGGATTTCTGAGGCATTTGGATGCGTTACTTAAATCTGACTACAAGTTGAGAAATCCATTTTCATCCACTTCTGAGGAATTTTCAATGCAAGATAAACAAAAGTTGGAGTGCCAGTTACACCTTAATACAGTAATAATTACACGCTCCATAGATATTTGAACAGCCGTGGTGTAATCAACAGAGTATCTGACTGCCATGTGGAAAATCCATGTTCAATGCCTCAGGTTAATGATCTAAAGGTTGAGAATACTTCCAACCTTGTCCCTGTGTGAAGTGGCTCAATGGTCCACGAAATCTCTAATAAATGGGTAATTGGGAGCAATGCTGGGGGTTAAAGGTAGCTGGACCATGGTGCTGAACATATAACATCGAAAAATGTCAAGATCATGCATATGTGGAGCTCTTATCGTCACATTCCCTCTACATTGCTTTCATGGCACAGGGTAACATTACCATGGATATTGAAGAAGTGGACAAAAACAAAAAAGACATTTAAGTTATTTTATATACAGTGTGTAGGTGTCACAAATATGATCAAATGTTATATTGGGTTCCAAGCATACAGGCAACCTCTTTCGAACATTCATTGTGTCAAAAGGACAAAAAAAAAGTACAAAGACCAGTTGTTTGTTTTGATTCCTCTATACATTTCTTTGGAGCAATTTTAATGACACCCCATGTATTAGGGTGGATCAAATGAAAACTGAACATAGCCACAGAATGAAATCAACAAGATTTATTTCAAACGTAATCTCCAAAGTTACACAAGCACTTGCCCCACTGTTTCATCAAGCGTAGAACTCCTTTGGCTGAGATCGGAACCAGTTGCGAACATTGCCCATGACTTCATTGTCAGAGTGGAAGCACCTACCCTTCAATGCCTTTTTCAACGAATCAAAGATATGGAAGTCGCATGGCAATAGATCAGGACTATACAGTGGGTGTTCCAACACTGTCCACCCAAACGTCGTCAACGTGTTCTTTGTAACAGCTGACATACGTGGCCATGCGTTGTCATGCAGCAAAACCACTCCAGAGGACAACAGGCCAGGCCGTTTGGCCTTGATTGGTGTGTGCAAACGATGGAGGGTATTGCAGTAACAAGCAGCACGTTGATCATTTGAACATGATCAAGGAGAAGGAGTCCTTCATGATCGGGAAAAAAAAAAATTCAGCATCACTTTGCCATTACTCTATACATCTTGGACTTCAGTGGTGTAGAGCTTTGGTCCATACATCCACTGTTCTGTTTTCATTTGATCCACCCTCATACATATATCATCTATAAGTGATCAGTATCACACCAGAATTCATGTTTTGGGGAACGAAAGACATGGCAGCAAATTATTATACTGAATTGAAGTATTTCATTAAGAACTTTTAAAAGAATTTCTATTAACAGAACCTCTTAAAAACCAGTCTTGCACATAAGTTCAGTAATAATAATCACATTAGAAGCTGAAGCTGCACAAATGGCAATTGATATATTTTAATAAATTAATGATCTATTTTGCAAGGAGAAAAGATATCAATACAAGGGAGCCTTGAATATATTCAACCATTATATTATAGAGGTATTAATTTTGTACGGTTTAAATGCTACAAATGATGGCACTATCCAGTCTCTTAAAAAAAATCAAGTAATTTATTTATGTTGAAAAGTATACAAAATTGTAAACATTACAAATATAAAACAATGTTTATCATAATCGTTTACAAATATCCGATGCTCTCTCCCGACTACTCTCCAACTTAGCAATTCTTGATCCAAACTGCAAAGCTCTCTTTGGAAAAGCTGCTACCTTCCGTAAACCAAGCTGCCAAGCCAAAAGTCTCAACAATAGCTTTTCACCAACCCCAGGTGGAAGATCAGGAACGGGCACTGCCTTTTTCCATACAGGCAAGGAATTGAGGAAGGACACTACATTCTCATCCAAGTACGGAAACCTCGCTTCCCGTCCATGATCTGTAATCACACGGTTGTCTCTTCCAAGATTCCGTGTTGATATTCTGGCAACCTCACGCTGTATTTCAGAAGCCAGGGCTTCCCATCCGCCGTTAGCAAGGCAGAACCTGTGTCTCGAGTAGCCTCCCAGTTGTTCATCAGCTCCCATACCAACAAGGACTATCTGAAAATAAACAAGCATACAATGATGTGTTTCTAATTTCACATTTGCAAAATGTATCTACACTGAAGAGTATTTGAGTAGCTATACATCTTTGCACTTCCACAAGAAATAAAAGCAGTATGCATTATTTGTGAAAGTGGTGCATACAATGGCTAACTTATGTTTAAATATGCTAAAGATATGTTTAGTATAGTCCTCCTCCGTGGCCGTGTGGTCTAAGGTGCTGTGCTTTGGGCTCCGACTGTGGGACGGCATGGGTTCAAGTCCACCTGGGTTTAGTCTCTGGGTTCCTCAGCTTGTGTATACAGAGGTTGTTCGCTTTATATCCGACCACTGTCGATTCGGTGCTGCCACCTGGTGTATCATGCTGGAACTATGGGTCTGCTGGCGGGAGCAGTGTTGTAGATGCATGAGTGTTGGTAGTGAATGTTATCAAATGGTGCCGAAAATCAACCGGTATTGGGAGGGTTACATAATGGCCCTTTTCCATGCTAAGTTTTCATACGTATGCATTGTGAAACAGTGTCGGGTAAATGGGTTAACACTCAGGATGACTACTGCGAAAGCTATTGTGGCAAGTTACACACAACAGGCTCTCCTTGCGAAACATTCACCCACAAAAACCACCAGGAGAAGGGCTGCAAGCAAAGTGTCACCCGTAATGCTAAGGGGGATCCGTCGATTGCCGTGCCAAGAAATCCCCCAACTCAACGTGATATGGCCCACAGATTTCACCTCGCACTGTCAACTGTGAACAAAACAATTTGCAAGCGCCTCAGGTTGAAGTGTGTGCGGAAGGCACATGTACACCACCTTCTACCGCGTCACATTGACGAACGTAAGACGAACGGCAGGAAACTGTATGAAAAGTACCTGGCGGGTTCTAATTGGAAAAAGTTGTCACAATGGATGAATCATATGGCCATCTCACTGCTGGTGGTCACATTCGGGCGATCACATACCGTGACATTGAAGGCAAGGGGCGCAGCAACTTTGTTCGTCAGTGCAGGGAAAGTTTCCCTCGTGGCTTTATGGTTGTGACGGGATTCGGATATGAGGGTAAGTTGATGATACGCAAGGTGGACAAAAACGTGAAGGATACTTCCAAGACTCCATTCTGACACCTATCTATCAGAGAGACATCCCACAATTGTATGAAATGGACGCGAACCAGGTAATGATCCATATGGACAAGGCTTCGAGTCATACCGCCAGAACATCACTACGTTTTTATCAGGAAATGGCAGAGGAATTAGGAATTGTGTCATTCCGTTTGAAGATATTCCTGTAAAAAGCCCAGATGCCAGTCCAATGGATTTTTGCGCATTTGGACTGTTGAAACGACGTCTTCAACATCGCCGCCCGCGCACTCTGGATGGTCTATGGAAAGCTTGCAGGGAGGAGTGGGACAGAATTCCCGTGCCTCTCCTGCGCCGGAGCTTGCTGCAATGGAAACTGCTATGCCAGGTGATAGTCCACAATGCTGGGGGTCCAATAGAACATGATCGGTGCTGGCGGCGCGGTATCTCTTAAGGTGAGTACCCGTCAAAAATGGTCGGATATGAAGCAAACAACCTTCTGTAGGACAGGTGGCAACACACCATCATAAGGAAATTGGGACGCTATGAGCGAGTAGCATAACCCGGTCATGGATATCTCCTGTAACGTGCTGACCACACGTCACCCCTCTTGGTAGGATTGTGGTAGGAAGACTGGCAGTCGGGAGATAGGCCAAGGCCCATACGTGCTGTAGAGCCATGGGTTATTATTATTATTATTATTATTAACATTTTAGCATTGAATGATAACTACAGCAAATCAAATATTGGCTTTGATCCCTTTGCCTCTGATCATTGGTCTCATTACTGGTGGGTACCCACTATCAAAAAATAGATATCTGGTAGGATTTGAGGGTTGAGCAATTTGAAGAGGAGAAAGGGAAGAATAGAGCTGCCATTCAGAACGTAAATGAGCTTGTGACTGGTATCAAGTGCCCATACCATGAAAGCTGATCTCAGTATCTCAATAAGTCTTGTGAATTAGTGAAAAAGTTATTTAGAAAGCAGTCATACTGAAAATGAATAACAATAATTTGCAATTTCCATGTATTTTTTATGATTGTAGTTTCATAATTAAAAATTCATTGGAAAACTGTAAAATTTATAACTACAGGGAAAATGTATGTATCCACCTGTGCCATGTTGGTGGTGAGGTACTTCTTAGAAAGCACAAATCACCTAAGCATTGAGGGGCTAATATGCTGGAGTAAACATGGAAGAATGAAAACACAGCGCTGTTTCACTTTAAAATCAAAATTTAGCAAGCACCACATCAAGTGCTGAAACTGGGACTACCTAAAAAGTAAATACACTCATATTTCATGTCACATCCTTAGAATGAAAAGAATACACTCAGCGAATACAATAGAAACTTGATTTTATGTTTTCAGGGAACCAAAGTGAAAGAAAGTGAAAGAAAATGGGAAACCGTTATGGTATTTTGCTCTGTTGGGACCATAAAGATTAAATATACAGTGTGTTTCAAAAAATTTGATATTATTACAGATATAAATATCTCAGTAACTACATAGTCAAAGTAAAGGAAACTACACAGATGTTATCTTCAACTCAATAAGATTTATGCATAAAAATTTGAATAAGAAATTCAAAGGTATGTGGATGTCACAAATGATTGTTAACAAGTGTTCAATATGAGCACCGCCTAAGAGACGGCACACGTCAAGTCGGTAGTCCAGCTCCTGTCAAAATACGCTGCAGCATGTCTGTGGTAACAGCCTCCAGTGTGGTGGTGGTTCTCTACTGGAGTTCTTCTAGGTTTGTAGGAAGAGGGGGGGGGACATAGAAGAGGCCCTTCACATAGCCCCAGAGAAAAAATAGAAGGGGTCAGGTCTGGTGAGCATGGCAGCAATTTCAAAAGCAAATTATCTTCATCATTAGCATGCCCAATCCATCACCCTGGCAGTGTATCATTAAGATACGCCTGCACAGTGAGCTTCCAGTGAGGTGGTGCCCTGTCCTGTTGCAAAAGGAAGTGTTCATGTTCATTTGCAATGAGTGTATTCATGAGCCATGTCTGAAGCATTTGCCGATAATCATCGCCGGTCACATTTCCGCAAAGAAAAACAGGAATGAAGATGATTCTTGGAGATGGCACAGAAGACAGCCACTTTTGGTAAGTCTCTCAGTCGCTCGAGTGTGGCAGGGGGACTTTCTTCGCCCCAAATGCAAACATTATGCTTGTTGACTTTGCCATTCTCGTGGAATGTGGCCTCATCACTAAAAACAAGACATGTATGAAAGTTGTTTTCATACCACATTACACATTGACTTTTGAGGTGTTTTTACACATACTGTTAAATTTCCAGATCATTTGCACGAGAATTGGTAACGTTATTAGTAGGGCTAGGATTTTTATGACCTAAAAACCACCAAAATATGCAAAATAAAATATGATCTTATGACCTAAAATTTAAAAAAATATGCACTATAATTTGAAAAATATGCCCTTATAACTGGACTGTTTCAAACATCAATATCTAAATGCTGAGATATTTTCACATACGTACTATTTTTAGTTCAATTTATGGGCCCTGAGTTGTAATACACAATGAATACTTTCTCTAAATTTTCAAATAAAAATGAAAAAGATTTTGCTACAGTCCAAAAAAAATATCTCGAGTAAACATGGGAGTAAGAACGAATCCACTTCGAAAATGACTTTATATTTCTTGAAAATGCAAAAATATGCAGAATATGACCGAAAATATCATGCAAAAATGGCCAAATATGCCAAAATATGCCCTTAAAAAGCACCTTAACTTAATTAGTTTCTTCATAATATGAATTTCTATATGTTTGGGGAACACATCACCCTTAACAAAAAAGAAATATGCTAAGTCATGAAAATCCCAGCCCTAGTTATTAGATTACGAAATGATATGAAATTTTTTGAAATACCCAATATTGTGCACCATAAAAATTGGATAAATATAAATAAATATTTACTCTTGCTGGTGATATATATTCCTCTTGCAAATCTGACAGACATCCGATTCCTCTGGCAGCAAACCAAACGGCACAACCAAGACTGTCATCCAGAACAGTCTGCAGTGGATACACCAGATCTGCTATTCTCTCTTGGCGCTTCTGAACCAACTCAGTTTTGGTAATATTTATCTGAAATCAAGCACCATAGAAAGAATTAGTCCTTATGCATATGATTCCAAGCTTCTGCAAAAGGAATATTGTTATTACATAGTTTGTTAAATCAACAAATAATAAGAGTATTACTTGAATAGAAATAAATTAAACTAAACTCCAGACTCCAGAGCAGCTTGTTTGTTGGGTGAGAACTGCTGTACATCGAGCTCTGGTTTTCAAGACCGGAGCCCGCTACTTCTTCTTTTCAATTAGTTCCCCAATTGTCCTCACGACACTCGGTCAATGCTGTAGTTTTGATGGAATCCACCAGGAATCAAACCTGGGACTGCTTGTAACAAAAGCAAGAGCACTAAACATTTGGCTACGCAGGAGCTGCCTAGAAATAATTCAATCTATACAAAATTTGTATAAAGTGGTCTTACTTACATGAGTGAGTATTGAACTTCAGAACTACGTTTCGGGGTTCTGCCCCCTTCTTCAGGTTCCTTTTCTTCTAGGCACAAATCATTTTATGCCACGTCAAGAGTGTTAAAAGGATTGGTTAAAAACACTTGTTAAAAACCAGGTCACAATTCCATTAAACCCTCCAGCTAAATATTCTGCTTCAAGGTGTTCCCCATTTTCTGTAAAACCTCTTCTCCCGGGATCCTAATCCTTTTAACACTCTTGACGCAGCATAAAAAGGATTTGTGCCTGGAAGAAAAGGAACCTGAAGAAGGGGGCAGTCAAACCCCGAAACGTAGTTTCGAAATTCAATACCCACTCACGTAAGTAAGACCACTTTATACAAATTTAGCATAGATTGTATTATACAGTGAGTAACTCACACAACACGTAAACTAGAAATAATTACATTAATCATGTACCTACATATTTAATAGGTATAGTACACTAGTGATATCGGTAAATACAGGCACACTATGAGGGCATTTTGAAAAGATTTGCCTCCTAATCAATAACTCTGGCAAGATGTGAAATTGGTGTGAGAATAATCACTGATTCACTGACTGTTGTGACATATAGCAGCAGCGTTCACCTGCAACATCTCGCTTGCACAAAATAGTGAGTAAAATGGCAACGTACATGGACGTGTGGTTGAAACAATTTTCTGTTATTGAATTCCTCACAGCAGAGGATTGTGCGGCAGTTGATATTCATTGACGAAAGAGTGTTGTCTATGGCGATGCCTGTGTGGATGTGAGTGCTGTCGGGAGGTGGGCAAGGAATCTGTAAAAGTGACAATCCGGCCACGACGAGCCTGCATGATCAAGTCCGCAGTGGACGATGCCTAACAGCCACGGATGCACAGGAAAAGTGTTGACGACCATCTTTTGGGACTGAGGCGACAGAATTTTTGGAGCACGGAACAACTGTCAACTCCAATCGGTACGTGAAGACTTTGGAGAAACTCCGTGCACAATTACTGCGAGTTAGGCCTGGCAAGGATGAAATTCTTCAACATGACAATGCTCGCCCACACATGAGTCACCAAACACAGGATGCATTGCAGCATCTCAAATTCCATGAGATTTTACTCCATCCACTGTACAGCCCAGATCTTGCACCTTGCATATAGTTCATGTAAGTATCTTGCATAGGAGGCAAAACTTGATAACTTTACTGATTCAATAGCCAAGTAAATGGCCTGCAAGTTGACGAAGTTAGCCAGCCTCTGTGGCAGAGTGGTTAGCACAGCATGCTACGATGCCAGGGGTCCTGGGTTTGAATTCTGGCATTGGTCTTTTGTAAGTGTCCCTTCATAAGTTTCTTTTTACCATCATTCATCCTCATCCTTGTGATTAGCCAAAAGTGGCAGAAATGCAAAGTAAAATAAACCAAATTGAGGAAGTCGGGATTCATTTTTATATCTAGTTGCATTTCTAGTTAATTAAGAAAACTGGTAAGGTGATTTTAAAAAATGTATGTACAACTTTTATCAATCCATTTAACTATTTTTAAAACTTTTCCTGCTGCCAACCACCTAAAATAATTGTTACAATATAAGACATCATTAGTTCATGTTTTTCTTACACACAAATACTTATTACAGGAATATTACATATGAATTTAAGAAAATGAACAAGAATGCAACCCACTTCTTTTTTTCTTTTTTCTTTTTTTGTCCCTACCAGATACAAATGCCACTTACCTCTACAAAATTCCACTTTCTATAAGGGCTTAACTGCCGGAGTTCCTCCACTGATTGTCTCCCTGTAATGCGATCAGGAACTTCATAATCCGAAGGCAGCTTTTCTTGCACTTTCCCCTTCATCCATCTTCTCTGTTTTCTATTTTGGGGAAGGATCACCTTATTCTCCTGCTCAAATGCAACATTTAACAAGTCTATGGCTTCATGGGCGGGAACAAACATGTCTGCCAGGAGAGCTAATATGGTGGAATCCAAGCCACCAGAGAAGAGGACGGCTATCTTTGCATGCGTACAACTTGCATTCGATACCTGATTGGACTTTTCTATACAAATTTTACACAAAAGAGGATGCATGGAGACGCGAGTTCTTACAGATTCTTTTAACACCATCAAGAGTTCCTCGACATGCAATGATTGGTATTTCGCTGCAGACAACGACTGCAATACTGCCGATGCAAGAGTTTCTTTGTTAAAATGATTAACAACACTGAGGTCGTCCACTGTGGGTAAACCCATATTAAAATCACATACAATTGGAGAGTTAATTGTTTGATCAGCATCAATATTGATAGAAACTTGATTCTGCAAATCTTCACAACACAACAATCTGCCTTTCCATTTCCATGGAAACACTGTCAATTTCTTGCTTCTACATTCACTATTAAGCTCCAACACAAACACACCCACTGCTGGCACTTCAGTGAAGTTCCAAGCAGTTGCTCCATTCGCACCATCACAACTGTCGGAATCTTTTCTTCCAACTGATGAGAGAACAAACTGTTCTGTGGCAGATCCACCCCATGACCACAACAAACTATGTCTCCCTAGAACGTCACGACCAAACCATAATTGCTTCCTTTGGCAGTTCCAGTAAATCAAGCTCCACGGTCCTTTAATTGAACAGAGGACACCAAGAATTTCTTCATTGCTCTTGCAATCATGAAGAGAATTAGACAAAACTGCAGTATCGCTTGCGCCCTTTTCTACCTGCAAAAAATAAAAAGGAATATGAAATATAAATTGTTATTCTTGTTAAAAATCCACACAAAACCAATAAACAGCACGATAAAAGACACTTTAAAAGTCTGTTCAAGATTTAGTCTCCATTCTGGAGTCATCATCAGGTTCGGAACCCAAGCCACTCCAGGATGAAGTCAAAATCTTGGACAAATTGCCCTTTATCGTGCTGCTTATTTTTTTGTGTGGTTTTTAACAAGAATGTTGCCAGCACGTGACATACAATGTTTTTTTAATGTCATAAATTGTTGTTACAATGCAATAGTTAATTAGTAGGAAGGCCAAGACGAAGATGGAGGGATAACGTTGAGATGGACCTAAAGGAAATCCGTAAGGATTGAAAATATTGGGTTGATCTTGCACAGGATAGGGACAGATGGAAGGCTCGTATTGCTACAGCTATGAACCTTCAGGTTAAAAAAAGCTACAGAGTTAGTTAATTAGTAAAGAAACAGGAAAAAAGGTGTACTCTATATTTTTGTTATTTCAGATTGCTTCTTTTTCTCACCTCTCCACTTTTGTCATTACAGTAATGTGTAGCTTGAATACTACTCTTTGGAGTGATATTGGCAATGTTCCAGGCTCAGTGGCTAACTTTTGATGTCGCCACCAGGTTTCCAGGTTTGAGTCCCAGCATGAGCTTGGGTGTTCTTCGTGAGCATCCTTCATCAAGTTCATCACACATCCTTGTAGTCATGATTAGCCAAAAGTGACAGAAAAACAATGTACAATTACGAAATTCAATTTAAAGCGGAAGGATCCCAAGTTTCCTAGCCTCTAAGAATATACATATACTATCATGGTTGCTTTATCTTATTTATCAATAATATGGGGGGAAAAAATGCAAATTTTGATCAATTGGGACAATAGATATGTATGTGTGTGTGTGTAAGTAAATAAGATGCAAAATAATCTAACAGTTATTGTTAGTGGTTTTTATTTTATTTTATCTGCGACGTTTCGGTCTGGTTTCGCAGAACTTTTTCAAGCTACACCAAAATATACATACAACAACACAACCTGTATTGTGTAGAGTGTAGAGTGACTAGCCATGTGAGGATGTGTTCTTGTATGTATATTTTGGTGTAGCTTGAAAAAGTTCTGGGAAACCAGAATGAAACGTCACAGATAAAATAAAATAGAAACCACTAAAAATAACTGTGTTAGATTATTTTGCATCTACAAAAAGTAGTTATGCGAACCTTTAAGATGAACATAGATCAGTAAATAAGTTATACAAAGTAATATTTTAAGAAATGGACTGTTGCTTTTAATGAATATGCCTTAAATAATGTATTTTGTTACTGTTGTTATTATAATCCTACAATCTGCACCCACTTTTATTAGTGGGTTATTTCTGAAGTCCCTTTCTCTCTACATTTCAAACACTAGGTATTAATAATCACATATATGCCAATACCACTAACTAACTAACTTTCTAGCCTTCTTCAACCCAAAGGATTATGGCTCCAGCAACACAAGCTTTCCATCTGTCCCTATCCTAGGCAAGATCAATCCAAACTTTTCCATCTTTACCGATTTTATTTAGGACCCTCTCAACAATATGCCTCCATGACATGAATACTAACTATGCAGTTCTAAATTATGTAACCTTCTAAACTCTCCTCATCCCTTTTACATCCAAATAGTTTTCTAAGGATTTTATTTTCAAATACTCTTAATGTATGTTTCTCTTTCAAAGCAAGGGACCAACAAGTTGTATTTTGGTCATTAATGATCCCTTTCCTCATAAAAGTGTAGTTGATTATACACAAAATACAAAGTATTCTGTACACTTAATACACATGTGCATGTATCACCAGATCTGTATATTACGAGGGCTATTTTTTTCAACCTCCGATAGGCCATGAAATCAAAACCACAGTGAATAGCAAAATGGTTTTATTGACAAAAGTTATGTACATGTATAATCTACTTTTCAACGTAATCACCAAGATGATTCAGACATTTATCGTACCGATGCACCAGCTTTCCAATACCCTCTACAAAAAAAGGTGCCGCCTGTCTGTTGAGACACGTCTGCACGGTGTCCTGAAGCTCCTCCTCATTAGTGTGGAAGCGCCATCCTCCCAACCACTTCTTCATCGCTGGGAAAAGGTGGAAGTCACTCAGCGCCAGGACTGGGGTGTAGTGATCAAACACTCCCCAGTGGAATCGTTGAAGATGATCTTGGGCTGACCCAGCAACATGCAGTCTGGCATTGTCATGAAGCAAGACAATGCCCGAAGACAGCATGCCTCTCCGTTAGTTCTGGATGGCTCTGCCTAGTCTGCGCAATGTCTCACAGTATGCAGCCGCACTGATTGTGGTCCCAGGCTCCATAAAGTCAACCAGTAACACACCTCGCACTTGGCGGGAGAGTCGATTGTAGCAGACATTTCTACACGCCCGTCGCTCAGCTTCAACCGGAGCATTGGTCTTGGCAGTGGTGGTGGTAGTGGCAGGGGGAATGCCAAGCATGCTGCGTGATGCCCTGCTTCCTAGCGCTTCACCGGCCAGCACCATCGGAGGTTGAAATGAAAATAGCCCTCGTATGTAACATGTGCATTTTTCATACAATACATGAAAATTAGATAAATTAATTTATTAGTTAAGTTAATATTCCATCTTTCTTATGGCATCAAAGTGTAATATTGCCTATGATTTTTCTGTCTGTTATCCTCTTTCATTTGGTCACATTTTATAATTGCCCAAATGTATTCATTGATTAATCACACTGCAGGAAATGGGAAGCCATACCTCAAGACCAGAAAAGATATCTCCATTCCACAGCAAGACATTTCCATCTGAGTCTACAAAAGGTTGGATAACTGCCTCTTTTCCTTGCATCCACAGTACATGACCCACAAAATAAATATTGCAGCCTGGATGTACTTCTGCTGTGTGGCTAGAAGACAAGTCTGGGCCTCTTCTCTTCAGGCAGTCATTGCAAACTCCTAGCTGTTGAGAAAAAGCATGAAATTGAGACTGTTTTGCTACTGTACAATTATAGCAAATTTATCAAATCATATCAATTTTGTGTTGATTTAGAACAGCTGAAATCAAATAAACAGCAACTCTGACCAATCAATTAATATTATTATGAAGAAAAATGTTGCTTTAAAAAAATAAGGATAAATTATATGGTTCACTGCAAAGAATCTGATAGGTGGCAGTGATCTGGGGGATAGCACCTTAATGCCATATGGCCAACCTTAGTTCAATTAAGTCCTAAAGATATTCTCATATACATGAAAAATTAAAAAAACAGGAAATATAACTTATTTCAAATGAAATAAAATGTGGTGATTAGTTCTGGTGCCTAAGAATAAATTGTTGTAACTATGAAGTACATATCCATGTGCATGAAAAACTGTCAAGAACAAAATGCTGACACTATTCTAATAAGCAGCTGCATGAGAGGAAAATATAAGTTAGTAGGCTCCTTGCAGTGATATTCTTGATTGATCTAACAATCACAGGATGCTGCTTTTTGTAATGACAAGGTTGTCACAAGATCATGTTTATCTGATTAATGCATTAGGTAGTCATGATAAGTAGTATGGCGAGTAGGTTAGGTGGTTAACAAACTTAATTTTTCCATTGACCCGTGTGTGACTTAACTTACAAATCTGTGATAGTACTTGCAACAACTTGAACACTGCACTAAAAAGATGTGCATTTAACACCCTGTTGTGCAAAAAAACACAGTTCCAAACACACTGTAATTGTAATTAATTACACGTTGAAGTGCTCTAAAAACTTTGGCCATGGTTGTCTAATGACTTTCACGGGCACAAGTTGTATAGAAGGTGGAGGAATGCATTTAGAATACTGAAGATTAGTGTGCGAGTTAAGTGGGAGGCCCAAGTTTTGATTGTTTAATTCCAAATTAATCATGGTTCACACACGTTTCTAATATGGTTCAATTTCTCATTGTGTCTGTACATACACAATTGCTTGACTTATTTACTTACTGCATGTTTTCTGGAAAATTATTTCTTCCTCTGTATTTTCCTATGTGATTCGTGGTTTGTGAGTAGCCAATCATTTACTACTGACTTGGTTACAAACCGCTGCTGGCATCTAGGTCATATGCATGGGGTCTTTTATATAATTAAGTGTACGAATAGAAAAGTTGTACAAAAAATTGCATGTTTATCTTTCAGTTTAATTTATTATTGTCATTGGTTATACAGAATTTAGGTAAGATTTTATGTTCCTAATGATATTAGTTATTGAATTGTAAAGAAGCAATTTCAAAAGAGTGTATTTCCTTTCAGATATTAAAGCATTTTCCTTGAAAATCCGTGTGTACGAATAAGAATGTTAGGTATGACTGAAGATGACCAGACCCCTCTCCAATTTTCTTCATATTTGGCATACTTACTAATTGAGGCCTGCTAATGACGAATCTGAAGTTAAAATTTGTCGGAAACGGCTAGAAATTGCAAAATAATTGCGAACCATTGATGCTAGCCCCACGAACCATTGATGTGTGGTTAGGTGAGGCAAACATAGTTAAAATTTTGTGTCGTGGTAGTATCAGGATCTAGAAATTGCAAAATAATTGCGAACCATTGATGCTAGCCCCATGAACCATTGGCGCTAGCCCCGTGAACCATTGGCGCTAGCCCCATAAACCATTGATGTGTGGTTAGGTTAGGCAAACAGTTAAAATTTGGTGTCGTGGTAGTATATATTTCCTTATGAAACAAAAATCGACGGTTTCCATTCCGAAAACTAACGCTTATTTTGCAATTTCTAGACGTTTCCGACAACTTTTAACTTCAGATTCATGATTAGGAGGCCCTCAATTAGTGAGTATGCCAAATATGAAGAAAATCGGAGAGGGGTCCATCATCTTCAGTCATTCCGAATGTTACATACTGTATTATACTATCCAGACGATATTATTGAAAAAATTAATTAAATGTTGTTTAGAATAAATGTACACCCTAAATTAAATTAAATGTTAAGTATCCCCGAAATGGCTGGAATTCTTTTATTTTCTTCTTTTTCACATTGGTACTTACGTATTCTGCATTCCTAAGGATTTTTGAAGGTGCCATTTCGTTTTTTTCACGCAAATAATCTCAATTTTCGACATATCGAGTAATTCTTGTTTGTTCATTTTTGCTAGCGTTACACACAATATGGCGGAGAAATCTTGACTAGCGTTGTCGATGATCAGTGGTTATGCAGTGTTGCAACCTTCTTCATCGAAAAATACCTAGTTTCGTGTTACTGATTTCGTATTTTTTTCCAGGTTCGGAAACCCCATGAACCATTCATAAATAGCCCCACGAACCATGCACGCCAAGGTTAGTTTAGGCAAACAGTTAAAATTGTCATTTTAAAAATTGTTAAAAACATTCATAAATAGCCCCACGAACCATTCACGTATAGCCCCAGAAACCATTCATGGATAACCCCATGAACCATTTACGGATAGCCCCAAGAACCATTCATAAATAGCCCCACGAACCATGCAGGGATAGCCCCACGAACCATTCATGGATAGCCCCACGAACCATTCATAAATAGCCCCACAGTTACATGCACATTCATTTACGTTATACTATTGTTACACAGTAGGAAAACCGCATTGTTGGAAACACTGACCGGTTGTTACGTCATCAAGCGCATGCAAAATTTGGTTCACTTAGTAGAAGGACATCAATGGAACAGGTTTTGTGCATCTGAGAGACATTAATGTTGAAAAATATATCGTTTTTCGCGAAAATTCATTCAGCGAGGGGAAAAAACACTTCCGAAACCTTCGTGGAGTATACAGAAACTCTTTTCGGTAAGTACTTTCTCCTGTAAAATTGAAGAAATGCGTTTTGGGGAGACTTAAATTTTACCCCAGTGTCTCCCAACATGCCTTTTTTTTTACGAGATTTTTTTTTTTTAACTATGCTTACCTAACCTATCCATCAATGGTTTGTGGGGCTATCGTGAATGGTTTTCTGGGGTTATTCGTCAATGGTTTCTGATGACACAATGAACATGCAAGTAGGTATTTTTCGGTTAAGAAGGTTGAAACACTGCATACCGACTCCAAATTGACAAAACAAAAGCAGGACGTGCAATGATCCATGACGAGTGCACGCCATATTGTCTGGTACCCAAGCGGAACAAGGAATACAAATAATGACTCGTAATACGAAAAGTTGACACTATTTTATGGAAAAAGACATAACTTCACCTCAAAGAATCTTCCGCAATGCAGAATAGGTAAGTATCAATGCTAAAATGAACGAAATAAACGAGTGAGAGGTGTTCGGGCTATATCGCATAATTGAAGAAATCCGTTCGGGCTATATCGCATATTTACCGAAATTTGTTTCAGTATATTTAAAATTTAGGTACTACTTTACTATACCGGAGACACCTATCAATGATTTATTTCGCAATTTTTTACATTTCTAACGTACTAAAAATGGTAAAGTGTTACCAAAATTTAAAATTGGTTGATGTTCCCAATTGGGAACATTTGCAGATAAAGGGTTAAAAAAAAAAGTCGCACACGGTGCACACAGGTTAGTGCAACCTGTACATCATTACATTATAAATGTCACCGATATTCTTCCAACTTACAGCATGAGATTCTATATGTTTTATATCTCCTTCTCTCTCAACTATAGAACAAAATATTCCACACATTACTTCGCAAAATGATCGATATTCATCCAACACAGGTTTTCAGTAATATTTTTATTTGCACGATCGCTCTCTGTAATCGCTACTTGCTAGTCTTTTGTTCAAGTAGCAGAACAGTATGAAACAATTGACATTCAATATACACAATCTACCCATTTAAGTATTTCATTTTTAACTCATTGACTGTTTACAGTACAACGAGAAACGTGAACAGTATTATTGTTATAATTCAATGTCTTTTGTCTATACAAATATTACAACGTACTTGTGTTATTGAAGATACGAGCTGGCTGAGTTGGCCTGACGATGACGTCATATGTAGGTGTGCGTGGCGATTGTGGCGTTTTGTTTGTTGTGTGTATGGTTGTGGCAAGTTTTCAGTCCTGCCGGCGTGATCGTTAAGGCGATATTTTAGTTTTAAATTCATATATCTTATTTCGTGACAGTATAAATCTAAGCAAAAAGAAGCTTATTCTTTTAAAATCCAGACAGGAGCTTCATAATAAGTATAACTGAGGAAATTCCATTAGTAATTTTCCGCAGTCACTCTCTACTTCATTTGTTTTGTGTCAAATTTCGAAACTGGCAATAAGTGAAATAAGTAATTTTCACAATGTGTGGAGACCTAAAGTTGGGGAAAATGACAGCTTTAATTCTCGTAGGAGGCTACGGTACAAGGCTTCGACCTCTTACACTTAGCCGGCCGAAACCATTGGTGGAGTTCGCAAACAAACCTATGCTGTTGCATCAGATTGAAGCACTTGTTGAAGCAGGCGTAACCCAAGTTGTTTTAGCAGTTTCTTATCGAGCAGAGCAAATGGAAAATGAATTGAGCAAGGAAGTTGAAAAGCTTGGAGTCAGCCTTGTGTTTTCACACGAATCCGAACCATTAGGCACTGCTGGTCCCCTGGCTTTGGCAAAATCAATTCTTGGAACAAGTGATGAACCCTTTTTTGTTTTAAATTCTGACATTATTTGTGATTTCCCATTCAAGGAAATGGTGGTGTTCCACAAAAATCATGGAAAGGAGGGTACTATTGTTGTTACCAAAGTCGAGGAACCATCTAAATATGGCGTTGTGTTGTACAATGAAAGAGGCCAAATTGAAAATTTCATTGAAAAACCACAAGAATTCGTTTCTAACAAAATTAATGCAGGAATGTATATTTTGAACCCTTCGGTTTTAAAGAGAATCGAGTTGAAACCAACTAGTATTGAAAAGGAAGTGTTTCCTTACATGGCTCAAGATGGGGAGCTTTTTGCATTTGAGTTGCAAGGGTTCTGGATGGATGTAGGACAGCCAAAAGATTTTCTTACAGGAATGTGCCTGTACTTAGGTTCTGTGAGACAAAAGAACAGCAGTGCACTTTTTTCAGGCTCTGGTTCAGTAGGTAATGTACTAGTTCATCCAACTGCTAAAATTGGTAGTGGTTGCCGAATAGGTCCCAATGTGACAATTGGACCTGATGTGACCATTGAAGATGGCGTGTGTATTAAACGATGTACTATTTTGAGGAGTGCACACATCAAATCACATTCATGGCTTGATAGTTGCATTATAGGGTGGAAATGTGTTGTAGGACAGTGGGTTAGAATGGAAAATGTAACAGTCTTGGGTGAAGATGTTATTGTAAAAGATGAGTTGTATGTAAATGGAGGTCAGGTTCTCCCGCATAAGTCAATTGCAAGTTCAGTTCCAGAACCTCAAATTATAATGTAAAATAATGCTACATCACTTGAATTTCTTGAAATGGAAATCGGACCAACCTTGCTGTGTTGTTTGATTCTGAGGTGTGATTAATGGGGAACTTGAACTATAAAAGAGGTTCTTAGTGTGTTTATCATCAGATTAAAGTCATGATTTACAATCCTGTAATGTGTTTTAATTTTTATACACATGTGTTGAAACAGTAGTAGACTCGCAGGTCATCATGACCTACAGACCAAACTGCTGAAAAATTTACTTGTATAATCTTTTTATGACCAAATGCTTTAGTCCGTAGGCCTGTAAAGAATTGCAAATAAGGTACCTAACATAATATATGATTCTACAGAATCCATTGCATATTTGTTGTGCAAAGATCTGTTGTTTGAATTATATTCATACAATATATTTTCCTTTTGCTTGGGTAATTTGCTATTACCAAAAAAAAAATCCTCTCTCCTTTATATTCCTGTGTGTGTACAACAGTGTGAATGTGAGTGTTAAATATTGCCACTCTGTCAGTGGTTACTAAGGCATTGATTAAAATGCACAGGGGTGAAGGGCTAAATGGTATTTACGGCAATATTTATTATAGAAGAATGAAAAGTTTGTAATCACTTATTTCTCTTCCATTTCCAGTTAATTTTTTGTTTGACATTTTAGAGTATCCAATAAATGGTTATGTTGTTGAACTATAGTGACATTATTTAGAATTTGTGTATTCTTGTTGTTATTATTATTAATTATTCACTTTTTCTAGTCAGTTCAAATCTGAGCACTGTATTGTGACTTAAGAGTGACAAAATAACTTTCTGAATTGGAAAGTAGTACTTTTTGTGGCCTCTTTTTAATGTTTAGCTTTATTTTGTTGGTCAAGAGTTTCTTCTGTTGTTCACAAAATTATGTTCTTGATAGCAGAAGAATGATTACTAATAGTAATCCTAATGCCATAGAATATTTATATAATACCTATGGGTATTATACCTCTTGAGTAATTTTAAATTTGATCAATATTGGTTGTAACAAATATTTCAGTGTTGTATGTTGATTTAAAAATTGTTGGCATAAAACTTTTGGTAAGATTTTACAATACCGGACCCACCCGTAATTTTTATCCTACTTCTTATACTCACAAAATACGTAGTCCCGATGAAGTATCTGAGGTGGTGATGTGTTGAAATTGTTAATTGACGTGTAGAAGTTGTAAAATAAGCTTCCAATTACTGCGATCGTTCTCCGTATACAAGCATGGAAACTACGTTTGTTCAACGTAGCGTTCACTTGTTCAGTAATCTGCATGGTGTGAGGAAGATGGCAACTTTGAAGATAGGAAATAAAGTTCTTTTAGTTGGGTACATATTAATAATACAGGGCATTCGTTCATATTTTGCATAGTCAATAATTTAGGACACTTGATCACGATTGTGTAGTTAAAATTTGTCGCTCAAGTGCTACAAAACTGACATTTTTTTATGGTGCCCCACAAACCATTCACGGTTAGGTTAGGTTAGGCAAACATAGTTAAAATTTGGGGTCATAGAACAATGCACGGGTAGCCCCACACACCCATTCACGGATAGCCCCAAACCATTCATGGTTAGGTTAGGGAAGCATAGTTAAAATTTGGGGTCGTAGTAATATCAGGAATATATTAATTTCATTCTAAAACGTAAAATATTGCAATAAACATTGTTTTCATGGAGAAATCCAGTTTTTCTGTTCCGATCACTGACCACTCAGTTTAGCTTATTTTGCAATTCCTACACATGACCCCCAAATTTTAACTTCAAATTTGTTATTAGGAGGCCTCAATTAGTGAGTATGCGAAATATTACAAAAATCGGGGAGGAGTCCGGTATTGTAAATTTGCCCCAAACTTTTTTTATAGTCTATATATATTTTTTACACTCACGATTAGCTGAAACATTTCTTGTGCATTTACCAACATGCCTGAACAGGTCGAGAATAATTACAAAATTCATGAGGACTAACTGTGCCTCCCTCAGAGTTTTGGTACCTTTTATTGAAAACTTGACTCAACTACTGATTACTAGACTGCTAATTGCATCAGTAGACACAATGAAGAAGTGTAATGAATATTTGCTGTGTTTTCTTGCAGAATGATTTTTCTGTTACATGTACTTATATCTTAATTGTTGCCTACATAACAGGAGGGTCCTGTGTCTTTGAAACATTTATGCAATTGTGAATTTTCAGTGATCACCTTTTCTTTTTTTTTTTCAAGTGTGCTCATTTACATTTTGCAGAATCAAATTTGTCTAATTCACATATCCCTTTTTTGTGCAATATTATTCCCACACCAGAATGCTTGGTTTCGTTACACTGTCTTCTTTACGTTCGTATAACATTTTGTAAATTTCAAAACTTCTAGCAGATAGTTACAACAATGACATTCTCCGCAATCTACATCTTTAGTTCAAAATTTTGGCACGGTTACTGTTCCCCCAGCTTTAAAAGGACATTTTCATGTTCTATAAATATCAAACATATATTATCACTCATTTCCAAAGTTTGAGGTACTTTTCTCATATCCCCCCCCCCCTTCTCCCCACAGCAGAATGGAAAAATTATTCAGCATATGGAAGTCAAGTCAAAAGATTTTGATATGTCAAGATGCAGTGTGCGCACAAAATTAAATGTAAACAACTTTTACATATGTTTATTTATTCATTGCTTATGTGTGAGGTGCATACATCATATTTTAAATACAGTGCTGCAAGTTTTAATACACAATTCTTGCAGGTACATTGAGTTGCAAAGACTTGGGAATACCATGTACTATGCAGAGATGCTAATACCACTTACTACTTCACAATAACACATATTCTCAAACATATGGATATGAATGTAGAATATAGAGAATGTCTTCAATTCCTTTCCTACTTCTTGTACTCACAAAATATGCAGTCCTGGTAATATATCTGGAGTTAAGATTTGGGGGTCACGTGTAAAAATTGTATGCTTACGTCTATATATGTTGCAAAATTACGTTCTTCATTACCGCAATCATTCTCCATACATAAACATAACAACTATGTTTGATGATATGAACAAGGAAGGTTCGGCATTCGTTGCACTGTCTACAGTGTTGCCACACTGTTCCTTCGTTACTTGCAGAGCATTAATTGTTGCTTTGTTAGGTAGAAGAGCATGTGGAATGCAGACTTTGATTAGAGGTAGGTTTGGCAACGGTGATCGAGCGTCCTTCTACAAAAGTTGCATCTTGTGCAGTGAGGAAGCTAGTGAAAGATTTAACTGATATCGCCACGAAACTTTTTCCGGTAAGGTTAGGAGAAGAAAGTATCTTGAATTTCATTAATATTTGGTAATTACCTAATTTTGATCAGTACATTATGCCTCACGAACCATGTACGGGTAGCCCCACAAACCATTTACAGATAACCCCCACAAACCATTTCCGATTAGGTTAGGTTAGGCAAGCTTAGTTAAAACTTTGTTCGTAAAACAATGCGATACAGCATTTAAAAAAAAATCTCAACTTACATCAGCTTTTTTCATGATTTCCAGCATGACCAGCGAACAACAGATTCGTGATTAGAAGGCCAAATTTAGTATACCAAATATTAACGAAATTGGAGATATTCTCTATATTCTACATTTGCTCCAACATATGAAATAACAAATTATTCAGAACAAGCACTACTTTCAATAATAATGCAGAGTTGCTTACATTTTTGTGTATTACAGAAGGTCTCCATAAAAATATATTTGCAAAAATTCCACTGTAAAGATCAGACTAGTAGGACATGTATTCAATAAATAAAATTATAAAGAACCTCCTGCAATAGCAGACACCATTATTTTTAGCATTCCATACTGGAGGAGTGCTTGGGGCTGTTGATCCACTGTTCTCCCTTGAGAATTACATTGATTTTTTTTTTAATGGACAAATTTTGATGTTTTACGTTATATTAAATTGATTGAAGGACATGGAAAACACTAATAACACAAAGTATGGCCTGTAAAAGTAAAAGCTTGCCATCTCAAAGTACTTTTGCGGTTTTTTGTTAGTAAAACTGGTTGTATGCACACTCAAATAGCTAAAGAACTCATCCAAAAGATGGCACCATCAAACTTAGCACCTAAATTGCTATCAGCACTAAACCTAATAGTCCTAACCTAACGACGTAAAATTATGAACACCAATAAATCTTAACACTCCTAACGATAATTTCACTTGTATTTTGGTTTCATAAGTTTTCGGTCCTTTGTGTTTGATTTACTGTATTTTATATAATACATTTGGCGACGTCCAGTCTGCTGCTGTTGTGGAATGTTGTGTTGGGTGCTATATTCACTTGTGCGAAGCATTCTGGCTGAAAGCATTCATAAACTGTGCAAAGTATTTCACTTTCTCGAAGGGATATAGGGGGTCAAGGGTACAGAGTGCTTTTGAAATTTTTTGTATGTTGAGTGTGGTAACACTGACAATGGCAGTGTTATATGAAGCTTTTAAATACCATACTACCAGGTCATCAGCTATAGCTGTATAAAAATAAATTTTTATTACTTGTATTTTTACATATTGTCCAGTTATTCTGAATATCACATTCAATTACATTAGAACCATTACATTTTTTAGTATATACATACATAGAATGTTTCTTATGGATAGCAAAAGTTGTGATTGAAAAGTATGAAGGAAGTGATGACTTGAAAGTTTCATGTCTAGAGTGATAATGATCTCTCTCATACAGCCCTTTTTAACATAGTGATAAGTTTTATAGGTAAATGTCTGTTATATTGGAGATACATTTCTTCATTTTTTCAGAAGAAACTTCTTACGGAAATGAGTTTCTGTAGCATTTTGAAAGTTCGTGGAGGTATTTTCTCACCGTAGAATGCTGCACAACAAGAAATAAGTACTTTTGATATTAGAAACTTGCATTTTGTGCAAAGCGACAACATTATGCCGTTGTTTCCATTATGTACCTGCAGATGGCGCGAGCGTCGAAAGTCACGCAGTCTCGCCAGTGTTTCCAAACGTGCCTTTTTTTATGAGAATTTTTTTTAACTATTCTTACCTAACCTAACCTTGCCGGAAATGGGGCTATCCGTCAATGGTTCGTGGGGCTATCCATCAATGGTTTGTGATAACATAATGAACATGAAAGTAGGTATTTTTCAGTTAAGAACGTTGAAACACTGCATACCCACTCCAAATCGACAAAACACAAGCACGACGCGCGATGATCCACAGCTGTGCATGCCATATTGTATGTTCTGCAATGGAAGAAAGGAACCAAAAGAATTACGCGTAATGTGAAAAATCGAAGTTATTTTCGTATAAAAAGCATAATGGCACCTTCAACTATGTTCCACAATACACAATTGGTAAGTATGAGCCATCTGAAACAAAACATCGATTTTAATGTGTCTCCGATATAACAGACATTTACCGTTGTATATTGTGAGAAAGGTGCAAGTTGTTTAATTCATTTATCATAAAGTGAAGTCTCTGATACATGTTTATATTTATCTGATGTTTTTTGGTAAACAATAGCAAAATACAATGTCTTGTCCTCTTACATGACAGATTTAACATGAAAGTTACAATAATAGCAGGAAGGTGAATTTCACGCCACATCCTTATGTGTAGTTATTAGTAAAAAAATGTAATATATACTGACAATTTTGTATGTTTATGACAGACACATGTTATCAGTACAAATATGGTGTATGTATTTCAATCTTTGTGTTGTTAGTAATAATTTATCTTCCTATCTTTATTAATGAAATTATATTTCTGCATGTCTCTTCATTTTCTATTACTTTGTATTTAATTGTGGTGATTATGTTCCAATCTAAGTGGTGAAAATTTTGTTCCATTATACTAATGAGTCTATATTGAAAACATGAAGCAGTTTTTACTGTATCTGTATTTTCATTGATTAAATATGTATTTTTTTCTGATAACATCTTTTTTTTTTACCATTTTTATGAATCTAGGATGTATAATATTGTATTCTGTTACTTGATAGTTAATATCATGTTATATATCATTTTAAATGGTAGAGTTGTAGCTTTCAGATGCAATTAAAATCTGAAAATGGGTATTTTTTATATACTTTAGCCATTGGAATTTCACCAACGTCAATACCTTGTATGCTACGCCCTCCCTTGCCCGGGAAAACAAATGCTACCACTACATAGATAGAGGCGGCAAAATCTCCCTCGGACAAGCGAAATAGCGTTACGGTCCAGGTTAAGTTCGTGTGTAGGAACCGGTGACCAACAGTGCATAGTAATAAGCCATATCGAATAAAAACAAAGACATATGTACTTCCAAATTACCACCTCTTTACCTGTAGCCGGGAAGCGGCTAGCTGCATACCTGAAAATCACGGGTAGCGACATGCATACGAAAATGATATAGCCCAAAATTAACATGAAAATAAAAAGTATATTCTATTCATAACCAACAAAAATGGAATTATTACAGGTCCCCACACTTGCACTCTCACATTCTCTCTCAGATTCAATCCTCTTGGGGTCATCGACACAAGAAATTATACATGACATGTACAGGTTTTATGACGACAAGCCCTAATTATTGCATTCTCAATTAATTATATCTTACTTTTTGTCTAATCAGGTCATTTGTGATTTTGCTCCAGTGCTACTTAAATCCTAGCCAGCCCTTACTTAAGTTCACCTTTTGTTTTTTAAAAAAGAAAACTAGTCGGCGCGGTGACCATACATTACTTGACCAGTATAAACAAAGGTGTCTCAACGGCAATTACATTCACGTGGGCGGACGTTTTCCTTTTACAAGACCTCACGTGGTTCCAAACATAACAAATAACCTCCGTTGAGTGGCGCAAACATATACTCTCTAGCAGGCGGGACTTAAACACTTCGCCGCGACGAGCAATTCACATTACCAGGCAAGTACTTTAACAAATAATCACATATGCGACCGGACATAGCTAGCAGCGACACAGCGCTCACACATAAAAATGAACAAACCTCAAGTAGAATATGCAATTAAGCGGGCGGCGCTTTACTCCAATAGTACGCACTTTAAACAAATACAAAGGAGCACAAAAAAACAATGAATTTAAGATCATAAAAAAAATATCACAAGGAATAAGAAAAATTGACCTGAGACGAATAGATTACAAATGACAAGCGCGACGGGAGTTCGATATAAAATTTCGAGTTGAGTGGGCGTTTTCAAAATGTCGACGAATTTCAAGGGCGTTCTCTAAATCAATCGGGCCGTCACGTGTTAAGGTTCACACAGATGAATACTTTACCATCTCTCAGCTTCCGGGGTGCATCCTGGCGTCTTTATGGGCGATTGAAAACACACAGTATCCATGCGAAAGGTTTCCTTGGTCGTGACGATGAAGATGCAAAAAGGGTTCAAACACCGAGTTCCCCGGCTCCTCTTCCTCTCGGGATCGGTGGATCTCCGTGGTATGGCGCGGTTCGGACGTCGCATCTGAGCGGTCGTTGTAGGCGTCATCGGCGTCGTCGGGGCGTCAACATCTCTCTCTACATCTCTCTGTCGCGGCTGGTAGGCATCGTCGGCGTCGTCGGGGCGTCAACATCTCTCTCTACGTCTCTCTGTCGCGGCTGACAAGCGTCGTCGGGGCGTCAACGTGGCGGATGGTAGGCATCGTTGGCGTATCAATAGGGCGGCGTTCGACGTTCTCTCTCTCTTCATGGCGGCGGATAGGCATCATCGGCGTAGCTTCTTCTGACATCAGGCGAATCGACGTAACGCCCCCATCTCTCTTCTTCCTCTAGCCCGCCATAGTTTCCGGTGTTCCTCGTTTCTCAAAAATTATAAATGGCGTAAGGTAATCACGGAAACACGGTTTCGCTTCAACTTCCCCCAGCGGTTGAGGTAGGCGCACTCGTGTAGACTTACTGCCTATCACACACACTGGTGTTCGCACAACACAACAAAGTCCACTGTACACGAAAGGTAGCGCGAAAGTGCTCTCGTTCCAAGAATCGTGGCAAAACTGTATATGGAGAGGTAGCTCGGAGCTGCTCTCGCTACAAGGATCGCGGTAAGACTGTATATGGAGAGGTAGCACGGAGCTGCTCTCGTTACAAGGATCGCGGTAAGACTGTATATGGAAAAACCATGTCCTTCGTTTTATTTAGATTTTGAAAAACGACGCTAGGCGATCGTTGAAGCGACACTTCCGAAGAGGTCAGTCCACTTTGCTCTATTGTCTCCAAACTAGGACGTACCGTGTCCGAAGTTGACTCACGCGGATTAAGCTTCCGCCTGGCTGTCGCCCATAGCTCAATTGCAATCGCTGTCCACAAACTGATCAATTAGAACCGATTTGATCTGGCGTCCGTAATTGTCGCTTGATCATGATGAAACTCCACACATCTGTCCTTGCTCATATGCCGCTGCGCTGGTATAAGTTTCACATGAATCGGACCGTTGGAAACCGAGATATTTAAATGTTTGTCATTACGGTCGAATTTCCTAAGCTTTAGACGCATAGCGTGACCCTTCAGGTGCTCACCCTTAACACAAGCGAATGTCTCGTTCCTCCCGTCGGCTTGGCAAAAATCAAATATGTAATCTTACAAATTAAAACACTCAACACTTTGAATCAACACGTCTTTTTACCGCTACATACATGAATAATAATGATAATAATAATGACGGTAAATCTGACTGTCACAACCTGAAATGAGGGGTAATTTTCGCAAAGCATCCCCCCAGCTGTCTCATTGTGACCATGTTAAACCATAGGAGCATTCTCCCATGAAACCCCAAGGCTCAACCTAACATCCCCTATAGATCGACCACAAGGAAAAAACCCTTGGGACAAAAAGTCCCCATGCAGCTTTCCCTTCTCCCCTCCACCTCGGGCCATAAGGAAGCATAGTCCACTCTCCCCCCTCCCCTACTCGCAGGGGTAAAGTGCACAGGAGTCATGGGTCTGCGCAAGTTGTTTTGCTCGTGGTTCCACTATAGCTAGCATTTTCAACTTGTGTTTTTGTGTGTGTGTGTGTGTTTTTTTTTATTTAAACATATGTAAGACTGCCCTTCAGAGATTAATTTACCTGAAAATGTACAATAATTGAAATTAGCAAACATAGGCCTATTAATGATTATGTCCTAATACGTTCGTCAGTGTCAACTATCTATGTATAAAATATCAACTTACAGATTATATTATTATCCACCTCAGACTTCAGGGGTCCACTGTAAGATAAATAGTCAAAATAAATCTTTGTCCACCTTACTACACAAAGACAACTTCTCACAATTCTATTTGCCATTATTAAACCTCTATTATTGTCAGTTTATAAATTGCGCAGAGTTGCTCTATAAGTCAGTTTGCATTTATTTTTCTTGTGGTTGTGGTTTCGATTGCTACTGCTATCCTCTTGTTATTCATAAATGTAAATAAACCAATAAGCCTTGTGTGTTGAAGGTTATATTAGCAATCGAGGTTGTGCTCAGGAGAGGGATAAGTGTAGGCTGACTTACAGAAAAGCTCTGTGCAATTTATAAGTGAAAACATATCATTTACTGTGATTTCACTGATTATAATAGTAAATATTTTTTTTGGGGGGGGGGGGGAGAGGGACATTTCAGATTAAGTGAAATTCCTAACTTCATAAAAAAAATCATGGATATTTTAATGGCAGTTTCTGCATTTTTATTTTTTGACGATCCATTAGGTGGTACTCTGGTATCCCTGGCACTTTCTGTAGGTGTGCCTATGAATCATGCCCAGAGTGTGACTTGTTTTTTCCCAAACTTTCATATTAGCGAATAATGAATTATCTAAATTGAATGGCCAGATATTTCAGTGCACTAACAGTAGAAGATGTAGAAAATAATGAAAAGCAGGTATGCCATTTTCCTCACAGTATGCTAAGTGAACCGAAGTTCAAAATTATGTTTTTCAATTTTTTTTCAATTTTTTTAAATATATCAACAAAAGCAATATTTTTTCAGTGATCTTTGCTGACACTTAAAAGGGAATATGAAGTGTCAAGGGTAATAATGGAGGAGAGGGAGCAAAATTTTTGAATGGAAAACTTCTTGATCCAATAAATTTCAGGGATGAACACTTGAGAACTTTCAAGTACCTACCTTAAATAACCCAACTGCTAGAACCTGTGTTTCAAGATAGGTAGTTAGGACCTCCCCAATGGCACAGTGGTAGCATCGTCACCTTGTAACCAAGGGGTCTCAGGTTCGATTCGCGATGGAGGCACATAGTGGTTTGGATTCCACTTTAAACTGTAAGTCCAGTCCTAATTAGCCTTACTGTGCATAAAGTGTACTTAAAACACCAACTCAATCAATCAAGTTGGGTAGGTTGACCTCCATGGCTGATTGGTTAGTACAGCATGCTATGATGCCAGAGATCCCGGGTTCGAATCCCAGTCTGGGTGGTGTCCTTTCATCCTCATTGTCATGATTGGTCAAAGTGGCAGAAAAGCGACTCTAAATAAGAAAAATCAAAGCAGATACGTCCCACCACTTTTCTGATATTGCATGATAATGTTATACAGCGTGTTCCGTTCAAACCTCCCACATTTCAATTCATCATTGCTAAAAGGTTATGAAACATAATGGAATGCGAGTGGTACTAGACGAAAGAGAAACTCAAAGAATTTTATTGCATGACCTCAAAGTTCACCGTTCTCGCACTATGCAGCGCCACAATCACATAAAGCACAGTGGTGACACTGCAGCAGGGCGCACAATCTGTATTCTGGTATGCAGAGACCAAATCAATCATTACAGTGCAAATAAGTTACCGGAGAGAATATGGAGTTGAAGCACCTGATGGGAAAACCATCAAAGCATGGTGTGTGAAGTTTTTGGCGACTGGAAGTGTTGATAAACAATCTGGAGGTTCTGAGATTGGATATTATTTGTGCAACAAACTGTGCACACATAGAGGTGTATTAGAGTTCAATTTAGAGGTGTATTCATGTTTAGTGCTTCATGCAATAAAATTCTGAGTTCCCTTTCTTCTAGTACCACTCACATTCCATTATGTTTCATAACCTTTTAGCAATGATGAATTGAAATGTGGGAGGTTTGAACGGAACACCCTGTATATTTTTTACAATATACTCTTGAATAATTTTTTAACTAGACTTTGCTTTGTGGTGGGAATCCCACAAGGCTTGCCAAAGAGGATTTTTTTGTAAAATTCCCTCACTTGTCTTCTTTCGTTGGGAGATGGAATGTCAAAGTTAACCTCTGAAAACTCAAATCTTATTCCCGAAATTTAACTGCACAACAAATAATTCTACATTTTTTTGTACATATCGCTACATTTTTAAAAAATCTGTGCTTCAAAATGTACTAGTAAAAAAAAGTTTGATTAAGTTCCATCTTAATGAAGCATTTTTAGTTATTTAAAGCTTATTTACCTAGGTAAAACATCCATGTCTTACCCAGGATTTGAACCAAAGACCTATGGCATTACAGCACTGCGCTGACCACTCCCCCCCACCACCAAGGTTGACTTTGTGGACCACTGCAGCTCCACCATATCTTCATGCAAGAAAATGGAACTAATGACTTGGTTTGAGTAGTTTACATATATAACCCAAGGTTGCCATTAGGGGGTTGCTGTGCATGCCACTGCGAGGCTCAGCTTGAGGTGGTGTGGGGAAATTTATTTTCAGAGATGAGAAAAATCAAAGTTTTGTTTCTTGGAGTGGTTGCATGCGCACCGATAAAACTGGTGTCTTCTCCGAAACCGACATCGTCAGCACCGGAAATCAATGGTGGTTAATGGCACAGCTGCACACGTGGTCTGGCACGATACATTTTCCAGAACGACCACTAACAGGTTGGTTTCAACCAGAGCTCCTCTCGACAAATCGACGGTCGGACCGAACTGACGTCCGCTTGCTATGCAAAAGGCACAGACCCCCAGTCATAAATTTCAGCTGTGTCAAGGAAGAAGTTGTGTTTTTAAAATCACGTCCTTGGGAGAAAGCCAGTGATTCGATTCGAAGGTCGCATGAAAAAGCAAAAAGGCTGGAATTGAAATTTTGTTTTCTTGGAACCCACCTTTCACCAAATGGACAGAATAGAGCAAGTTGGAAGGGTATAAGAACTGCCTTCTATTCCAGAGAACTTGCTGCGATTATTTCAATGATATCACATTCTGATACATATATTTATATTGCGGTTATATTTAAGTCTAAGACATAACAAACACAAAAGATAAAACCTCTTACTCCAGGTAGGAACCATATCCGCTCTCAGGCTTTGTCCACAACTTCTTGCGGCTCCAACAAGCGAAAACTCCTATTTTATCTGTACGTGTGCAAAATTTGTGCTGGCGTGGTCTCGTTGCCGATGAGCGATGACAACTCCGACAAAATATCGGTAGGTGTGCAAACGCTCTTAGTCTGAAGTAAAGGCATCCTAAACAAACATTATTACAATTAATTGATATTTTTCATATTATTACCTATGAACAATAAGCAGATACGTTGAAGGTTAAAACCAAAAATTGTGAGAGGCTAAAAAAAAATTATAAAGCCGTGCGACAGTTTTGCGGAGTCTAATTATCCCAGAAATTATGCAAACATTGAAGTTTATTTTTCTTTTCACCAGTTTTGTGTGAAAAACTGAAGTTTGGATTAAAATAACATGTAATCTAATGGGTAAATGTTCGACACTGTCCCAACACTTCTCACTCGTTCATTGAGTCACTTTTAACGTTCGTACTTACCTATTCTGCATTGCGAAAGATTCTTCTAGGTGGTATTTTGCTTTTTTCACGAAAATAATTTCAATTTGTGACATGAGGAGTAATTATTGTTCTTCCTTTTTTCGCTTCCACCATATGGTGAGACAGCTTGACTAATGTGGTAGATCATCAGTGGCAGTGTTGCAACCTTGTCAACCGAAATATCCCCACGAACCAATCACGGATAGCGGAGGCCTGCACAAGACCTGGAGCAGACCCGTTCGCGAGACATCGCTCCTGAAATGCCATGCAACCTGCGCAACATCCTCGCTTGAGCAGCTTGTATGCCCACCTGCCCAGATCGTTCCTGGCAGGCATTGTAGACCCGCCGGGTACCCGCAGTCTTACGATACCTAGTAGGTCTCAGTTCGTTCTTTCCATCAACTGCAGGCTCCTCCCTCTGCATGACGTAGTTGATTCGAGTAGAAACTGCACCGGGCCCACACCGTTATGCAGTGTTGCCAACTGCAATAGATTTTCACTGCTTAAAAAAAGGAACTCAAAGCTTCGTAAGCCACATCACCAATGAAATTAGATTTACGAATGTTGCTACCCCCCCCCCCCCCCCACACACACACATTGAAATAGGTTTTCCGTGGCACAGGATCCATAAGTATATGTCGTAAATAACCAATATACATATATATAGTGATATAGGGCAGGACTGAAACATGTCACGTTCGACGCTGAGGTCGCGAGTCAAACAACACACTGTTCTACTGCGAACACCACGGCCGTAGCCAGCCAGGAGCATTGCCGTTACCCTCGTTTGGGGGGGGGGAGCAAGTACTTGGATAAACGTAACAACAACAACAATCACAATAATAGTAATAAAGTAGCATGAAAGGCATTATTATCCTCATAAATCACGCAAAAAGGGGGTAGAAGTCGGTTCTCACGCATTTGTGTTGAAACAGAGGATTAGAAATATTTTTTTTCAACACGTCAATTTCACATTAGCTAATAATGGAAAACAAGCACACAAACTATTTTTGAAAGAAAGAAAGTGCATGATAAATGCATTCCGAATGTACATACATATGGCATGTAAAATGTCCATCTACAATATTTTCTTTTCACATGGAGTGACGTGTTACATAATTAATTCATCCAACTCGTAACAAACCAACATTAATAGCAAATAATATCACGGGCCGCCATAGCATTCTCTGTTTTAAAACTTTTCTCACTTAGATCGTTCGGCGCTCAGGGCCGACTCCCGCTACCCCTTTGCTACGGCATTGAACTTGATGAGACTTGTACTTTAATGTTTGACTTCCACCCCGACCCCTCCGCTAGACAATTTCCATCCAAGGTTGTGAGCAATGCACCCTGCCTCCTCTGGTTGCGCCACTGCGTGCCTGGTTAAGGCACCATGCAATGAAAAACAATTAGTTTTCAGTGAGGAGATTTTTGTTTGCTCGATCATTCATTTAGATAAATGAAACTGTAATATTGCGTGCATTTCCTGGCAATAAAATAAAAACTGCTTACGCTGAACTGAAATCGCTAAGTATATAAATTCTCCTTGGAGAAGAAGCTCCTCCTAGGACTTCGTAGGATTTAGTAGCTACGTAAGTAGGCAACACTGGCTGCAGCCGTCCACATGGTGATGAAACACCTGGAGCGACACGCTGCCGGAGGGCTGTTTCCTTCCAGCAGGTTTTGCAGGCGCCCGGGTCTTGTTGAATGCCCAGGTACCTTGTAAGCGCAGAGCACCTTGAAGACCAAGAACCCGGGTAAAGACGCAAGTCGACTCGTTGCCGTGGGCAGGCGAGCAGGTAAACCTGTTATCGCGTGCAAGCGGGCAGTGGGTAGGTAAAAGGCAGACTATGCTGGCCTCTAACGGATAGCCCCGAATTCATGAAAACCTCCACGAAACATGCACGGATAGCCCAACGAACCATACACGTATAGCCCTACAAACCATGCACGCGTAGCCCCACAAACCATTCATGGATAGCCCCACAAGCCATGCACGGTTTGGTTCGGTGAGGTTAGGCAAACATAGTTAAAATTGTCATCTTCTTGCGAAAAAACAGCATGTTTGGACACAATGACAGGGAGTTACGTCTTCAAACATTTGGTTCATGTAGTGCAAGCAAATGGAAGCAACAGCAATTGTGTGCTGGAGAGATATTTCGGTTGAAAAATACGATTTCCCTGTGAAATAGATTCCACGATGAAAGAAAATACCTGCACGAACTTCTAAATGCTACAGAAACTCATTTCCGTGAGTAGTTTTTTCTGTAAAAATGAAGAAATCCGTTGGGACTGTGTTGAATTTTTACCATCTGATGTTCTGAGATTGGATATTTTAAAGCAAAAATCTTGGTAAATTGATGCAAATAATTAGTGTAATAATACTAACACTAATATCAATCAATATTTTTGTAAACTTTTAATGGTATAATTTTCAAGCATCAGTGTGGATGTAGTTAAGAACTTTAAACCATCAGATAGTGTAAAGCTGAAGTCCTGAATGTATCACCAGTTCGGCATCTTTGACACAACCCCGGAGGAAGCTGACCGGAACCGTATCTGGTTTCTAGCCACCACCTGTTTTTCTGTAAAGCGATGTTGTCATTTTTGCCTGCAGTGTTTAGACATCCATTCATTCACTGCCAGGTTACACTCCCAAGGTCTTTATATTGTATAAAAAAGTAGCACAATACGATAACACAACCTAGCAACTGCGCGTTCAAAAATCTCTAAAGAAACTGAATTAGCAACATCTCATTTAGTCCACGTGGACTTGACGAGAGCTGTCATTTCTTTGACGAACGCTATTGGTGGGAAAGGTTTCAAGGGACGATTTATTGGACTGCACGTGGACCTGACATGTGGTTGTTCGGGGGAAACTGATCTTTCGGAACTTTCTTTGAAGTAAGTTGAGGTTGGAATCAGGACGAGGAGTATAGATATATATATATATAATATTTCTTGTAACCTTAAGAAAATAATTGACTCCATTGTCTACCCATTAACATACTGCCCAAATTTATGTTTATCTGAAGGGTACTTTCTTGATGAACTTAAAGTGTCTAGAGTTATACCAGTTTATAAAATGGGTGATAAAAACTGTTCTTCAAGCTATAGACCAATCTCTCTTGTGCCCGTATTTAGCAAAATTTTTGAAACTATTATATATTCCCAGATGTCTAGATATTTTGAGACAAACTCTTTTTTTTTAAACTAATCACAGTTTTAGGAAGAAGAAATTAACAATAGATATAGTTTCTCTGGTTAAAATTATTTTTGAGGTTTTTGAGAACAAGGGCTTTGCTCAGGCCACCTTCTGTGATCTGAGTAAGGCTTTTGATTGTGTAGATCATACATTATTACTAGATAAACTGGCTAAATATTAGAGAACCGTAGGCAGATAGTTTGTGTTGGTAAGGAGAAATCTAATTTTAAACAGGTTAAGATTGGAGTCCCACAAGGATCTGTTCTTGGCCCCTTTTTGTTCCTTATAATGATAAATGATCTGCCATCATATGTTAAAACACATACAACATTATATGCAGATGATACCACATTTTTCAACACTAGCAAGGATCTTAACCGATCTCGGAACTATGGTAGAAGAGACAATATCAGAAGCATCATATTGGTTTAGAGCAAATGGCTTTTTGTTAAATCAAAATAAAACACAGCAATTAATCTTTAGTTTAGGATATAAGCCACCTTTAGATGACAACATTAGTGTTAAGTTTTTAGGAATACAAATTGATAACAAATTAATGTGGGAACCGCATATTAAATATATTAATAGTAAGTTGTCTAGTTATTTATTTGCTACGGCGTCTAAAAAAAATTGTACCTGTTGACAATATTAGAACTTCTTATTTTTCATTTTTTCAAAGCATTATACTTTATGGGGGGAGGGCAAAGGCTAAATGGGATTTCTCGACCTTGAGTCAAAAACCCTGATGGAACTGATATGCAACCTATATCCAAACACCATACGTTTGGTGCAGTGAATTTCGGTGAAGTCCGGAGGGCTCATTTAGTCAAATCCACTCTCCTCACCTCCTCGTTGGGGCCCCCTGGGATCTTTCAAGATGCGAAAGAGAGAGTGGTGTGCGGAAAGCAACGGGAAGCTACCGCATATATCTTTTCCCTAGAAAAACTGCAATCATGATGAGTCATTCCAAGGCAAAATATTCCGGACGTAAACTAGCCCCCCATTCGGATGTCCGGGAGGGGGATGTCTGGGAAGGACACGTTATGACAAAGGACACTGATGGGGAAAGGAGAAGCAAACAGAAGGTAAGATTAAGGATTGGAACGTGGAATGTCAGAACCCTGTTACAGTCGGGAAAGCTAGAAAACTTAAGGACAGAAATGAGAAGAAACAAAGTAGATGTTATGGGAATATCAGAAGTGAGGTGGGAACAAAATGGTGAAATAGTGAGTGATGAGTTCAAGATGTTTTATTCTGGAGGTGATCAACAAGGAAACTGTGGTGTGGGAATAGTGCTAGGACCACGTGTGAAACATAAAGTTATAGCAGTGCGTTATGTGGATGACAGGATTATAATGGTGAAACTTCAAGGAAAGAAGAAAGACTTAGTGTTAATTCAAGTGTATATGCCACATAGTGGGTTGTCAGAAGAAGAAGTGGAGGAAAACTATGAGAAGATAGAGGAATTGATGGAAAAAGAGAGAAAGGGTTCGTGCATTATCGTAATGGGTGATTGGAATGCTGTAGTAGGAGAAAGGCAGAATGGAAGTACAGTAGGAAGATATGGATTAGGCGAGAGAAATTAGAGAGGGGAAAGCCTGGTAAATTTCTGTAAAAGAAACTCCCTAATTGTTGGAAACACACTGTTCCAGCAACATAAGAGAAGGAGGTACACCTGGATATGTCCAAGAGATTGTAAAAGATACCAGATAGATTACATACTGGTACAAGAAAGATTTCGAAATTGTTTGAAAAATGCGAAGACATTGCCAGGAGCTGACATTAATTCAGACCACATCTTGCTAATAGGAGAAATCAATCTTACATTGAAGAAGATAACCCAAAACCAGGTGAGCAAGAAACCCCACTTAGAGAAGCTAAGGGAAGAAGACGAAAGACAAAAATTTGCAGAACATTTCCAAGGAAACTATAATAAGTTTAAAGCTAGTTGTAACAATAAGGATGAGATGTGGGATGGAATAAAAAGCTGCTTACAGAAGGCAGTGGATGAAACAATAGGCTACAGGGAAAGGAAAAGTGCAAAGAAACCATGGATTACTGAAAGTATGCTGGAAAAAATGGAGGAACGGAGAAAATGGAAGAATGTAAATACAGAAAAGGGAAGACATAATTACAAGATACTGAATAACCAGCTAAGAAGAGAAACTGACAGGGCAAAAGAACAATGGATGAAACAAAAATGTGAAGAAATTGAAGAACTGGAAAAAAGAGGAAGGTATGACTTGATGTATCGTGAAGTAAACTGCTCGGGCTTCCAAAAGAAGAAATGGAAAACAATGTGGATGATAGAAGACGAGGAAGGATGTGAAATCACAGACAAAAAAGGAATATCGAATGTGTGGGGAAAGTACGTTGAAGAGCTCTACCAGAAAGAGAATCGCCCAGACAGTCTGAATGTAGAAAATGAAGACGACGTGCCTGACGATGAGAAAGGATACTATATCCTGAATGAAGAATTTGAGCAAGCACTCAAAGAAATGAGGAATGGGAAAGCAACGGGCACTGATGAAATTCCTGTTGAACTTATCAAATGCCTGGGAGATGGAAAAAGAGAAATACTGCACTTATGCAATGAAATTTATGAGAAAGGGGATTGGCCACAAGATTTCACGGAGACTGTTTTGGTACCTCTGCAGAAGAAAAGCAATGCCAGAAAATGTTCTGAGAACAGGACAATCAGCTTGATATCTCACTCGGCAAAAATTCTTCTAAGAATTCTGAACAGACGCCTATACTCGAAGGTCAGTGGCGAGTTAGAGGAAGAACAGTTTGGTTTCAGGAAAGGAAGAGGTACAAGGGATGCAATTGGTTTACTGAGGACCATTGGGGAAAGATATTTAGAGAAAGGAAAGGAGGTGTTTGTAGTATTTGTAGACCTGGAGAAAGCCTTTGATAGAGTGAATTGGGTTAAACTTTTAGAAATTCTGAAGAAAATTGGTGTAGATTGGAAAGAGAGAAGACTTCTAAGCAACTTATACATGAATCAACGAGTTAAAGTGAGAACAGGAGACGAAATGACAGAAGGCTGTGAAATTGGAAGAGGAGTACGACAAGGATGCTGCCTATCGCCTACTTTGTTTAATATTTATTTAGAAGATATAGTGAAAACTTGTTTCCAGGGCACAGGAGGTGTCAAATTAGGAGGAAGAAGAATAAACTGCATAAGATTTGCTGATGACATGGCATTATTCGCTGAGGATGAAATAACCATAAATAGTATGTTAGAAGAGTTAAACAGCAGCTGTGAGCAGTATGGGATGAAGATTAATGTAAAGAAGACAAAGGCAATGGTTATAGGATGGAAACCAAGGAATATTAATGTGAGAGCAAACAGTGAAAGAATCCAGCAAGTGGATAGCTTCAAGTACCTCGGATGCACTATAAGCAGTGACATGAGCTGCAACCAAGAAGTGAAAATGAGAATCGCAATAGCAAAAGAAGCTTTCAATAGAAGAAAAAATGTTTTTTGTGGACCCATGGACATAGGTCTAAGGAAGAGATGAGTGAAATGTTTTGTGTGGAGTGTAGCACTATATGGTGCAGAAACCTGGACGTTGAGAAGAAATGAAGAGAAACGACTCGAAGCTTTTGAAATGTGGACATGGCGAAAAATGGAGCATGTAAAATGGACGGACAAGGTAAGAAACGAAGCCGTACTGAAAAGAGTTGGTGAAAAAAGATCAATACTGGAGACCATCAAGAAGAGGAAAAGAAACTGGTTAGGACACTGTCTAAGAAGAAACTGCCTGCTAAGAGATGCCTTGGAGGGAATGGTTGAAGGAAGAAAAGTCAGTGGAAGAAAGAGATATCAGCTTATGGATGATATTAAATTAACTGGGTCGTATGCTATTACGAAGCGTAAGGCAGAGAACAGGGAAAGCTGGAGATTGCAGTGAAAAACCTGCCAATTAGGCAGAAAACAATGAATGAATACTTTATGGAATAATCCTTTGGGGGAATTCCTGTCAGGTCAATGACGTTTTGCTATTGCAAAAGAAAGCCATCAGGGAGATTTCAGGTTCTTTATATAAAGAACATTGTAGACCTTTGTTTATTCATTACAAAATAATGACTGTAATAAATTTCTATATTTACTCTGTTTTGATTTATACTAAAAATAGGTTGCCTGAATTGAAATATAAACAAATTGTACATAATTACAATACAAGGTATAACAGAGGACTTTATTAATCTCATCATAGTTTGTCTAAATCTTTAAATAGTTATGAAGTAATTGGCCAAAAACTTTTCAACAAAATCCCATTCTACTTGCATAATGAATCGTTACAGGGTTTTAAAAACAAGTTGTACAACTGGTTAGTTTTATACCTATTTTATGATATTAATGAGTTTTTTGAATGTCTAGTAGATATATGATTTAGTTTTGGTACATAATTTAACTAGCTTTGCACAGCCTATAGGTTTCACACTATTATGTGCATATCTTAACTATTGACTTTTGTCTATTGCTGTACTTGGTCTAATGACAATAAAATTTTATTATTATTATCGGTTCAAAGTGGTATCAGCTCACCCCTAATATTATTTAATATTAATTCAAATAACATGCATGTGTGTGTGTGTTTGTGTATGAGGAAAGTTCCTAATTGAAGGGCTCGGGTGTAAAACATGGTGACATTTTGCTCATTTTTGTTGAGTTACAAAGTAAAATGTGCCATCCTTCAATTTTCGCTTGACATTGCCATGTCATACAATTTGGATTGGACTGAGTGAAGCCCTCTGAAATTGGTACACAACATGAAGACAGGTTATCTACAGTATAGCTTCTAACAGAAGCATGCGCTAAAGGGAGGCTTGCTTTGTTTTTTTTTAAAAACAATAGGTTATATCTTAAGTTCATGTTTTCCAATGCCTTTATAACCTCGGAATGGAATTTATCTACTTTAACATATGTACATCTGCCAGGAACGTAGCTAGGTTGATCAGTTTGCGGGGGCCCAAATGTCAGAAATTTCTCGATCAAATCATTAAGAAAATTAACTACAAACAACCAACATTATGTATGTATGTGAGTATATATGTATGTATGTGTGTATGGCTATATATATATATATATACAGGGTGTTGCAAAATACCTGTTACAACGCTTGGGAGGTGGTTCGACAAGTAAAAACGAGGAAAAAATGTCATGTGAAAAAATGTCGAAATCGGCACCGTTTGCGAGTGACAGGCGTGCGAAAATCGCCTCACACCATGCGTAAAGTACAATAACTCAAGAAGGAAGAAAGATATTAATGTCGGAATAAAAGAATACAAACAAAATCGTGCCTGACGAATACAATGGTGCAGCAATTGAGGCCCAGTGTAAATTGCGCAAGGTGACTCTCAAAGAAAGTGGGGAATCCCGATGGAAAATATAGGAAATTTACTACTATTTTCTACATAATGTTGAGATCGGAATGTAGGCAGTAAAAAATGACGACGTATTTCCACATGTCCCACTACTGCTGGGACACCGTCCCACACTCGGGAAATAGGAAATTCACTCGAAAATGACGCTATGCCGTCAAATTACGCTCAGATTGATTTCAGCTAATTGGTACAGAAAGCTCCACTAGAGGCGCTGTGAGTGTAGGTCACCTGTTACGTATTAGTGTTGGTGGATACTACGTAGAGACTGTAGTCGACCGTTGTTTTTCCTGTCTTGTTCTGCGTCTCGCAGCGTGGAGTTTAGTCTGGCGTGTGTGTATGGTTGAATTGCGCTAAGGAATACTGTACGTAGAGTACGTATTCCCGTGTTCTTTCTCGGTTTGCAACAACTGCGTGGACACCTGTGTGACATTACGTGGGTGCTAATCACGGTAGTTGTGATCCGTCACTCGGAGGGAAAGTGCCCCTGTTTCTGGGCAGTTCTCGAACAAGACAATGGTGGAGTACTCTACCCACGAGCTTGCTGATATGCATCTCGTTTATGGAGAGGCAAACCGAAACAGCCGTGAAGCACGTCGTTTGTATCACGAACGTTTTCCCAATAGGCGATTACCAGCACATGCACTCTTTCAAAGACTTGATGCTCGACTGCGTGAAACTGGATCTCTACTACCCCGTAGGTGGGATTGTGGAAGACCCCGCACTGTGCGCACTGTGCAATTTGAAGAGGACGTGTTGGACGCGATACGAGACCGTCCTGACACCAGCACACGTGTCATTGCTCGTACTCAACAAACCCACCATAGCAATGTGTTCCGCGTTCTTCGAGAGGAGGGATTGCACCCATACAAATTGCATAAGGTGCACCACATACTGCCCACGGACTTTCCCCTACGCATGGATTTCTGCCAATGGTACGTGCAACAAACTCTTTCCATTCCAGAGTTCCCAACAATAGTTTTGTGGACCGATGAGGCAATGTTCACCAGGGACGGCATGTTCAATAGCCACAACAGCCACGTCTGGGATATGGACAATCCGCATGCAATCATTGTGCGCCATCATCAACATAGGTTCGCAGTGAATGTGTGGTGTGGCGTAGTAGGTGACCACTTGATAGGCCCGTACATTTTGCCATCTACTTTGTGTGGTGGGAATTATCGGGTGTTTCTACATGACGTATTACCTGAACTTTTGGAAAACGTGCCACTGGCAGGTATACAACGTATCTGGTTTCAACACGACGGCGCCCCCGCACATTTCGACCGGGGAGCCAGAGCCTTACTCAACGATATTTTCGGCGATCGTTGGATTGGCAGGGGTGGACCTTTACCGTGGCCACCTCGTTCCCCCGACCTCACACCACTGGATTTCTTTGTGTGGGGAGAAATGAAAAGGCTCGTGTATGAAACCCCTGTGGAAAGTGCTGAGGATCTCGTTGCTCGTGTTAGTGCCGCTGCTGGGACAATTGGTGACATGCCAGAGGTATTTGCACGTACCAGACAATCAGTGCTTCGCCGATGCCATCTTTGTCTTGAAGTCAATGGCGGACATTTTCAACAACGTCTCTGAGTATACCGGTGTTTGTGTGAGCCCCTATCAGCACCACATAGTGTCCTTTAGTGAAAGGTACGAGTGAAGATGCTGGATATCGCTGTACTTCATACCGTCGATCTGCATGTGCGGAGGTTGTGCGCTTCTCAGTGGAATCCCTTCCAGATGTGCTGTGCCTGGAAATGTTACATGCCATTGTGTGCGTTTTCTCGCCATTCTCCGTCTTCATTCCTTCGAGGATTACCCACTTTCTTTGGGGAGCTCTCTTGTAGTATATGTACAGCCTAACGACATGTGGCCATTGTTTAACTTTTGTTTTTCGTACTGCAAAGTAGTGTGTCAACATTAAGGGATTGAAAACTTTTTTTTATGATTTTCCAGTATTTTTTTCCATTTGGGATGGTGTCCCAGCAGTAGTGAGACATGCGACAAATTGGTTTATTTTCTTCGAACCGCAATGTGAACCGTGTACAACAGGAGATTTGCAGTTATTTTCCTATTTCCCGGGTGTGGGATGGTGTCCCAGCAGTAGTGAGACATGCGACAAATTGGTTTCTTTTCTTCGAACCGCAATGTGAACCGTGTACAACAGGAGATTTGCAGTTATTTTCCTATTTCCCGGGTGTGGGACGGTGTCCCAGCAGTAGTGGGACATGTGGACATACGTCGCCATTTTTTACTGGCTACATTCCGATCTCAACATTATGTAGAAGATAGTAGTAAATTTCTTGTATTTTCCATCAGGGGATTCCCCACTTTCTTTGAGAGTCCCCTTGCGCAATTTACACTGGGCCTCAATTGATGCACCATTGTATTCACCAGGTACGATTTTGTTTGTATTATTTTATTCCGACATTGATATATTTCTTCCTTCTTGAGTTATTGTACTTTACACATGGTGTGAGGCGATTTTCGCACGCCTGTCACTCGAAAACGGTGCCGATTTCGACATTTTTTCACATGACATTTTTTCCTTGTTTTTACTTGTAGAATCACCTCCCAAGCGTTGTAACAGGTATTTTGCAACACCCTGTATATATATATATATATATATATATATATATACAGTGATTAGAACGCTACATTTTATAAGTAGCTTTGCTACAACTACAGCTACTCTTCCAAAATGTAGCTTCGCTACAGCTACAACTACATTTACCAAAAAGTAGCTCGCTACGCTACTCCTGTTCGCTACTCGCTACTTTTGCGCTACTTCTGTATTAAAAACTTAAAACAAGTATATGGCTATTCAAAAGAAGCCCTAGTATGATAGTTGTACGTACTGAAAAGTAGATTCTGTTATTTATTACCATGATCCCCTTCATTCTATAATTTTTATAGCAGTGTTACTTCAGTTACATATTTTTACTAAACTGTTTGAGAATAAAGTGCCTTTGTAAGTGGGATATCAATTCAAAAAACTAGGTCTTACACGTATCTGTGTTGTTCTTATTGTCATATCAAAAATATTTATGTGACAGACTTATTTTTAAAATTAATTGGAAGAATATCACATATATCGAAATAAACTATAACGTGTTGCGTGATGTGATATTTATCAATTTATTTTTCTTAACTTAAACAGAATGTTCTTTGGGGGATGGCGGATATTTGATCGAACCTTGAGGATAGCTGGGTGATGCTTCTAATGGTATAAATGAGAAACAGGTGGAGCAATGCTTTACGTAAGTTTTTATGTTGGAAATGCTTCCCCGAAGACACGGTGGAAATTGTAATTGCTGCATTGTATTCAAAGGGCCCAGGTTCGATACCCGGTGGAGGGCACATGGTGGTTCGTATCAGTCTCGATCAGCTGATCTGTGCATCAAGTGGACTCAAAACAAATACTAGAAAATACGCCTAGTTGGGAGGTTGGGATCTTCCTGCTCCTACATTCCCCACTCTGCTTATCATTCTTCCTCATTCTCACAATTAGCCAAAAGTGGCAGAAAACTGCCATAGATAAGAGCATAACTAAATAAAAAATGCATCCTCATTGTCATGATTAGAAAAAGTTACAGAAAGGGACGCAAAAGTAGGAAAAATACATAAATTTGAAAACTCTGTATTTTAACAAAATAAAATTGTCATTTCTGCAGGAAAGTCAATAACTTGTACGTTCTTTTACAATATGATAAAATATATTGAGGAAACTGATGTGCAAACCCGAGTGTTCTAACCATATTGTAATTTTAACATTTGCGAACAAACATTATAACGAAAATAATTGTAATTTCAGAAACATTATCGTTCTTGTAACAATAATTTCTTGCCGGTGTGATCCTATACACTTGCAATGATCAATGCTGTTAACGTACTGAACCATTGATTGCTGGCATTATTGCTTTGTCAGATTAGTTGAAAATGGATTGCTCGTTTTTGCACTGTAAGTTGTGTTTTACACAGTAATTATCGATTTTTTGCTGTCTGTTACGCCATCAATATCCACAGGATTTGTTCCAGGGGTGGCGCAAACGGGGCATTTTTTCCTGGCGGTGTAGCAAATGAGGCATGATTCTCCACAAAATAGTGATGCAGATAAAAGAAATGGCTATTAGCCAGAATATATTCATATATGCCAGTAAGTTATCTGGATATTAGAATTATTCAGATGCTAACGAAATAAATTACGCAGATATTTATAACCTGCGATATAAAGATATTTATAATATAGATTATCTCTATTCCCATGTAATGGACTTTGTCTTTTTGAGTCTCTTGCAAAAGTAAGCAATACTGTCGTTTATTTTTAACGCCGTTGCCACTTTCAAAAATTACCTTAAAATGCTGAGAAAAATGTAGCTGTAGCGAAATTTTCGCTACAACTACAGGAATTTTGTAGCTTCGCTACAGCTACAACTACAATTTAAAAAATGTAGTGCCGCTACAGCTACCGCTACAAATTTTGTAGCTAGCTACAGTAGCGACGCTACAAGTAGCGCGCTACTTCCGACCACTGTATATATATATGAGCCAGCCCCCGTGGCGGAGTGTTAGCACATCGCGCTACGACGCCAGGGGTCCCGGGTTCGAATCCTGGCCTGGGCATGGATGTTTCTGAGTGTCCATTCATCAATTTCATCATATCATCACTCATCCCCATCTTTGCAAATTAGACAAAAGTTGCACAAAAAGCGAAGTAGAATAAATCAAATCAAATCGAAATATAGGATGAGAGTGAGATAGAGAGAATGAGACAGACAGTCGTTGTTAAATTAAAATCAACTCCCAACTGCGTACTCGCCATCGTACGCAAGATTTTTTTTCTGGCCGGAGGGGGGGGGGGTGGTAGAATTGTAAAAGTGGATAATACACTCTAGGGGGTTAAAATTGTACTAAGAAAAAATAATGATCATGGCTTGCTTGATTGAGTTGGCGTTTTAAGCCCATTTATGCACAGGAAGGTTAGCCGGAACTGCACCTACAGTTTAAAGTGGGTTCCGAACTACTCTGTGCCACCGCTGGGATCCGAGACCGGGAACCCTTGATTACAAGCGGCGCCATCGGCGAGGCCAGTAATGGGCGTTTGCTTGATTGATTGATTTTACTTCCACTTTTGGCTAATTGCGAAGATCAGGATGAGTGGTGATATGATGAAATTGATGAATAGACACTCAACAAACACCCATGCTCCAACCGGAATTCGAACTCGGGACCCCTAGCGTCGTAGCGCGATGTGCTAATCACTCCGTCACGGGGTCGGCTAATGGGGGTTTGCATTTGCCACTTTTTTTTTCTTTCGTAGGTTACTAATCCAAATTTTTTGACAGAGAGAGACTGAACAGTGGCATATTTATTTTATTTGTGAGACAAAGTTTCTACCGATTTCCCGTCATAAACTATTTTTGGAAGGAGTACCGCGATTCTATTGTGTTCAAGCTGACAGAGACAAATTTGAGAGTGTACCGCCCTGCACACTTGCATTTAGGGTGTGACCAAATTGAGGAAAAGAAACGGACAGACTGTCGACCAAAGAGAATGGGATACATCTTTCTGCGTCGGCATTCAGGACCAGAAGCCAGAAGGTCCACTGGGCTTTTCTCCGCCTTCTTGTGTTTACAACCGCGGGAGAGTTTCTCTGACATCAAGATGGAACGGCCTTCCGAAGTATCTCATACTTCAGTACTACAAAGCACGTAGTGCTGTTGTTTCTTAGAGTAATGAGCAGGGGTGTAGATTTATAGACGCTAAGAACTTTTAAAACGGCAGGCAAATAGGCAAACAACATGATGAAAATGCACGTATGCACTTGATGTTACAAGTGTTGACTTGATTGTGTTGATATTTTTCTTATATTTGCGTCAATTTATTTACATTCGGTTAATCGCAATGAATATGATGAATAGCAGCTATGTAGATGAAATTGATGATATGGAAAATGCTTTATTCCAAGAAAATAATAATAAGAAGAAGAAATGTGAATTTGAACATATTGCAGGGAAGAACTTGGAAATTGTGGATACATTTACTGCTTTTGCTTCATTGTTATCCTCCCCTTTTATTCCTACGATAATATCTTGTTCTCAAAAACTGGCTTTAATCGCGGCGTTGAGGACGAATGATGATAAGATGAAAAGTGTAAAAGTAGTGTAATTTATGATAAGATTGGAGCGATAAATGAGGAGGTGTTTTGACTGAATAGAAATACTTAAAACTAAGGCAAAATATCTATACAATTTTATTGTTACTGTGTAAAACCTACGATTTTTTTTAAAAAAAGCTTCCGAGAAAAGAGGACCCCCTCAAATTGATGTGGCGAAACCTGAATTTGCTAAAATATCTGTTTATAAATTTGTTAAAAATATGGCTTTTCTCGATATTGTTTTGGCACTACTTAAAACTAATCCAAGATACTCTTAAGAGTGTTTTGAATATAGTGTGTTATTTTGTCTAATCCAAGATTTTTGTAAAAAAGCCCTCGGGAATTTCCCGTAAAAAGTATAACTCCTCGGAAATTTCCCGTAAAAAGTATAACTCCACAGGAAATTCCCGTAAAAACAAAATTCTCGGGAATTTCCCGTTTTTTTTCTTCTCAGACCGAGTTTAGCTACATCTAAAAAAAGCTGGATCTAACTATAATAGTTAATATTGTGAGAATAGTTGAAGAGTACAGACGTGTTGTTCTAGTGCTCCTCATATTATAGTTCTGTTTGGTTTGATATATTGAATTTCTTATTATTTATATTAAATATATTTCTAGTATACTGAACAAGAATCTTATATTTTATATAAAAGAGTTTGATATTTGTTACATCTAGTTGTAATTAGTTTATATTTAGAGTTTTGGCTTCCAGCTGTTGCAATCTGTCTTTGTGTGTTATACAAGATCAATACGCATTAGGTCATTGCCAGTGCTGACATGCAATTGTGGTAGGTCGCTGCTTTTCTGTCGATCAATACTTATTCTACCTTCGTGCATGTAAGCTATATTGGCATTACAATTTGTCATAGTTTTTTTTAAGTATAAAATTTTGATTTGAAACCCAAGAAATCTGATATAATAAACCGAGGATAAAAATTAATAATATTAACATATTAAATATATACAATAATTATATAAAGTACACTGCTGAACCCAATTCATATTTTATATTAAATATAGAGTTTTAATTTAAACCCCAAGAAATTTTATAACTAATAACAAAAATGCCAAATCAAAAATATTGTAAACAATGCAATAAAAATATATCTTGCCATAATTGGACTAGGCACCAAAAGAATTGTGATCCAGGCAAATATAGAACTCCCACAAGAATATGTCCAAATTGTCATAGAAAATATAGTCTGGAATATTTCTTATATAAACATAAAAATAATTGTTCCGCACAGTTTTCTACTTTATCACATCCATCTACATCTTCATCTGGATTAAAAAGAAAACTTGAAACCCCTATTAATTATAAACCAACAAAACAGCCACGCTATGCACCTATTCATAGTAGTTTTAATGGTCAACTAAGTGATTACTGTTTTATATTAGACCCAAAATGTGATATTAGGAATTTTTTGAACAATATAAATCCTGATGTGCAGGATATTCTAAATAAACAAAATAACTCTTATAAATTATCTTTCAAATTATTTACACAATATAAGAAAGCAAATGGAACAAAATTTACACCCCCCACATAACAGAAACTGTAGTTATATATTCAAATACAAATTTAGATGAAATAATAAACAGTTTGATAGATCAATTAATTATTAAACATTCTGAATTTGCAGCAAAATAATCTGGATGGAGTTTATGTGGAAGTCCACACAAGTTATATATTAATATTTCTAAATTTAATCCACTACAAGGTTCGACATATCTGCCATTACCTGCCAATATTAAACACAAAAGAGCCGTGGTTAACATAGAAAATAATGATGAGAAATGTTTTCTGTGGTGTATTTTAGCTGCTTTGTATCCAGTTTTAAGGGATCCACAAAGAATAACTTATTATAAAAAAATATGAACACGATTTTGATGACGCAATGGAGGGCTTAGAATATCCAATGTCTGTTCAAAATATTGATAAATTTGAAAAAAAGGCTAGAAATATCAATGGTAAACCATTATCTATTAATGTATGGTGCTGGGAATTGCTTGATAGAACCTCTCAGAATTAGTACACTTGATGATAATTTGGCTATTCCGATTGATTTACTCTTAATTGAGGGGGATGGCACATACCATTACACTCTAATACGCAATCTTGAAGCTTTAGTAAGAAAACAAATAAATAAATCTAATAGAATATTCAAGTTGTGCCGAAGATGTTTAACTGTATTTGATGGTCAAAAAATGGTGAATGGGGTTAGTGAAGTGAATACAGAAATTGCTAAAAACAAGTTAGTTGAACATTTAAAATATTGTGGCAACCATAAACCTGTTCATATGGTGATGCCAAACCCAAGTGAAAATGCAAAATTCAAAAAATTTTGTTGGAACACCCAGCATATATAGTTTGTGATTTTGAATCAAACCTCAAACCTCTTGCATTCTGCAACCCAGATCCTGATGAATCTTCAATTACATCATACCAGTTACATGAACCTTCTAGTTTTTGTTATATAATTATACGGGATGGTGTAGCTAGTGAACCACAATTATATATGGGACCAAATGCTATCAAAGAATTTGCACATAGAATAGAAAATGAGTGCTATGACATAGCATCTAATATTTTATTAAAATCAAGACCTATGATACCTTTAACAGAAGAACAAATTGAAAATTTTAAAAATGCAGAAAAATGCCTGGTATGTGATTGTGAATTTTCAGATACAAATATCAAGGTAAAACACCATTCCCATGCAAATGGTAAATTCTTAATGGCTCTGTGTAATAACTGTAATATTAAGATCCAGAGACCAAAATTTGTCCCGATATTTTGCCATGGTGCATCTAATTATGATTTTCATCATCTGATCAGGTACGAGGGGTTTGACAAGCAGAATTTAAATATTTTAGCAGAAAATGATGAGAAATATATATCTATTAGCAAGATAATTAAAGTGAATAGTGTTCCTATTCACTTAAGATTTCTTGATTCATATAGAATTCTGTCGGCTAGCTTGGCTACTCTGGCCAGTCAATTATCTGATGATCAATTTAAAATTACTTGTAATATGTTTCCAAATCAGGATTTGAAATTAATTAGGCGAAAAGTTGTATACCCATATGACTATGTTACTGATTTTTCTAAATTTGATGAGTGTTCTCTGCCACCACAAAAAGCATTCTACAGTAAACTCAGGGCATCCGAAATTACTGATGAAGATTATCACCATGCCAAGTTGATGTGGGACAACTTAAAATGCCAGACATTTGGTGATTATCATAATGCATATTTAAAACTTGATGTAACTCTTTTAGCCGATATACTTCAGGCATTTAGAAAATCTTCAATAGAAAATTATAAGCTAGATCCAATTTATTTCTATAGTGCTTCAGGTCTAGCATGGTCTGCAATGTTTTTAAACACTAAAATGGAGTTAAATTTAATCCAAGATCAAGATATGTATCTATTTATGGAACAGTGTATAAGAGGAGGGATGGTGCAATGCTCTCAAAGATATGCCAGGGCTAATAACAAATATATTTCTAATTATGATCCAGAATTGCCATCAAATTATGTACTTTATGTGGATGCAAATAGCTTGTATGGTTACGCTATGATGGATAAATTGCCATATGCAGGACTTGAGTGGGTTGAAAATTTTAGTATTGAGGATCTTCAGGATTTTGATGACAGTAACTATGGCCTGTTCTTAGAAGTTGATTTGATAATTCCTGAAGATTTACACAACAAATTTTCTGATCTTCCCCCAATTTCTGAGGTTGAGTGTTCACCTAATTCTAAACAAAAGAAATTGATGATGACTTTGAAAGCAAAACAGGATTATGTAATATATTACAAAAACCTGCAGTTTTTGATGCGTCATGGTGTTAAAGTAACTAAGGTTGGCAAAGTTTTGAGGTTCAGGCACTCAAGATGGTTGAAACCATATATTGATACGAACACCGAGCTTCGAACATCTGCAGTGAGCCAATTTGATAAAACATTGTTTAAATTAATGGTAAATTCAGTATATGGCAAAACTATAGAAAATGTTAGAAAGCATAGTGATGTTAAATTAGTTACCGACCCCAGCCGGAGCAAAAAATTAGTGGCAAAGCCGAATTTTAATTATAGAAGAATTTATGATGACAATATGGCGCTCTTTAATATGAAGAAAACAAAAATTAAATTTGATAAACCTATTTATGTAGGGGCCGTGATATTAGAATTGGCGAAATTACATATGTTAAAAATTTATTATGATGTGTTGAAACCTTTTTATGGTAATAGTATAAAATTAATGTATATGGATACAGATAGTTTTATTCTTGATATTCAAACAGAAGATGTTTATGAAGATATATCACATCCTGAATTAATTAAATATTTTGATACAAGTGAACATTCAAAAATTCAACCCCACAACAAAAAGGTGCCTGGCAAGTTAAAAGATGAGACCCTTGGCGATGTTATTGTAGGATTTGCTGGGTTAAGGGCCAAAATGTATAGTTTTAAAACATGTAAACACTAAAAAAGCCAAGGGCGTTGGTAGAGTAATTGTAGATAAAGAGCTTGAATTTAAAGATTATGAAGATTGTCTTAAATCAGATAGGTTAATTAGAACATCTGAATGTAGAATCCAGAGTGTGGATCATTTGTTGACCACAAATATTGTAAGAAAAGTGGCTCTGGACGCACATGACGATAAGAGATGTATTTTATCATGTGGCATACATACTTTACCGTGGGGACATTGTGACTTGAGAAGTGGTAATCAATGTCCAATTACAGAGCATGATTTGAAATAAATAAACATGCCAATGAATTTATTTGGATTTAAAAAAAAAATTATTATGGATCTGCCGATACCAGCACCCTCTCCTGATATAATATCTAAACTAAGTGGTTTCTTAATTATTCATCTCAATAGCATACTTACAGATGTTGATGATAAAACAGGTAAAACATTATACATATTTAACAATAATTTAAATCATTACCAATTACCTATAGGTGGTCAATTACAATTTATTACAACTCCCGAGGGTGATGTCAAGATTTCAGTAGGGAGAAATATTTATAGAATTAAGCACTCAAACATGATTTCTGGTATTGTATATACCGTCTCTGCCGGTGACTGCTTATATATTGAGGTCCCGGGATATTATGACAAACTTATACCTTTTTTTATAGAATTAAGAATTAGATATTCAATAATAAATAACCCCTAAAATAAAATAAAAATAAAAATGCCTAATGATATATTTGGCCATACAAGACATGAAGATCACAGTGATGAGATTCTGATGCTTGATGTCAGAGTGAAAAAATTAAGAAGTGATTTACAAGTTTTACAAAGCACACTCAATGCCAGTCTTCAACTAGAAATTACAAATTTACAATCACAATGCATGGACCCTCTTCTTAAAATTGATTCAGAACTTAAATTATTGCTTCAAAAATATACTGATTTGACAACATTGGATAATTTTCAAAATTTAGAGGAAGCTTTAGCAATTCTTCAAGCCAAATTAAAAACTCAAAATACCAACTCTGAACAATTGAAACAACAACTAGAAGAGCAGATTAGTAGTGTCCAGGCACAACTCCAAACAATTGTCAAAAGCATAAAGTCACAAGAAGATTTTGATCTAGTAATTTCCACTCTAAAAGAACAAATTCAATCACTACAAATACCTAATCTAGACCCCTTGAACAATGCCATAGCCGAGGTTAAAGAAAAAATTGAGACACTTGAAAATTTTATGAACAACTTACCATCTTCTGATGCTTTGAGTGCTATAACTCGTAGTGTTGCCAACATCAAACTGCAACTTGAGACATATGAAGATTTTGGAAAAATTCAGAGTACCATAACCCACCTGGAGGGTACCATAGCAGCAATACAAAGTGATCTGACAAATGTACAAGAAACACTAGAATCTCGCTTGCCTGGTATTGTAGACACTCTTGTCAGTGTTCAGCAACAAATCACAAAACTTGAAAACCTCAACACCGAATCTGAGCTATCTCATTTTCATCACTTGATCGATGATATCCAAACAAAACTTGACATTTTACAACAATCGACACCTACTCAGGCAGACATAACCCTGCTCCAAGATGCTATGCGTAGTGTGGCTGACGCTAGTGAATTAAATAGTGTAAAATTGGCACTTGAATCTTTGCAGAATACTGTAGCAAATCTGCCCACATCTCAGGAACTTAAAAATATTAAGAGATCAGTAAATCGCATATTGAAATCAGAAGATATCAAGAATATCCAGACAGAGATCAAACAACTTACTCAGACAGTGGCCACTCTTCCAACCAATCAACATATTAATGAACTGCATGCTTTGTTTGAGGATATCAGAAGACAAGTCCATGATCTTACTGCCCAAAATTCTAAATTGGCAGTTGTTGAAAATTTACAGCAAATTGTAGCTAACATCAAGCAACAACTAGGGACCATGGAATCCAACCAAGCAAATACTCTGTCTGTTTTTGCCACCCAGCTTCAAGAAATTGTGCAACAATACAAAAAACTTGCTGTAGACATAAGAATAAAACCAGGCCACGATGAAATTGTTAGGACTATCAACGAGCATCTTGAATCTGTAATAAATAGATTGCTTACAGCAGAAAGAGAAATAACTGGCCTAATCGAGAATCCTAAGCATACAGTAATTCTTGAAATAAACAGTATCCCTAACAATGAATATAATTCACCATTTACACCAGGTGGGAAACTGTATAAGCTGTCCCCTGCACAATTTTATTACCAGTTTTTTGTTGGAGGCACACTTAGACCAATCAAAATTAAATATTGGTTACAACCACAGGCACATCACTACCCTACCTTATCAATAACTAATGTTGACAACAAACCAAAGGTCACTAAAATAGAGTTAGAGGATTTTACAGATCCCAATACATTAGAAACATCTTATGTTGAAGATGATGTATCTCTGGAATTTAAAATACAAATAGGAGACAAATTATATTTAGAAAATCCTGTAGTATCGGCTGCTGAACACCCTATAGTTGCAATATTCTTGTTTACATACTATGTCTAGACAAATTATTGTTGATGAATTACACAAACCAGCCAGACATAACTATAAGCGACTACCAGTAGTCACAAAAGGCATAGATGATTTATGGCAGTGTGACTTGGTCGAGATGGCACCACATGGGGGACAGTTGAAAAATTTAGATAAGGTCAACAAAGAATACAAGTATATACTTACTGTCATAGATACATTTTCAAAATTTGCCTGGGCATTGCCGCTCAAATCTAAGACTGGAAAATGTGTTACAGAAGCTTTTAGGACAATTATTAATCAGAGTGGAAGATCACCACGCTATCTACAAACAGATAATGGCAAAGAATTCTATAATTTGGTGTTACAACAATTTATTAAAAGCCAGTCAATAAAACATTACTCGAGTTACAGTGATCTCAAGGCATCTATTGTAGAAAGATTCAACAGAACTCTAAAAAATCATATGTATAAACAATTTACCCTTCAAGGTAATTATAAATGGCTTACCATCTTACCAGAACTTTTAGATAAATATAATAATTCAGTTCATACTACAATTAACATGAGACCCTCTGAGGTAACTTCATCTGATGAACAGAAATTAATCAGCACTGTTTACTATCCTAGATATCAGCCAACAACCAAAAAAGCTAAATATAAGATTGGTGATCAAGTAAGAATTAGCAAATATAAGTACTTATTTAAAAGAGGTTTTACAAGAAATTAGAGTACCGAATTATTTACAGTGGTTCAAGTTAAACCAGGGACCCGTAACACATATACGTATAATAAAAGATCACCGAGGTGAAATTCTCAAAGGCAGGTTTTATGAAGAAGAACTTAACAAAACTAAACAGCCAGACACATATCTCATAGAAAAAGTTATTCGCAAAAAAGGCAACAAAATACTGGTCAAATGGCTAGGTCTCCCAGAACACAGTTGGATCGAGGCAGACAAAGTGATACTATGAACACCTGGGATGTTATAAAAAGACTACCAGATCCTGAACAGGAGAATAAGAGAAATGGCCAGCTGCTGCCTGATCATATTAGATGTCTTATTGTTGGGCCATCGGCCAGTGGTAAAACTACACTAATGATTGATAATTTTTTATTGGCACCTAACTGGTTAGACTGGAAAAATAGGCATTTGTATGTCTTCTCTAAGAGTTTAGAACAATTAAAATATCAGCAGTTGATGAATCTATATGATGGACTGGATATAGCCACTTTTGAATCAGATGTTAAACCACTTCATGAATGTCTCGATAACTCTGTTGTTGTATTTGATGATATTATATTAGAAAACCAAAACAAGGTTAGAAATTTTTTTACACAGGGCCGACACAAAAACATAGATTGCTTCTACCTGGCACAGACTTTTTCTAAAATACCAAAACAATTGATAAGAGACAACAGCAATTTTATATGTGTGTTTCATCAAGACCATACCAACCTCAAACACATACATGATGAATATGTAGGTGGCGACTTGACTTACAATAATTTTTCTAAGTTTTGCAGTAGGTGCTGGAACCAGGATAGTTATGGGTTTGTCACAATTGATATGACAAGAAAACCTAATAGTGGTAAATATAGAAATAAAATTAACAATTTTCTATACATTGAAACATATATAAATAACCATGAAAAGACCAATTATTGATGATCTTAAATTAAGAGACTATCTTGTAAAAAGATTTAAGGGATGGAAAGTAGAGAACCGAGGTATCTATGAACAACACAAGCGCACAGAACAGCCGATTATTGATGCTATTAGTGAACTAGGTAAAAATATTAAAACTGTTACAGAGCAGAATCAAAATTTGATCAGAGCAGTAATGCAAGCTCTCCGACGACTGTGTTTATCTATGTACGGGATACACATGTAATGTAATAGTTTGCAACTGTGAACAGGACAGTATATTCGCTACTGATTCATCATTAGATTGTTACTGTGGTTGTACCAGTGGCGTGGCGTGGGATTTTTAAAAGTGTTACCGGTTATCAATAGGACATTTAAGGGAGACTTGGGCGCCTCCCCACCTCATGCACCCCCCCCCCCAATGTCTTCCAAGTAGTTCATATAATATTAATCTGGTACGTCTGCAATTCAATACTAGATTTTGGTAAAGTTATTAATCAGGAAAAAAATGTTGACATAAGGACTGAAGTGAAATCGCAAACATTGGTTGTTGACACAATAATACGTAATTTGATACTTACAGAAACATCGAAGGCTACTTATAGAGCAGATCAATCCGACGACTGTTCTTTGAAAATAGTTAAATGATGCTGGGGTCCCGGGTTCGAATCCTGGTTTGGGCATGGACGTTTGTGATGTCTATTCATGAATTTCATCATATCATCACTCATCCTCATCTTCGCAAATTAGCCAAAAGTGGCACAAGCGAAGAAAAATCAATCAAATCAAATCAAAAATGTTCTATGATGCTGTCATAAAGTGAAGTTTTTCATTTGAATTTGAATTTTTGGGTGCGTCATGGTCATGGTCCATGTTATCCACATCTGAATTCCACACATTTTTTTCACCCGAAAATAGAGTACGTGGCCAACAAAAGAGTTTCGACAACTGCGCACATCCACATAACCACGGATAAAGTCGGTCATATCCAGCAGACGACTTGGTTTTTAAATCGTTCAAAATAGGCTTTGGCCTCCCCTTTCGCCACAATTTCGCTTATTTCTGCAAAAGAACGAACCGAAAGATTGCTTCAAAATATCTTCTATCGCACAATTACACACACTGTTCAGGTAGGATGAACCCGCCACCTCGGAACTCGGAGCAAGCTCCATTCCGCTTGTTAATTAATTGACAATGCCCGAAAACAACATAAAGACGAAAGACACCACTCACAAAACTCGCACTGCACAGTCCCTCCCCATGGAACAGAGGGAACAGGCTGTTCCCTCCTACTTACTGCGCTTTTGGGCTATTTAAATTATTTATATTAACATAATAAGAACACTTTTCTCTCGAAATCAACGTTTCCAAAAGTAACACTGAAGAAAATCTTTCACCGTGGCTGGACGTTTGTTGACGTCATCTACCCCCAACGCATCATGGTTCTCACCCCATGCTCTACCATGGTCTCTTAGTATCATGCCCTCTACTGTCTGAAGCCGAGTATTTCCGACCACGCGCGAAGGTAAACGATCCCCACGGCACCACGGAAGCTGAACACTCTAGCTGTTCCCTCAGAGAGATATTGCGGATTCGCTTTTCTTCCACTTTTTGCTATGTGCTGAAGTTTAATCGCGTCACAAGTGATACATTTGAGTGTAGAAAGTCTATAACTTCCTAATCTCGTTGAGAACTTGCGTCTGACATTCATAACGAACTGGAAAAATCTTCTACAGTCTAAGCGTCTGCTAAATGCCTTGGCTAAACGCTGGGAAATAGCTTCCGAGGGAACAGCTCACATCCACCTGTTCCACCAACCTCAAGACCAAAGTTTCAAGGCACGCAGTGGCAGGACAAGAAGCGAATGTTGCGAGTGTTGTATGATCGACCGGCTGAGGACGAAAGCCTTTAGTTCATTCAACTTTGCAGAAAATACAACAAACCAACACATATTCTAACTGAATTAAAAAGTAAAACGAAATCATACACAGAGCATTTTCAAACGAGTTACTACAACTCTGTAAATTATTAACTGGATATTCTACCAGTGGCAAATTATATTGTTGTCCTTGTTTAATCCTGAGAAGGGAGTCTGGAATAGGTCGGGTTTTGTCACATTAACAACTTCTACTAACAGGGTGGCTACTCACCGGGAATTTCTTGAATTCCGGGAATTATGCGTGAATTATTGGCTCCGGGAATTGTGCGTGAATTCTGCTTGAAATTTTCTCTGTAGACATGAAAAATTGCAACTTTTTAAAATCCCAATTCCATTGAATTTATACATATTTATTAATGACCTGAAACAAGTTTTTCACAGTTTAGGTTTTATTTTTATTGAGGAAGGTAAATAAAGCTGCGTGGAAAATAAAACAGAATTCTCTCAATCCATTTGCTTTGTTAGTGTTCTTTGAAGAACAATCCATCTGATAGACTGAAGATTATTGCAAGATAAAATATCTTGAAGTTGATTAGGTAAATTTAAAATTCTTATAGATTTAACAATTTTTCGTAGATTACTATTTCCCGTAACATATGTGACTTGTGTTTGTAGATGTATTTATAGTCCCGAGTAGCAGTGACGTGCCCAGGATTTTTGTAAGGGAGGGGTTACCTATACTTTTTCTCGGTAGTCCGCCCTCATTTTGTCATATTTTCCTACCATTGACGTTCCTTTTTTAGGAATATTGGGCCAAAGGGGGGTATAACCCCTACCAACCCCCCTTGGGCACGCCACTGCCGAGTAGCTATGTGAAATGACAAATGTAAAATCCGCGCCTAAAATTATATATATGTACCGTCCAAGTGAATTAGAATTATTGGATTCATTGGAATCGCACAAACCATATATTGTTAATATAAGTATTTGTTTGTGTGTATCTGTGTGGGTGGTGAGAGACTGTAAAACCTTAGTTTGAAATAGAGAAAACATCTGCTTGAATTTTTGTATAGTTCGCTTTGAAAACCGGGAATTATACTTGAATTTTATTATGGTTCTACAGTAGCCACCCTAACTAATCTAGCGAACGTCATGAAAAACTCAACCATCTGTGTGCCATTATTGGATTGAGAAAGTTTGAATTACAAGAATACTCAACTCTATGAAAAACCGTCAACTTAATCTACGAATAAAGAGATGAAACAGGTCACGACAAAATATTATTTTCTTTCTCTGATGACTCACAAATTTATATCAAATTTTTCTTTGTTGCGCATCAACAATTTTATTTTTAATGTTTTCTTTATATTATATCACATTTGCTTTAAAATTATTATTGTCATATAATTTTAAAGTGCCTCATGTTTGTCACTTCTGACATTTCAATAAGGGTTGAATTTTACTTGATCTATTGTATTATATTAAGACACCCATGCGATGGGGAGCAAGTGCAGGTGACCTGTTCCCCTGCCTGATTTATCACCGCACGCCACTGTCCCTCCCACAAACCGTTGTTTACTTTTGTAACACGTGCAGCACCCTCCTTGCCCCCTCCCCTCTCAGCATCAGCGCTTCCCCAATATTTCCTTCGGAACCTGCAAGAAGTCCAGTTCTACTACTGTTGCCACCTTTGCTACCTTTAAGGCTATCGCTTTATAGGATAATCGTGATGACGACGATGCATGGTGAATTATTGAAATAAAATTATTATTTCTTTGTGTATGTAATTATTATTTTTTATAATTATGTAAGTAAAATAATAACAACGAAAATTGAAATAAACATTTCTTGCTGAGGATTCGAACCTGCGACACCTGACATTTCAGAGCGTGCTAAGGCTTGTAAGTAATGTTTTCACCCAAAAACAGTTCTACCACCTCAAAAACATTGCTTCAATCCGAAATTATTGCATTCCTGCGACAACGTATGTCAATCTCAATCGGCCCTTTCAACCATTATCATAAATTCCTGTAACCGAAATAATATTATATGTGTGAAATATAGAATTTTAGGTTGACATTTTTAGAAGGACAGCGGACCCCTTGATCATACTTATCCCTCTCCTCTCCTTCTCGCTCATGATGTCGAAGAAGGACAAAGAGGGCTTTCGTAATCGCTGATATTTAGAGTAAATACAAAATATCACTTGGTAGTTTGCTTTTCCCCCAGTGTGATTTGTTTTTTTAAAATTTTGATTTGGCGATTTAAGTCCACTTCATGCACAGTAATGCTAATCGGGACAGTTTAAAGTTGGAGCCGAACCACTTGTGCCTCCACCGGGTATCGAACCCGGGATCCCTTGATTATAAAGCGGCGACGCTACCACTGCGCCATCGTTCCCCGGTGTGACTGGACACCTTCAGAGTAAGATAGACCCGATTAGGCGACTTACCTCTTTTCTGTCAATTGAATATGGCAACACTGGTCTGTTTCCGGTAAGGATCACCGGCAACTGCGACGGCTAAACAGTCATGCCAATAACCCGCCTCCTCCTCCCGCCGTAACAGTCTTTGCCGCGACGGAAAGTCTTCCTTGGGTGGGCTCAGGGCCCTTTCCTCATGTTGCCTGAGGAGGGTACCGAATCAGTCCTCCTCTTCGCTTTTGCCGGTGTCAGAAAAAATGTCAGTCTGCAATATTTACTTTACGACAATATTACCAGTTTATGTATGTAATAATATTTTAAGACAGGTTCTTCAATTCTTTATATTTTGGTGTTACCTGCGGTAACAGCGGCTACATGCACGCCACGCCTCTGGGTTGTACGTGTTTTAGCCGTAATGTAACAACATGAACCTCGGATACTTTCGTTATCAGCACAAAAGTACCACAAGGCATCTGGACACAAACCTGTAGATATCAACCTTGCAACGAGATTTGCAAATATTTGACATGTGACTGGGCGTAAACAGCCACATGTAAGCTGTAAGTCCAATAAAATGTACTGTTGTTGATATTTGACATGTAGGCTGAGACAAAATCTGATATTGACATTTTGAATACGTTTTTACCATTTCTCATATCATTGGTTCACTTCCCCCTTCCCCTCAGATGACTGCTGACCTTCTAGCTGGTAGGCTATGATGTTCGGTCTACTGGACGCGTTTCTCGCTTCGTTTTACACTTAATCATGTGGTTGATAGTTTGTCAATTTTCACAAAATTTGTGTGTTCCTTGCAACCCTGCCGTGCGCTGTTTCACCGCAGGAAATGACATCACAGATACGATCAAATGTCGGGTTGGGTTGCCAGCATCCAGGCGGCAAAACGGTCTTTTTTGAACGGCTGTAGCGCCGAAATGATGCACCAACGAGAAAAATGTTACTGAGAAAAGTTGTTTCTTTTGACGTCCTCTATACGAATCTGTGGTCCGTGGGCGCCATTAAAATGACACCCTGTATAATGGCAATAGAAATAACAAAATTCCCGCGCTCTAAAACTATTGCGCTCTCGTCTTTGGTACGACAGGTTGAAGGTTTGATCCCTGGAAGGAACTCCAAAATATCTGTGATGGCCGAACATCGTGAGGACAATTGGGAAGCTGCTTGAAATCAATATGTAAGCGAATGCCTCTCTCAAAACTAGATGGGACTCGATGTGATGACCTCGCTTCACCGAATGGAAATTCACTTCGCAGGCTTTGTCCTTCAAAATTAATTTTACTGAATAATTGTAGTTTTCTTTAGAGGAACTAAACATTGCTTTTTTGCACAGTATAATGTTGCTTTCTTTCACCCTACTTTTATAGTTATACATTCAAAGGATTCCACTCCCGAAGCATGAGCATAACGCGCTACGAAACCAGAGGTCCCAGGTTCGGACCTCTAACAGGTGTGGTTGCATCATGTCTCTCGCATCGCTATTCCTTCGGTTCATCATTCAATCTCATCGTCGCATTTAACCCAAGAGGTAGGAAAGCGGGGTAAAATAACGAAATATAAATGATTGATTGACTTGGTTCATTTTACATAACTTTTCTGAAACTTTTTGGTTAATCGTGAAGATGAGAATGAGTTAAGATTAAACTAATGAAAGGACCATTACAAAGAAGACACATGCCCAAGCTGAACACGATTCCGATTACCTCCATCAGTTGCAGTTCGCGGCCTTTCATTCCATTCTCTCACATAGCTGAGATTTCTTCAGCCGGGGTTTTCTTTAAGAGCATGATAAACTCAAGATCGCACAGTACTGATGTCTACACATTCATCCCGATAAAATGCCTTCAGTCTCAGATGAATGTCAATTTGTAGCATATTTTCTGCGGTTATAAACTCGATCTAGACGCGCTACTTCAGGCGCTTCACCAACATTGCATGGTTATATGCTGCCATTTTCCTCGCTATAGTTCAGCACCCCCTGGCGATAGAAGTTTGAAACCTTCAATGGAGAAGCAGGAAAGTCTTATAAATGCAATGTATGGTTGCTCAAAATCCAAAATGTGTTTACAAGATAACAAAGAAAATAGAAACATAAGAAGCTTTACTTTTCAGCACGCCCTCGTATATATACTTTATTGCAGATCCATTTCAGGATTGTAATGTTGTTCATTGACATTCCAAATTACAGTTTGTAGAATTTTAACACAAAATGTTAATAAGAAATGAAATTAGGCATACCATATTTAATGCAAAATATTGAATTTTTCACGAGTTTTGTATCTCTTAAACCAATTGAATCTCAAACTCAAAATTTTTACTGAAGTTACTTATCATGGAGTACTGTATTGTGTACAAATTTCAGATTTTTAAACAACTGCCCACCAGAGATATTTAACTCTGAACTTGGAATTTTTTAACAAAAAGTACATGTTTATGACCCTGTAGAAAAACAAATATTAAAGTCTCAAGCTTCAAATAATTTTGACATATTCTATTGGTACACAGGTAGTTGCACAAAAAAATTCAAAAGTCAAACAAACTGCCTTCCCGCCAAAAAAAAATGTTCAAAAATGTCATTTTTGACCTTAAAATGTATTATGAAGGAATAATATTTAGAAAATTACACAGAAATATAATTGTAGCCTATAATGTGCTTAACATTACAGATTTTGTCTCATTGCCGTAGGACTTACCAGAGCTGAGATAAAAAAGTTGCCGCTGATGCTTACGAATGGATAAAATGACGCACGCCATGATAAGAAAATGCCCGCCATTTTCAAATCGGTGATAGTAAAAATAAAATAACAGTGGTTCTGAACTGTCAACATATGAGGCTCATACCACACAAAAAATAAACGTTTTTAAAAATGGTCAAGCAACCATGTTGTATGACTTCATATGGATTGACCCATCTCTAATTATTTTCAAAGCACAATATTTATTGTCTTGTTGAAGCCACAGTTTACATACAACATTTCTTTTTCACGCTCAGCGGGAAAGACTGGAAGGGGCTATTCTAGCTGGCTTTTCCACCGCCTCAGCAGTTTCAGGTAGAAAGGCCGCCAGAAGGGAAAGGGAAGATTTCTGCTTCTACCTCTCTTGCCTCCTCGGCCCCCCGCTGAAATGGTTGATAGGTCGTGGTGTATGGTACCCCAGTCTATCAGCTATACTATAGCAGCTATAGGAACAGATAGGGGATTGGTTTCCCCTCGATTCCTTTATAAATCCTGTGACGAACTTAGGGGAGAAATTTCTGCAGAACTTACGTTCTCTGTATTTACACCACAACTTTGTACACATTGTACAATATGTATGTATAATGTGGGATGTAAAAACATAGATTTATTGTTTATGAAATGGGAACGTATTGTGTGCAGACAAAAATACTTGGAAATGTTATGCTTTCTTTTATTTTATTTCAAATATGGAAGATATAATAATTAAATAACAAATATTTCCTCACGATCTCTCTCGTTCTCGTCTTAGTAGTGTATCCTACGGTTGGGGCATTTCTCTCGTCTTTGTTGTCGACAGACGTCTGTGGGGGAGTGGTTATCACAGCATGTTATGACAGCATAGGTTCGAACCCCAACCTGGGAATGTATGTTCTTTGTGTGTGTCCTTGCATCAACAATGTTATCATATCATCTTCGCAATTAACCAAATGTGGCAAAAAGCGACACTAAGAAGTAAAGGGTCACTTACGGTGAAATAAGTAGACCGGTAATACATATATTTTTGGAAAGTACTCATCTTAACTAATGTATAGTATAGGTGCAATGGGTAGGAGGTTAAGTAGATAGGGGTCTCAAAGTTAACATGGGAGTCTATGGGAAGACCCTCAAATCTGCCGCTAACTGACGCTGAAGCACCAGTGTTTCACTCTAATTTTTATTGACTTCTTGACCTACTTTCTATACTTTTTCTTGACTGGTAGACACCCTAAATAACTTCGTTCAGTGGCGATTTCTCTGGGTGTGTAAGTCGTGTGTCAACGGCCAAAAGAAAATGAAATAAAGAAGAAAGTATCTGTACTTTTATAAATTACGATTTTGAGCGTTTTTCTTCAATTGTCAGTCTCGAGCGCTCGATAGTTTTCGAACGCGGCGCAGCGCGCAGAGGTTGTCAGGCAGGCAGATCGGTCCCGGACTGCCAGGACGTTGGAGAGGAAATACAACGTCTTACCACTGCCAAAACATAGGATGACCGCGCATGCGCACCCTGCCACCCACCACCATGGTTATCTTCTCAAGGCGTTGTATTTGTTTCCAACGCTTTGGCTTTCATTCATCCCGCGTTCCGCGTTGTTTTGCTCGTAATTGTTGTGCATTATTTTTTAAACGTGTGGTGTGAAGTGATGTGATTATTTTAAGATGGAGAATAGTGAAAGTGATGTGCAAAAGTACTTAAATAATTCATTTTCTTCGCTTTCGAATTCAGGGAAGAAACAAGTGATTGACAATGGTCGCCCATGTCCGAATCACACGATGTCAACATGTGTTAAAGGAAAAAGTGGTGCTGGAAAAGGTTTTGAGAGACATTTTCGAAAAGAACTCTATGAAATTTCAGACTGGCTTTGCGGGTGTGATGTGGTTTATAAATTTTACTGTTGGGCATGTTCATTATTCTAGCCTAAAAAAGGTGTTGGGAATTATCAAGGGTATGCGGATTTGAATCATCTTAATACTGTAGTGAGAAAACATAGCGAGTCTGAATTGAATCTTTATAGTTTCTTTAAATTTAGTAGTTCTGTTGCCACCCCTACTAGAATTGACGTTCTTTTGGATACTCAACGAAAAGCTGAAATGGAGCTACACAATGAAAAAGTAAAAGAGAACAGGGAAATATTAAAGAGGTTGATTAACGCCGTCTGCTATTTAGCAAAGCAAGAACTGCCATTCCGAAGCCACGAGGAAAATGCAGCATCTCTAAATAAGGGCAATTACATGGAATTCCTTATTGCAAGTGCCGAGTTTGATCCCTCATTAAAAGAACATTTATTGAATTCTACAGTTTTTCGCGGTACTTCGGCAGGCATTCAAAATGATTTTATAAATTCAGTTTCGGATGTTCTGAGAGATGAAATCTACAATGAAATTCAAAACACAGACTCTGTGGCTATCATGGTCGATGAAACATCAGACATTACCAAAAAATCTCAGGTGTCAACAGTGTTACGTTTTTTTTTCGGTCTCACAGAAAAAAGTCATTGAAAGATTTCTTAGATGTCATGACATGAGCGCTGATAAAACTGCAGGAGCTCTTTTTAGTCACGTGACTGAAATAATGGATAAATATAAGTGTGGGGATAAATTAATTGCCCAGACATACGATGGATATTCTGTAATGAGTGTTCATTTGAATGGCCTTCAAAGTAAAGTTTTGGAAAATTATCCGAAAGCTTTTTTTTTAAGGTGTTCTTTTGTGGTCTTAAATCACTTAAACCTCATTCTCCAAAGGGGTTACAAGAACTTTCTGCTTTCATGTCCAGAAAGCTCCCGTCATTTGCTCCTACCAGATGGAATTGCTAGTGTGGACAGTCAATGACAACAGAGAAGCACTGCTTATGTTTTTTGAACATGTTAGTGAAAGTGAAGACTTCGATCATTTGACTGCAATGACTCCAAGAGGATTTTCTAGCATCCTGAAGGATTTCGAAAATATATTTTTAAAAAAGGCTTTATCCAACTTGCTTGCCTTTTCAGACGTATTATTCAGTATATTGCAGTCTAAAAATGTTGATATTTTGTATTGCAGTAATAAAATAACTGAATTTCAACGACAGCTGAAAAAGGAAAGTGAGAAGAGGAAGAGCTTGTTGAAATGAAAAGGAGGCGACTGAACAACGAATCACAGAAAGATCACTGCCGGAGGCTTTTCTTTGAAATCATTGATAATATCAGCCAGTGGCGTAGCGTTATAGTACGCCCGTACGCCCGGCGTTCCCAGATTTAATATTTTAAAAATGCGTAAATGCTGTAAATATAAAGTAAATCTTGACTAATTTCATATATGTCTGACCTTCATGGCATTATAATAGCTATTTCTCGCGATCCGCTTGCAACGCTTCACTAACAACACTCGTTCTAGCATTTTTTTAAATGCCTTTCCTGGCCGTACGCCGAGCAGGTTCGGCGTACAGGACCCCTATATTCCTTGCTGCCTTTCTGGAGGGAAAGCTTGGATCTCTAAAGCACGCGCCCAAATGGAGCAGAGGGCTACGTGATTTGTTCACGTGACCCTTCCTGCCTTCTGAAGCAAACGACAGCGGTAGAATTTCCACCCGGTGCTTCGCGCTCGTGCCACTCGTGCTATGTGTTGCTACAATACGCAATATTGACTGACGTAACTTTACCAAACCGAAATATAGCACTTCTTAATGGCCACTGCATTGTATAATTTATCGCACGAACAGCGATGTGCATTAAAAACTAAAAGATCAACACAGTTTTTGTCGAATAAGTTGCCGAAGTCCTCGTGGTAGAAGTTCAGCCTGTGGCTGCTCTACCACTTAATAATAATAAAAAAATAATAGTTTTGCGGGTTATTATTTTTTAGTTATTATGTAACTGCTTAATATTGTGTCAATGGAAATGTTTAGCATTCATTTGAAAACTCTTAACATCGAATGGTCTCTGGACAAAATTATTTTAAAATGTTTATCAACATTCTCAAGACGTAATAAACAGTGGTCTGAATTACTAATCGGCACTGTTATGTTAGTAGAGTGTACGATAGTTGGATCATCCGCCCACCTCCGTGTCAGAGTGTTTTCAACAGCGTGCCAAGGCGACAGAGGCCCGTGATTTGAATCCCGGGGTGAGCACGGGTGTTCTTTGTGAGTGTCCCTTCATCAATATCATCACTCATATTCATATTCGCGATTAACCAAAAGTGGTAGAAGAGCGAAGTAAAATAAACCAAATCAATCATTAGTTGGATCATTCACAACAATGACGTCTACTGTTGTCCAGAGGCTTTTGATTCAGGTAGGTTTTATAATGATTTGTGTCATGCCGAAAGGTATAAAACACCAGAGTCCAAAACATTTGTTGCATAGTGAGGCATCTAATTTTCTAGCTAAAAACTGCATGGATGATGATGCTTTATTGCAAACCCAGCTGTCTTCAGGCAAATAAACAACACCTGTGGCGACTAATTCCATAAGTAAATTATTAACCAAAAAAGGGCCGACCTTTCCTTCGGACTTGGCGTTCCCACCCGAAATGCCCATGCTACGCCACTGATACCAGCAACCAGATAACAATTAGATTCGCATCATTTGAAAAATTGCAATATTTTGATTTACTAAATCCCACAAAACGGGACTACTTGAATAAAAGAAAAAACTTTCCTCACCATCTTGTGTACATAAATTGCAGGAAATTTATGGCAATCTGTTTAATTTAACCAAACTACAGAATGAACTTTGTTTGGTATGCTTCCATGAAGGATCAGAGAAAACACCAATTGAGATTGTAAATTATCTACAGGACACGAATCTAGTGGGTGGGTTTACGGAAATATATAAATTAGTAGTGTTGATCGCAACAATTCCTTCCACGACGTCATCTGTCGAGAGATCGTTCTCGTCACTCAAGAGGATCCGCACATTCTGCCGATCTACTCAAACTCAGAACCGGATGACGAATTTAAATTATCTCCATCGAGAAAGGATTACTTTCTAAGCTGCGAAAAGGGGATAAATCCAAATTTTATGAGGCGGTGATCAGCGCATTTCTCTCTAAAGAAAGAAGAATAGAGCTGGAATTCAAGTAACTGTAAGTAATGAGCAGTTGATTTTTCACAATTTACTTTTTGGAAGGATAAATGAAGGGTAGGGGGAAAAACCGGGAATGTGCATTTCAGCGATTTTTCAATGAACGGGTCATTCTTATGTCCACGGTGTTTTTTGTAGGGGTGATGGGAGTTCCACCAATCCCTCTGGTTGCAAACTCGTGCTTTAAAAATTAATTGTATGGCGAAGTATTGAACATTAATTTTCTCCTTACCCTTCAAATATATTAATACTTTAAATGAAGTATTTACTTCATTTAAAATAATTTATGTAATTTAATGTTTTTCTAAATATTTATAAAATTACACCAAAAAGGTACGGAGAAAATTTGTAATATTGGTTCACTGAAATGAGAGGGGAAGGGGTTAACATTCCTTCTTTGCCAACGCCTGAAGTTCAGGGTCAGGAGACGCCACTGACTTCGTTCTCTATACCTCTGCTTTACAATCAAAATAATGAATAAGAATGGGAAACACCTTGTTTCATCAGCATAAACCCCAAAGCACGAAATTACCCTCAGGCGTTGAACGGTCGCATCATCAAAATGTGGCCCCAAAACTTTTGTTCATTAATTGCTTCCGTTTTTTCGTTTGTCCTCTAGCAGGACAATATTTTATTTTCTTTTTCGGCAATGACTGAATCAAAATATATGCCACTATTGTGGGAGCGCAGTCCATAGACTTGTAACTTGCATGATTTCTCTTTGTTAAACAAACACTATTTTCTTAATTTTATTATGTGACGCACAAAATGTAGGACATTTATGACATTTTTCTAATTCCTCCCGCACGCCGGACATAGGGCTATAATGTAGGACATGTCCGGGGAAAACCGGACGTCTGGCAACCCTAGAAATGACCAAAATGTCACTTACCATGTTTTGCACCCTAGCCCTTCAATTATGGAATACCAATCCTTCTTCTTGCAACCATAGCGAATTCACGTAGCTACTGAGAAAAATACATTACACTTTCACATTTTTCTTAAGAGTATCGACCATTCAGTTACCTTAAAAACACAACAGGAACAAACAAAAGAAGAAAATAATTGATACCGTAAAAAATGTAAAATTTTAATCCCGAGAAAAATTGCTTCAAATATGGAATATCACAGGAAATGAACAAGAGAAGGGCTTATAACATAGAATACTACAGTGCGTCCATTTCGATCTGCAGCCGAGAGATCGGGAGAAACGTGGCGGGCGGCGCTGACGGAGATGCCGACATTTGAGGCCTGTAATGCCCGCTTATTTTTGTGGACATCTTGCAAAACGAGCACTAACCTGTGTTATAACACGCAAAAGTTCTTCTGTAATTCTTCCAAGTTCCACCCTTATATACACAAATAAATACGCTTTAGAAATTATATTAAGAGCCACAGATAATACTCTGTAAAACATTTTAATCATAGTTTTGACCAGTAACGTCCTGCTTAAGTTTATATCCTTGAAAGAGTTTTGTGTCGATGGGGATCGTTTGGAGGTTTCGAATGTGCAACACTGTATCAAGATTACGCTGCAGACGAACCGTTAAAAGCTAATGGTGTTCGTGAGCTTCCTTGCAATCCGAAATCTCCTAGCTCAAGTTTTTTGTTCCTTCGCGACTACAGAGCTGTGAATATAGTGGCAGGCAGATGTAAACCAAGAGCGTGTTAATTTCGTACTGTGCGTAAGAGTGTTATTCTTGGTTACTTGCCGTTACTTGTTTGTGTTATTCCAGTGTGTATGTGTGTTGTGTCAGTCAGACGATTGGAATGCCAGCCGCAAGGTTCACGTTAGAACAAAGAATTTTTATGTATGACACTTACGTGAAAACAGACTCGTGTCGAGACGTGTGTAGGCAATTTGTACAGAAATTCCCAGGCGTTTCACCTCCACATAGATATACGGTTAGACGTCTTGTCCTTAAATTACGAGAAACTGGATCGTTAAATTTTAAAACACCTAAGCAAAAACGACGGATTCTAACCGAAGCAAAACTCGATGAAATTGGTGCAGCGTTAGAACGTTCTCCAAACAAACCTCTACGCCGTGTTTCACAGGAGATGGGCGTGTCAAAATCATCAGCACATACAGCCACTAAGCTACTAAAATTAAAACCGTACAGAGTTTCTATAGTGCAAGAATTACGACCCCCTGACAATGTAAGTAGAGTAAATTTCTGTAATTGGGTTTTGCAGAATATTGTAGATGGTATTGTTGATCCACAGTTAATATTTTTTTCGGATGAGGCATGGTTTCACTTGCGTGGTCATGTTTGTTCACAGAACAATAGATACCGGAGCACTGAAAATCCCCGAATAATACACGAAGTTCCGTTACACGATGCAAAAATTGGTGTGTGGTGTGCTGTAAGTGCCAAAAGAATAATAGGGCCTATATTTTTTGAAGACACAATAAATTCAGAGAGGTACCGCACACAAATACTCGCGCCGTTTTTTCAGTTGTTATCAGATAATGAGAGACAATATGGGTATTTTCAACAAGATTCGGCCACAGCCCATACCGCCGCTGATTCTTTGGACGCTATAAGAGAGGTGTTTGATGACAGAATAATTTCAAGAGGTTTATGGCCTTCACGTTCGCCAGATCTTACCGTATGTGACTATTATTTGTGGGGAACCTTGAAAAATAGAGTCTACCGAAATAACCCTCATAGCATCGACGAACTAAAAGACAATATAAGGGCAGAACTAGGAAGAATTACGGAAGAAGAACTTTTGCGTGTGAATCAAAATTTCATCAAACGATGCCAGGAATGTGTGAATGTAGGTGGACATCACTTTGAACAACTCTTATAACACAGGTTAGTGCTAGTTTTGCAATATTTATATAAATGTCTGCATATGTCCATAAAAATATGCGGGCATTACAGGCCGCAAATGTCGGCACCTCCGTCAGCGCCGCCCGCCACGTTTCTCCCGATCTCTCGGCTGCAGATCGAAATGGACGCACGGTAGTAAAAATCCATAACTCTGAGGTAAATGCAAGTAAAGTAACTAGGATGTACACTGTTTCTGATATCCTAACCACTATGGGCCTCCACCACCAGGTATCGAACCCGAGATTCCTTGATTACCAGACGACAACAACGTTACATTTTTTTTTAAAAAAAGGAAAGCTCTTAAACTGCAACTTTCCCCCACATAAGAATCATATCAATTAATCTCAATTACCTTCGTTTTTTTTCCTGCAGGACAGACAAACACAAACATCCATGTCTTGGCCGCGATTCGAATCCGGGACCCCTGGCGTCGTAGCGCGCAGCGATCATCACTCCGCCAAAGAAGGTGACTGTTATTTCAATTTCAATTTCCCCATATCGAAGGGCGAGGTTCAGCCTGCGGCTGTTCTGCCACCTAACCCCAATGGGTACATATACTATATACAAGGTAACCAAAAAAGTTCTTGCCGTTCTAGCGATAAAGAAAAAGCAATACAGTGGACGGTACGTACCTTTAGGTTTCGAAGTAATCTCCATCAGCATCCAACACCTTTTGCCAACGTTCATGCAGCTGCACAATACCCTGGTGATAAATCTCGACGGGCTTTGATGTAAAGAAGTCCGTGAGTGCGTTCCGCATGTCTCCCTCATTTGCGAAGGATCTTCCACGGAGGTGGTTGTCGAGGAAATGAAACAGGTGGTAATCTGTTGGTGCAAGGTCCGGTGAATATGGTGGATGGCACAGTGTCTCCCAGCCAAGTTGCTGAAGGGTCTCCCGGGTCCTCTTTGCCACATGTGGCTTGGCATTGTCGTGCAGGAACAGCACACCCTTGCGATTCACCAATGCCGCAAATCACGGTGCACCCTTTGCAACTGCTAAGAGTAGTGGTCAGCAATGATGGTGGAAGGAGCTCGTAATGCACCACTTGCCGACAATTCCACCATACAGAGAGCATAACCTTTCGTGGGTGCAGAGGTGGTCTTGAGGTGTGAGGAACAGGGTCACGTGGCGACAACCAATGTCTGGTACGCTTGGGAGTGTCATAGAGGGCCCACTTTTCGTCACCAGTGAGCAAGCGATCAAATATGGGTGTGTTCAGGTGCCGAGTGAGCAAGGACAAACAGGCTGTCACTTGTTGTTCCTTGTTGGCTGCCGACAATGTGTGGGGTACCGACTTGCTTAACTTGTATGACTTCTCTATCCCATGCAGGTGCAGTCTGACTGTTTCAGCGGAAACATGGAACCTTTCTGCAAGTTCATCACACGTTAAACCACTGTCTTCCTCGATGGCTGCTTTCAGGGCCTCGTCATCCAACACATGTGGTCGTCCACTGCGAAGTTCATCCGAAAGGCTCACATCTCCCGAACGGAATTTCTGGAACTAATGCCTGGCAGTGCGTTCGTTCACGGCATTCTCCCCAAATGCCTGGCTAATTCCGGTGACTTGATGCGGCAGCTGACAGGCTCACTTTAGAGTCATACAACCAAGCGCGGAGCGTCCATGTAAGCCGTGTAAGCGCTGGGCTTACACTTTATTAGTTCTAGTAAAATGTATGTAATTATATGCTTCGAGATCCTCTTTGTTAGATTGCAACACTTCAGCACCAGGCGGCACATGAGAACTCCCGCCTTCTGCTTGGGGAAAGTTGTAAGCCGTCTGAATTTTGCCTCACAAATTTCTGACTGCGAAGGAGCAGTGCCTACCGTCGCCCACTGTATCTGGATGGAGAAGAGCAAGGCATATAGGGAGAAGAGCGCGTCGAAACCTCATGTTTAGAAAAAGTGTTGTTCATGGACGTCCGCAGTATTTCTTTGCACCAGGGTGGATTAAGCAAAGTATTTTTTTTCAGGGGTTGGGGTAAACTAGGTATATTTCCCTTCTCAAAATATACTAATTCAATTTGAAGTTAACATTTTTCTGCAACGCCCTTACAATAATTAACAATTTGATGTGACTGATATGAAATTATATGTGTGGAAATGGTTGACATTCATTTTTAAGGAAGTGTCTCCACCCCTTGCCCCTTTTTGACATCCATGGTGTCGTTTAAACTCCGAAATTATGCTACATACTACTAAATTGTTCTGGGATTTCCGTATCATAAATATTAATTTATAACAAAAACAAATATAAATTCGAATGGTTCAACCAACGACATGGGTTCGACGTTATGTGAAAAGTTTGAGAAAATTCAACCACACCGAAAAGCGGCCCTGTTGTTTTATTTATATCTCCAACTTACAAACGACTTTTTAAACTTGTGCCAGATTTAGCACCATTATGCTTGGGTTGGCTTCACTGAATACGCGCCAGCGAGACACAGGTCCTGCAAGAGGAGGGGCTCCAGCGTTGTCGGGCATGAAAGGTTGACTGCAAAGGAAATTTGAGCCGGTGGTGCTTCAATGAGGTTTTTCCAGGAACAGGGAATTCTGAAGCAAAAAACTAACAGGAAGGGAAAAAAGGAGAAACCTAGAAATGAGCGGGATACGGGAAAACTAGATACACATTGATGTGCTAAATTCTTGTTTCTGTTTTTCGCTTGTAGGATAGCATAAACATTAGAAATATTAAGATCTCTGTTTTCCGTTTATGTATGAACTCACCTGGTAATAATTGAGCTAAAAAGTGAAATAAATAAGTAAATAAATAAATAAATGTTAATGAAAACTGAAGATTGAACCAATTTTACAAATTTCATGTCAAATGTGAACTAAATATTATTAATTACATAGTCCGTGATTCAAACAATATTCGAACAACGTACGAAAAGCCTGTTTCTGATCTTTTAGGTGCTAGATTTGCTTTTACATTATCCTAAGAAAGCACTTACATGTCCTTTGATAGAAATTTCTGGATATATCCCTACAATTTGTGAGCATTATATTTATATATGTATATATATATATTTTTTTTTTTACTAAATATAGGGAATTTTAAGGCAAGAGAGGTAATTTATTTATATCCGAAAGGGATATTCCCTCACAGTCCGAAAGATCACTGCTTGGAGCAGTGACCGATTTTGGATCTGTTTTTTGTTTCTCCCTTCTTGTTGTGTGTTTGTTAAAGTCTCGAGGTATTGCTTTTGCGAATTCCATCTATTGAAAAGCGGACTGTCGTCCCAAGTGCTGTGGTGTGATAGTGAAATGCATTATGGAATAAATTGAGTGTGATTGTGCGGTGAGGTTGAGAACTTGTTGAAGACGCCGTTGTTCAGCAAGGATTTTGCTGCAAAGAAGAATCTTGTGGATGTAGGTAGGCCCACCCCTTCCTTCTCTAGCAGACATAGTAACAGAAACGAAAAATAAAATGCGCCGATTTTGCGATTCATGGTATGGAGCTGATACTTGGTTATGGGGTTGTAAAAAGTATTCAGCACTTTTCTGTTTCCTTCGTTTGTTTATTATTATTATTATTCATTTTATCTAACTTTGCATATTTTATCGATACGTTACTCATTGTGATAGGAATAACACTGACTTAATTATCAGTTGAAATGTAGGAGATACAAACACCAATCCCAGCGATATATCCACAATTTTTAATTTGGTGAAGAATTCCAGGGAAGTGTTCTGAAAAAATTGGGGGGGGGGGGTCACACCGATAAATCACTAACCATGTCAGCCCAAAAATAAGCACAATGGGAAATAACCTTCGTCATGCTAGGCTTACACTGTTGGAAAGGTCACGCTCCGCCACTGCATACAACAAACACACACGAACAAGCTGCTTCGATACCTCCATTTCTCTTCGACACTGGACGAGCTATGACTGCTGTGTGTGCGCAATGTGCCTGTATTACTGACTAACTCCCGATTGCTTGGCAGGCACGTGCGTCATTTCGTTTCCTCTCTGTGAGCGCATGATTAATGGGACGTCAAAAACGGCAAGAACTTTTTTGGTTACCTTGTACATATTAAATACATGCTACATACTAAATGTTTGTATTAATAACAAACAAACAAAAAAACGTAAAGAACAAATACAAAAGTGAGAACAACGGCTCGTTTACACACTCAAAAAAAAGGGGGAAAAGATTTAAAACAAATACACAAATTAATAGACACAATTCTGTTTGCTTTGTGTCATACATCTAGTTAAGACTAATACAAATTAAGATTGTATAAAAACATATAAATATTCTTAATACATGAGAAAGGACAAAATATTGTCAAGGTTTGGCAACATGTAATGTGGAAAGTAAAGAAACAAAATGAGAATTCTTGTTTTTAGGAAATTGTTTCAGAAGTGAGATCTACTTACTATTCGTGAGAGCTGAAGCACAGATATTGTTCATTTTACAATCTTAACAGTCTTTGAAGTTGTTGCGATTAGTGAGGGACGTCATGGAAGGAGGGAGGTCATTCCACGCTCTTGCTGCTGAATATGTAATAGATGATTCGAAAAGTACTAGTGTGTGCAGTCAGAGGTGCAACCACAATTTTTTGTCGGGGTGGGGGGCAGGCACCTGGAAAAACGCACCAATAATAATAATAATAATAAAATAACACGTGGCTCGACAGCCCTTGAAGGGCCTAGGCCGATCTCCCGACTGCCAGTCTTCCTCCCACAATCCTACCTAGAGGTGTGGAGATCTTCAACCAGGAATGGGGTGACGTGTGGTCAGCACGTGGAACCACCAGCCGTTGTAGGAGATTTCTGAGACCGGGTTACGCTGCTCACTCGTAGCTCCCCAATTTCCTCACGATGGTAGGTTGCCACTGGTCCTCTACCCAGGCCGAGAACCCAGACTGACTCTAACCCATGCCGTCCCGCAGTCGAAGCCCAAATCACATCGCCTTAGACCGCATGGCCACGGAGGAGGACTATTATTATTGTTATTATTATTATTATTATTATTATTATTATTATTATTGGTAGTAGTAGTAGTAGTATCAAAGACATTATTATCCTCGTAAATTACGCAAAAGGGGTTGAAGTCAGTGCTAAAGCATTTGTTTTCGAACAAACTATTTGAATTAATATTTCACGTTCAGTTTCACATTAATAATGGAAAACAAGCACACAAATTATTTTTGAAAGACAGACAATGCTTGATAAATGCAATCCGAATATAACTTTTTTTACGTTTCAATGTAATATGTTTTACACATATGCAACATGGAGCGACGTAAAATAAAAAAATACATATGCAACTTGCCAACACTAAATTGTGTACGTATGCAAAGTTTCTTTAATACATAAAGAAAAAACATATATTATTTAAAATACATTACAAAATCAATTCATCCATCTCATAATAAACCAAAAGCAAAAATTACATAAATTGTCTCTCAAATGTGTGCGCTCCCTTTCCTCAAAACAATTGTTCATGCATTGAAGACAAAATTAAATAAGATAAGTCTCACTTCTCTCTCTAGTTATTTACAATGCATTACAGAAAACAACTATATATTGCGAGCGAAGCGAACAAATTTTTAGATCCAAATTTTTGCAGACTGAAATCAATATTGATTTAATAGGGTGCGAATAATTTCACGGGGTTCCATGGCATTCTCTCTCTTACAATTTTTGTCACTAAGATCGTTCGGCGATTGGGGCCGACTCCCGCCGCTCCCCAGCTACGGCTCTGAAATTGACAAGATTAAGAAAAGCAGATATTGCAAGCGACGCGAGCAAGAAAATTTTACGAAAAGTATTTTTATTTGGATAAAATTTGAAATTTGGGACGTTAATTGCCTCCTGCAGCCATCAATGTTTGCCCCCCCCCCCCTATAGTAGCGCCACTGTGTGTGCTTTGGAAGCTCAAGTTTTGATTTTCCCCTTGTTTTATAATCATGTATTTCCCTTCTAAATTTTAATTTCTGTAATAGGTTTTTTAGGTGTTTTTGTTTGTAGAAGGTTATGAATAAAGCAACACAGATGTAATTTTTGGCGTTTTGCCATGTTCAGCATTTTGTTTGCGTTTAGGGTTGGGAGGATATGATCATATTTTCTTATATGGTACACGAAACGGAAACATGAATTTTGGACTTTCTGAATTTTGGTTTTGTTTCGAACGGATAGATTTTGTTCGTAAATTACGTCGCAGTAGTCTAGTATAGGAAGATCAGTGATTGTATTAGTCGCCACTCAAATATACATTTATATGCATTATAAAACTTCACCAAATCAAGCGAAATGAATTAATTTATTTGTTGATTTTTCACAAGGAGAAAAATAAGCAGGAATTCGCTCCTACTTATTATTGATATAATTTTTTTATTATTATTAATAAACGATCCAGAGGATCTGGAACAAGGAAGCACAGCCCTGCATATAGAAGGTTGTATTTTGAGCTAGAAATGACAATCAGTCATTTATAAGCCGACAAACATGAAGACAGAATCATTCTCGTTAGACCAGTTCTGGACAACGGAACTCGTAGAAAATTAGCCGCACAAATGTTTCAGCGATTGACCGTCGGGCGGCGCTAGCATCGTCACGTCGTCTGCGGAAAGTGTGGCGGGAATGAAACCGTGCAGTTCGCTTACGACAATCCGCAGTACGGGATACTTTTACGTGTCCGAGTGTTTTAGATATCGCATTACATAAAAGAAATTATCGGGTTTCGGCGATTTTTTTCTCTACAGTACAATGGTGCTAGAGTGTGAATTTTAGTGGTGTGGCCTTGTTCTGGGCAATAAAAAGTTTCATTATGAAGACGTGTGTTATGTTTAATCTAAGTTTACTATTCTTGATTTTAATATTACAAGAAATTTGCACTCAGGAAGAACAGGATGCTGTGAGGAGCTACGAACCATATCCTCCATCTCGCTACGAGTCCTTGATCTCGATCGGTAATAGGATACATCCGTAAGTAATGTTCAAACTTACTATAGTAACTTTACTTCCCCTTAGCGGATTGAAATGTATGGAATGTCGCTTGCGTCTTGAATCATAATATTGATTAGCGAGTATAATAACGGGTACTAAAGACTTACCAAGTACTAAAACTAAATAGTGAAATGTACTTGTTCTTAGCATTTGTTGTATAATCGAAAGTAATTTTATTTCCACCGAACTTACTGGAAGGAAAGGACTAGATTGCGATCATACGGTTTTGAATGACAGTCCCAAAGATTTATTTATAAACACTACTACTTATAATACTACGCATTAAATATTATTCGTGAACTTTACTTTTCGTCAACTGGATCTAACATCCCTTTTTGTTATTAAATAAGTATTAAATTCTTTATCTTTTTGACATTAATTTCCTTGTCAGGGTAGTTGTTTTTACACAAATGCTGGCGACCTTAACAACACGTAAACTAGATAATGAATATGTGTTGATATATTTCTATTCTTACACAGTCTTTTAACCTATTCATGCAAATAACAATACGGTATTAATTAATTTACATATTATTATGAATAGACCTGTTCGTTATATTAACGTATTATTATTATCACTATCATTATTATTATTTCTCAGTCACTTGTTTCGGACGTCGTTCCCGCGAAATATATTTCTATTATAAATACCCCAAGGGGTGGGAAAGTTATCTCTTCCTTATTTTACGAGTACGATGCAATGGTGTCATTCAGAGGTATTAAGCAACACATTTGTTATGTCTTGTCGCATTTCTTTCTTCTGGCAAAGTTGAATGACTTGTTAACCCAGTATTTTGATTCGCACAACAGGTTATATTTTGGTAAAATTTATGTTTCACGGACAACTTACATTGTACATTGTAGTGTATACAAGTATATAAGAAATAGTAACAGTAGCAAAAAATATACAATATTATTTCCAAGCAACATTTATTCAGAGGATGGATGGAATTCCTTTTAAATTCCGAAGATTGCTGTCTGTCGTACGAAAATCTTACGTTCCTGAAATGCATTTCCCACCTTCATGTCAATATAAAGCTACATCGAATTCTATGACATTCCTAAACCCAAAGGTTCTATTGTCGCAGCAACGAAAGTCTTCTACCTGTCCCTATCCTGGATCTATACAATCTCGTCAATCCTAAGCAATTTTCTTCAGATACATCTTAATATTTTCATTCTATCTTCGTCTTGGCTTTCCCAGGAGAGGTTCAAAATGAAATTTTCACCCGGGCGAGGGTAATTTTGCCTTCCTCCCCCATTTTCCATCTTCCCACACAAAAACATGACCATGTCATAAATTTACAGTTTTAAGGACAAAAAATAATAGTCTTATTTTTTATATTCTTTAAGTGATATTGCTAAAGAGCATAATGCAGTCCCCCGTCACTTAAGCCGCCCCTGGACATTTCTATAGACCTCTCTTCCCATTAGGTTTCCCAACAAGGATACAAACCACGGCAATACGTATACTGTTCTTTATGCCTTTGTCTTGTTTATTGTGTTTTGCTAATCCTGCACAAAGAGTGGCGTATTTATATATCTGACTTGGACCTCTTCCTGAAACGAATCCGGGAATTTCCGGATTCCGTAGCGAGCTGACTATGTCACTGGACTGGACCATGTGGAAACTATAATATTATCAATTACAATAATTAATGATTTTTCAGCAATCTAAATTTGTGAAAGAGCACACATGCATCTCCGTGGTGTATGTTAGTGAAACGCTGCGAACTCCGGGGTTCCAAGGGTTTATTCAGAATGTTCCACCGAGGGTGGATGTAGCCTAAGGGTAAATTTAGAACCAAAATGGCCATAAACGGAGCCCTTCTGAAAAATTTTAGGCAGGTGTTGAGGAAATTTAGGGAGATGTTGGGGTATATGGATCAATCATAAAGAGGGTCCCAGGTTCCAATTGTAAGCAATGCGTCGATACATGTTGAATCGACTCGAATTCAAAAGGGGGCAGGCTCGTGTAGAAGAATAAGCAAAAAAGAAGGCCCGAGAAACGAACGTACAGGAGAAATTCAAACGCTTCATGGATATCGTCGTTGACAATCCTAAACAATGTGGTAGTGGCTAGACCAATGATGGCTAGACGGTACACTGATTTTTTCAGGATTCTAAAAAAGTCAGCTGAAATCATAGGTGTCAACGAGGACTTAATCAGACGATGCAGGCTATTTTCTAAACTCTATAGTCAGGTCACCATATTACCATCCTCAGTTTTCGTGAATATGCATTGGAAACTGCGAAACTTCTTGTAGCAGAATATTTCTGGTATTATGCCCGTGGCGTACACAATATCTTGGTGTACGCTTCAGATGCCATAGAAGCAGCTGTTCTTCCAATCGGCAGCTCTCTGAGGAGGCTCAATAATCAAGAACATTAACAGAGTGACTTTCCGGTGAGAGTTCCAGAATTTCTACCAACGAAGATCTTATGCATCATCTACTTATCTCGACTGTTTCACAAATATCGATCCTTCGGTCTTTGCCTGCTAAGAAATCATCAGAAGACGTCACTCGCTTGCTTGGCATCACTGGAGTGTCAGATGAAACGTAACAACTTACCTGACCAACTAAAAGCTATCCACTACTAACAGTGAAAGTGAAGGTTAACGTTTATCTAAGTCAGTATGTGAAAATAGTGCACCCAAAAATGTATTTCGTAGTGTAAAGATGATGAAATTCACCGTGCCATTGAGGCTCCACACATTCACGATCTCGGCCATTTGTGCTAATGCTATTAGCACCGGTGCCCCCCTCCCCCCCCCCCCGGGGTTGCCTCCAGGTACCCAATTATTACATGCTGTGTAAATCTCAGAGCCACTTTTACGCATGAAGAAGGCCGATCTTAGATCACCCACTCGAGAATCGAACCAGAGTCCCCGCTTGGCAGTCAGAGGCTCTGCTGACCAGACCACCGCGCCTCCATTTGGTAATGTGCAAATGTCAACAAGCACAGGACATAACCGAATTTTTGTAATACTGCAAACTACAGTTTTTCTCAGTATTACATGAGCACAGGGCATTACATGTGGCGTTACTTTATTGTTTTGCACTGCCATCATATGAATAACCACAGAATTTCAATCCTTTTATGTTTTTTTATGTATTATATTATGTTATTAATATCGACATCGTAAAGTATCTCTATTCACCAAATCAGATTTTTTTTCCCCATTTTCAGAATTCTGGCCCACTGTGCACTGGTAAGAAAATTTTAATTGTTTATTACAAAAATAATAGTAATATTAAATTGAAGAAAAGCCACAATATCCCTTATCAGTCCAAGTGAAATTCTTCGTTGACATACAATACTGGTTCACTAGGTACAAATAAATAGCAATTGTGATTTTTTTACGGTTCATGTTTCTATCCACGTCAGATTTGTTGCAATAAAAAAACTCGTGTCAAGTTACGTGATTTCAATAACAAAGGTCTTGTTCGAGAAGTTTGAATAAGGCAATTATATTGCAGCGAGTTGGCTTCATCAAAAATGCACTGCAAGTTGACATTCCTGTTGAGAGTTGTAATGAAATTCTAAGTTGGCACAAGCTACTGTGAAGAGCACTGCCGATATTGCAGTGTTGATTTGCTTGTCATGTGCCAACTGCTCTTTCTCTCTCTCTCCCTCTAAAAAAGTATTGTTATTTACTCTCCGGAGCATGCCATTGTGGTGAATGTTTTTTCTCCCCTAGCACGATTAGCGAATGAAGTTAACTTTTACAATGGTATGATTTATGGACACTTACGATTGCCTTGTTCTGCCATTGTAAAGCTTGGATTGAAATTCGGTGCATTTTTTGCACACATGATTGTCTATTCTGGCAGCATTTTCTTATTAAAAGGAGGTACGCTCACTATCCATATAAAGATCTTGTAAAGAGAGCTGTGGTGCATATTGATTCGTCATACGATGACGTCAGCTTTATGGGCAAGATTGTTTTGTTTCCTGCCTTACAATCAAGGAGGTGTTATCTTCCATTGTCATTAGTATGCCTTGTTTATGGTAAAAGTAGATACTAAACGTGCATTCATTATTGACGATAATGTAGACACGGGAAAGAAACTTTAAAAAAGTATGTGATTATGGCATGCTGTTTGCTCGTGAAATGGAGTTACAAACATTAAAATAATGAATATTAAATTATAGTCAGTGTTTGGCGAGATACTTTATGGGCTTAATCATCGGTTACTTTTGTAGTTTCTCTCTGCTGGAGATTTACTTGCAACTGTAACACATATGTAATTGAATTCGAAATCTCCTTAGGTATTTACCAAAGAAAGAAACCTGATTTTAGTTGAGCTGAGTTGTTGTTTTGTTCTAAGTCACTTTATGCACAGGTAGGCTAATCGGGACTGGACCTACAGTTTAAAGTGAGATCGAACCACTATGAGCCTCCTCCGGGTATCGAACCCGGAACCCCTTGATTACAAGGCAGTGATTTTAGATTACTTGCGATATACTGTAGGTTACCACCATAGATATTCCGTCTCGAAGAAATAGAAATAAAATTACCCAAATTAGTTCTTCTCTTATTCCAATTCTTCACACATATAAAAATGGACTGATTCCAGCACACGATGCGGCAAGGTTCATCGTGCAGTGTTGCCAAGGGCAAGTATCAACGAGATCTTCAAAGGGAATTAGACCGATCTATTTCCAGGAAGTATTTGTGCGATTTCCGTATCACATATATTGCAAAGACAGATCGCCAAACAAAAACGTACGTTGTTGTAAACCTTCAAACCTAATTTTAGCTGTCCATCGGCAGTTATATGACAACAGCGTAAATTCTGGCAGTCGCCTCATTTCGTGTACGTGAGTGTAACTGCTGAACCCCACAGGTTTTTGCGATTGTTTCAATTAACTCCAATTTTCTCTTTTTTTATATTCATTGCACTTGGGAATGACTGGAAACCACCAAAGCACTGAGCGGGAAGTGAAAGCGGAAATGCAACTGTGGCCGAACGACTGGTTCACGCAACTCATGGGTGTCACATGACTGATCAGCAATAGCAGGATTTATAGAGGTCACCGGACTTCTATTGTGAAGGTGCCACAATCACAAAACGATAATAACAAGGAAAAAATACAGCACGAGAATTGTGTAAAAAATAAATTTACAGCATAGCAGGCTGGTTAGTTGTGCTGAAGAGCGTTCTGCCAGAGTGAAATTTACAAATACGAATTTATTAAAATTTCTTAGCATCAGATTCAGCCGTGAAAGCCAATGAATACCTTTCTTCTCGCCTTCTCTTGAAGCCATTCCCACCACGGGATGTGTTTGGTTGTAGCAATGCATCCACACGAGACATTCTCAAAATCATTTACAGCAGACACCTTCTGGTTCTGGTACGTATAGCCCACGCGTTTACTTCGTTAACGTCGAAGAACTAAAGAATCTGCCGCCACAATAGCGGGCGAGTTGTTTTCGTCCAATCACACTCAACCTTCAGCCAATAGGCGAAGCTGTCTTTCTGCTCGTCTACTCCACGTGGAGTCTCAAGTCACATGACTGCGGATACGCTGTTGCCGTACTTTGCAACTTCAATATGGAGACCGTGGGAAGGTGGTTGTGCGCGGAAGGACAAGGTGGCGTAGGGTAGATGTGTGGCAACACTGTGCATTGAATGTGATTGTTGGAGCTGGTGGGCGCGCTTCGTCGACTTCAAAGCCAGCCGAGCGTTAACGTAGCTAGCGCGTCGACTTTACGCGATCCAAACAAGGAAGATTCCTACCATTTTCGTCAGGGTAAGCCAGGAGATGAGTGTCTGATTTTAGACGGGCCATAACTCACTCTGTCTCACATTTGGCGCCGCCACTGAACAGAACCACAGACACACGCAGAGGCTTAAAGAGAATTAAATAGGTAAACAGGAGGAAAGGGAATAGTAAAAGGCAAGGATGACAACGAGGGAGAAAAGAGGAAGGAAAAGAAAGAGAGAGAGGTGGAAAGAAGTAGCAGAGAATGAAAAAAGAGAAAGAGAGATGAACAGACAAAGCAAAAGAAAGTAGCATAAAGGGAGAAGAAGAAAGAGAGACAGAGAAAGAAGAAAGCCAGAGGAAAGAAAAAGGGATCAACAGAAAGAAAGAGAGAGAAATTGAGGAAGAAAGAGTGAATGACAGAAAGTAAGAAACAAAGAAAGAAAGAAACAGAAAACAGAAGAGAAAGAGAGAAGGGGTGAAAATGAGATAGAAATAGAGGAAGAAAGAAACTGACATGGGCGTTCTCCGAGATATCTGAGAAATGAGAATGTAATTCGAGTGGTAGTATTATATTATATTTGTTTTATGTGACTTGCAAACTGTAAGTTATAGCAATTTCTGCCATGTCGAATAAAATAAGGAAAGAACGTTTTCACCACAGCCATTAGAAACGTCTTGACTGCCATTACTAAGGTTGTGCAGGACGAAAATTTTTGGTCGGGACGGGATTCGGAAGGGGAAATTTTTATAATTTGTCGTTCGAGACTGAAAAAATCGCCAATTAGACCAGTTCCGCGACGGAAATTTAAATACTTTTTTTTACCCTCTTAGCGCAAAAGATACCAATACTTTCCAATACATAATACAATATTAATCAGCAACTTTACTTATCTTCAATTATAATAGGCAATTAAAAGTGATCACCGTACAATTGAAGCATTCCACCGAATAACGCTGTATGTATGGTACATTTTAACGGATAAAACTTGTTGTATGTTACTGGACTACAGTAGAAACAACATAAAACCTTATGCAAACACAATAGCAATCTTTGGGCAACATCCGACCTTATGACTGGCCAGCTTGTAGCCTGTAGAAGTAGGCCGCAGCATGATTACACTGGTAACTCAGCACATTCCCAAAAGTGCCAAACAGCGTTATTTGGTGGAATGCTTCAATGATTGTTGCCTATTACATTTGGATCTAAGTCCTTTATTGTTAATCAATAAATATTCAATTCTTTATTTGACATTAATTCCCTTGCCAGAGCAGTTATTGTTAACAAAAAGTTTTGCGACCCCAACCACACGTAAGCTAGATAATAAATAATACATGCTGTTACATATCTATTCCCTTACCATCATTTTACCTATTCATGTAATAATAACAATACAATGTTAATTAATTTATATATTTAATTAATACTATTTTAATCCAATTTAATATAATAATTATTATTATTATAGAGACACTTGGTCGGACCCCTTTCGAAATGCATTTCTAGATACGTGCCTGGGTGACGTCACTGCTCAAGTCTCTATATTGAATCACGCTTTGTTGGCACTTTGGATACGCATAAATTGTCTTCAGAAGTGCAACAATATCACTTGCAAAGAAACTTTGTGGTCATGCTGTCAGTATTTTCTGTGCCAAGACGTTCTTTTTTCCCCAGTTACTTTCCTACCGCATTTAATGGCCTCGGCCGTCAGCTGATTTCCACCGTTTGGGAACAACTGGAGGATGAAACGAGCGCGAACGACCTTGAAATGCGAATTATTTCAGACGAGAGGGAGATTATATTGCATGATGACGTAGAAAGCATATGACAGCCTGTGGGAATATTTCTTTTCCAGGATTATTTGGGTTTTTTGCTTATTTAACGTCACTCCTCTGCTACTTCTTTTTTGGCTAATGGCGACAACGAATACCAATGATGATTTGGTGAAGTTGAAGGACAATCACAAATAAACAGCACTGACCATTTCGCGACTCGAACCCGGAATCTGTCGTGGAGGCACATAGTGGTTTAGATCTCTCTGTTTAAACTGTAGGTCTAGTCCATATGTCTATGCACACACACACACACAGACACAGAAAGAGATAGAGAGAGACCGTGAAACACGAGGCCCAGTGGCAACTATATCCGGGAGGTCCTCAGGAATGAAATTTATAGACAGACATTTATATTTATCATAAGATTTTACATGGTTATTATCCATTAATAATAATATTATTGCGTAATTTTTGCTTTCCTGTATATCACACACAAGGTTTCTCGGTAATTTAGCGTAGTGGTAACGTCATGGTAACGTCGTTTTGTACCCGGTGGAGGCACACAGTGGTTCCTCAAACTCTCCGTAATTTACAGTAAAATTTTATGGAAATTTATGTAAAAAATTCATTTTTTACACATCTGAAAATCAGGAACAATAACAAGATGTCAAGAACTTCTGCATGACATACACTTGCCAAAATAGGATACTTGGTTGCTGTTAATAAGAAATTCAACTGTGTTATGACGGAAATTTTCTATTTTAGAACATGTTTTCGGAGCAATAAGATGTAATTTTGTTATTACCATGTCTTGCAGTTATCCTTTGGAGCTATGGTTTCCTTCTGTAGTACTATACTGGTATGAAGCTGTATTCTTTCATTTTCTTCCTTCTATTCGAAAGTAATCACACTTGCATAAAGAATGAATGAATAAACGCATCAATAACATTACATGAAATATATCGGAAATGCAGAGTCCTATGTGGTGGCACGGCGCCCTTGTATACATAGACATATTTTATAATCTTTTTTGCTGTTGAATGTATGTTTCTACCTCGACGAAAACAACAAACAGTGAGTTTTCAACTTCAAGTTACCTTATGATTACTTAAGGTCGCAAAAAACATTAAAACACTAAAAATATTGTATTTTATTGGCAATTACAAATACCTTTTGTTATAACAAGTCTCCAAAACTCGTCGATATTGGTTCTGGTTTAATTGTCAACATAGTTACAGATGTACTCTAATTTATATGGTGCACTTTTTGGTTTAAATAAGTTCCTGCTAGGTACTTACTGATTAGACCACTAGATTTTGCTTAATACCGGACTAGTTAGGACACTGGATTTTTTCGGCATCGCGCTGTTTTGATAACCACCGATATATTTGATATGTTAATAAAAGTATCAAATATAGATCACGATGTATTTGGTAAAATTAGTTGGCCAGCCAGTTAGGAAAACAAGTACGGATGCTGATGGTGATAGAGGCCAATGCCGTTTAAGTACGTAGGTTTACATTTGGACTTTCAAAAATTTTGGTAAAGTTTACTTCATGTTCAGATAGGCTAATCGGAACTGGACCTACAGTTAAAATGTCGTAGGGGTAATGTTGTCGCCTTACAATCAAGGGGTCTTGGGTTCGATACCAGGTGGAGGCACATAGTGATTCAGATCTCACTTTAGACTGTAGATCCAATCCCGATTAGCAAAACTTCAAACTTAAAGTGGGATCCGAACCACTGTGCAATGTGCATCCCCCAGGAACTAAACACGGGTCCCCTTCATTACAAGGTGGTAGCTTTACCACTACGCCAACGTGGAGGCCTGAGGCTTCCGTTTTGAATACTTCGAGACGGGGGGAGATGTGGGAATGAAAGTTGGTAAACCTAAATAAAGAAACAAAACAATTTTTATCTATAAATATTCAGCTTTGAAGAGTACATCTGCATTTCTCCGACGATTAATTCAGACATCCGGTAAATCATACCACTTAAACCGTTATGAATTACGTCAGCTATTAAAGAACTCATGAATAAACCACCAAGCGTGACACTTTGCACCATTTGCACGCATGCAAGTATCAAATTGCTTGCATATGCACACGAAACCCGGACTATTCATTGCCACCGATGCCGCGAGTTGCCTTTTCTAAAGTTCCAAGTACTAGACAAGAATTATTAGTACGAGGTCGTTTCTATTTAATTAACCTAATTCTAGAGAAAAGAAAGACAGGCACACATCAGTACATTAATGCTTATTAAGCTCTTGTAAACATAAACTGCTGAATCAGAAACTACTTACGTTTTCAACATTGTATTACATCACCATATTTTCCGCTGTTTACTGTGGAACAAGTCGAACTTGGAAGATTGGGTAAACATCTAATTTTATTGGCCGCATGTAATGAGAGTTTCTTAAACGCCTACATTCTATTTTTCTACTCTGTCTATTTCAGGTTTTCTTTTGTATTGTTTTCTGCCATTTTAAATTAAATTGACATTTGTTAAATGGGAACATATTATAAAATAATGGATAATAGTCTGTGCAAATTATCTGGCAGATTTGCCAGATTAATATGGCAGGCTTGATCATAGGCGTGACTTGGCAGGGGCAAGGGATGAGGGCACTTGCCCTCCAAAATTTTCAGATTTATTTAAAAGTAGAAGTTAATGGTACTTTTTGTTAACCTTTTGAGACCTGATGAGCAAAGTAATGAGTATTTTTTATGACTTCGCAAATGTAACAGTTATTTTGCAAAATAGTCCTGGTCGTATGGGATGTAACATTTTTTTTCTACCTGGGTCCTACCATCAAATTTAAGCCCCAAGTTATGACATGGGCCTAATTGTTTACCATGCAAAAGAAGGAGCTGAAAAGTATTAACCTGAAAACATGGTTGTTTATGAAAAATGGTTGAAAAAAGCTATTGTCGACAACAGTTAAACAATCAAATTATAAAATATTAAAAATCAGGGTGGTTTTCTTGTATTCGACATTTTCTTTTTGTAGTAACGAAAGCAAAAGAGATCAACTTGGAATGTTGTGTACAATAAGTAAAGTTTTATGCCACATTTTTTGCTCTCATCGTCTAATCTCATTTTTCATTAATAATATCTTGTCATTTTCATTGAAATTGCGTGGGAAAATATTGCGTTTATTTTGCCTATTTTCCATTACTGTCTTTTTTATATTTAAAATACCTCTTTTCATTTGCCTATTTTAGCCAAACCTCAAATTCCATTCTCTGATAATAATGATTAGATTGCAGTGTCCTTCCTGGGAGTGTATTACTTCCAGATGTAAGTACACAGGATGTGTCTAATTTTCTGTTGGACACAAAAATCAGGTCTTGCATCGCTGGTAGTGGACAAAAGTTACGTTTGAAACATTATATTTAGATTTTAGAATCATGTTTCCGAGAGAGATGAACATTTCCTGTCCTTAACTACCTGTGCAAAAGTATTATTCGAATGTGTAAGACTGTTGAAAGACTAGCGTAGGAAATTACTATTCAAAAGTAACAGTTTCAGTTGCAGTTATATCATTTTGAAAAGTAACTCAGATACAGTTATTGGTACTTGAAAGTAACGGTTATTTTCTGCTGGAAAATTTTCTTGCAATCAAATTACACCCAACCAACGATCCTTAATTGTAATAAAACCAATATATGAAGACTTGCATGTGTTTTATTTACGTTTCTGGCACATTATATAAATCTTCATTTATTTATATTCTTAGGCTATAATAAAGAAAAATTATGATAGAAAGAGTCAGCTTTGTTTCATTTTTTTTTTTGGAAAAAATCGTTCGCATGCCAGCCACGGTACTACGCATGTGGTGGCATCAATTCCACTTCGGTACCTGTTCCTTTCTCTTCCATTGTCAGCTCAGTAAGATCCATCGACTTTTTCGTAGCTCCATTCCGACGTCACAAATGAATACAAAAATCCATAAAAAATTACTGAAGTCTTTGAACGCAATTAGTAATGACGACTTGCAATAAAGCGTGGATGTTCTAAATTTAGCAGGCAAGAATGTTTAGCTTCCTTGCCTTAGGTGACTCCACGAAAATTCTTTCACCTTAGCATCCAGAGAAGATACATAGTTGGAAACGGTTGCTAAAATAGCTCTTCTCCCGCGTTACAAATTTTGAAATTAACAATTTAAGTGTCGAAAAGGATTGTTTATAGCGTTACTTCTATTGCTAAAAAGTAACTCTGTTACAGTTACAGCTACTTATATCTAAAAGTAGCAATTTACAGTTAGAACTCCTTTTAAAAAAGTAATTGCTATTTGTAACTGTGTTACTTGTAAGTAGTTACTTCCAAGCAGTGCGAAATATATTTTACACGAATTTATTTAACATAAACAAATGTCCAACAAACGGGCACAAAAAGCGAAGTCAAATAAAGCAAATCAATCAATCAAAAACATAAACTTTATGAATAAAATTCCCCCCAACCTTTTATCTTGAACTAGGTGTGTAAAAGTAAATAACAGGATAAAATAATTACATCTGAATTTTAGTAGCAAAGTTGTTAAGATGCCTAACGAATACTCCTTTTGCAGAAACCTTTCCTCATTTACCGTTATGTTAAAGTCCAATGTACGATTTATGTACAGTTACGGGCAATAAAAGTGGGACACCTAGATCGTGAAATACTCGTTTCCCTGCAAGGTGTTATGTGTGTTGCCTAACTCTACGGCGGTGGTAGAAGTTGCCATTGAAAAGTTGCTATTAAACTCCACTTATCGCAACAAATCCTTGCAGGGAATCTAGCATTTCAGGATGTAGGTGTCCCATTTTTATTGCCTGTGACTGTACGCATCTATAGCTTTAATGCTGCTTACAATGCCCCTATATCCATTGGTTTATCTTGCTTGGTTACATTGCTCTGAAGCCGTAAAAAAAATACAATTGTTATGTAAATCCATATTAATTCAGAGATATAATCGGGTGCTCAGTAATAGGATAAAATAATCACATCTGAATTTTAGTAGCAAAGTTGTTAATATGCCTAACGAATACTCCTTTTGCAGAAACGTTTCCTCATTTACCGTTTGGTCGATAAGGCTGTTTGTCGTGCATAATCAATAAAGCACCTGAGCACTGTATTGCGTGTTTACTTCTGAGCAAAATGGAGGGCTCTTGGTCATTCACACAGTTTTGTCACGAATAACTTCATCATAACGTGGTTAAGTTAGGTTTTGTCAACCATCTGATGTGTTTTGTATGACATTTCATTTGGTGATGAATTTTTCGTGTTATTTTGTGTAAAAATCGGTGATATTTGTCACGCTCTTCATGTTATTTTCCGAAAAATTCGCGTTTTTAAAAAACAAACTGCGCTGATTTTTTTATTCCCTAAAGAACTTGATTGACAGAATTGGCAAGATAAGCAATATATTGAAAAAAGCATTCTTGGCCAAAAGGAACTTGTTAAAAATATGTTTTCTGTTCTTAGAATCTGACTTATTTTACTTAATACTCGGCAAGAAACATGAGATATTTCGTCCTTGCACTCATGGCCGTCGCCAGAAATTTTGTGGGGTGAGGGTGGATCAGCCCATTGACAAAACTTGAATAGTAGAAATAATAACAATGATTCTTATTATTATATAACTACTAATAAAACTGAACCAATTTTATTCCTAATTATTTATTATTATTATATTCTTGGGGAGCGATTCACCAGATGAGTGAACCAACACAACTGTTTTCCATTCTTTTACAAATCATACAGTTAGTGTACTGAAATGTATAGTTATTCTACTTTGTTATTAACTTTTACACACCTAGTTCAAGATCTCAAGGTTGGGGGAATTTTACTCATAAAGTTTATGTTTTTGATTGATTTGCTTTATTTTACTTCGCTTTTTATGCCACTTTTGGCTAATGTGTGAAAAGATGATGAGTGATGCTATGATGAAGTTGATGACACCCACAAACATCTATGACCAGGCCAGGATTCGAACTCGGAACCCCTGGCGTCGTACCGCGATGTGCTAACCACTCCGCCACGCGGGCCTCCATAAAGTTTGTGTTGTGTGATCTCTTAAACAAAACTATTTATTTGTAATTTTGAAAATCGTGCAACCATTTATTATTGGACTTAAATGGTAGAATATGAATATAAAACCTGGTGCCCTGTATCTTACACTTAATTTGTTCAATGTAACGCAGTTTTCACTTAGGTTATTCTGTTCTGTCACATTTATATTATCTAATGACTAATATTACTGTAATGAGAATATTCGTAATTGTAGGTAATGTGAAAATCTTTATTTCTCTTTAGTGTATTCAAGCTTTCCATCTGTATTGATATATTATCATATTATATTATATATACTTATATTTTATGTAAGTCATGACAAGGGTTAGGCGCTAGAGCAGCCTACGGCTGAACCTCACCCGCTAAATAAAGGAATTATTATTATTATTATTAATTACCTGAACTTTATTTATGTTATTAACAATAACTTTCGCAACTATATTGGTCGGAGTTGTACCCTAAGGTACCACAACTTAAATATAACGGCTACATTGATTGGTAGACTATTGCTTTATCACATGCACATATTCCTATGCACAGCTGCCATTGAACAACCAATAAGATTTATCTGAAGTCACGTGTATTTGTTTACATTAACTTCGTTCTTACAGCGGACAGAAAATAGGCTCTATGTGAGATTTGGGGAGGAATGTAAGGTTGTCCGACAGCACATTGTTTTGAACCCAGAGAAAGTTTCGCCCACGTACTTTTTTTTCGCGGAGAAGTGTGTTTGCACAAGGTACGCTTGAGAAGCAAGTTGTGGTCAGACGTCTGACCATTTCCTCGGTAAGGCAAAATAAACGTCAAAATACTTACACGTGCCCCTGCAGGCAATTTCCGTCCTGCTTATTCAGCTGAATTGATTGAGGACGGCTAAATATACACGCCCGGCTGTACTTTGTGTAAGTAGCGAGCTGTTTGAACAACTGTCCCCGCTTTGAGCACCAATTCCTCTCTACGGAAAAAAAATCATTGGATTTTGAAGCGAACTCTTTGAGTCATTCTGCGGGGGTAGTAGCAACCAATGCTGATGCATTGTAATCAAAGGGTCCTGGGTTCCATTATCGGCCTAGTCACATTGTAGTGGCTCGGATCTGATACTGAAAGAACGCTGGTGTTAAATCGACGCACAGACGGTGGTCCCAGACGGTCCACACTGAATTTTTTATCAATGTTTAACATCAGTGGTGTTAAAATGGTGTTGATTACAGCCATTTACGTGATACGGGCCTCCTAGGACTATTGTGTGCTCCTATAACACTTTTTATTATTATTATAATAATAAATGAAGTGCACTTCAAACTGTAGATCCAATCAATTCACGCCTGACTCGCACGTATTCGAATGAGAAATTCTGTTTGCATGGTTCTTCAGAACAGCTTGTCCCAACAAGGATAGTGGCGGAGCGTTTAGCACAGCTCTCTACGACGCCAGCGGTCCCGGGTTCGAATCCCGGCCTGGACATGGGCGTTTTTTGTGAGTTGTCGCTCATTCTTATCTTCGCAAATAGCCAAAAGTGGCAGAAAAGCCAAGTAAATGAAACCAATTCAATCAACAAGGACAGTATATTATTGACTTTACCTATCTGTTTTGATTCAACTGCATACAGCTATATTCACATTCCATACTTCCATGTAACCAGCAGCATGCCTTTGGAATCGTTCGCTCCAATTATTTTCTCATTAGTTCGGTTTGTCTCGTCTCCTTTATTGTTTGGAGATATCCGTACCATCTTATTCTTCCAGTTATGTCTTTCTTTATGTCTTCCTTTCTTACTGTTTATCTATTCCCGTTCTCCTTTTCAGGAATTTAATTCCTTCAATTTGTATTCTGTCCTATTCCCGTGTTATTAATGCCTGAGTTTCCAATGTCAAGTGGCAATTGATTTAATTTATTTCCAGCATAGTCGAAACGCAATATCTTACTGCTTGGACCAAAACTATTTACACCAAATCGAGGCTACACCTACGAAGCTCATGGTTGGTTAGTCATGAACGTTTATTGCTTCCTTCCTGAGCAACAATTTCCGGCGGAGGGTGCCCCTAAATCTTGTTACGGCAGTCCTTAACAACACAACAAGTCCGCTTATGACATGCAACGTTACTGTGTGACAGATGGTGTTCCCAGTTTGCGGTTGGTGAGGTTATAGCCTCGTCGCTCTTTGGCCTCGATTTTTTAAAACAAAAGGAACGTCAGATACACAAGTATCACGGATTAAGGAAGTCTGTACATGATTCTAGCTATCTTTTATCTCAGGTACACCGAATACCTAGCGAGGAGAGCCTCCCCGATGGCGTAGTGGTAACGTCATCGCCTTGTAATCAAGCGGTACCGGCTTGGATATCCGGTGCAGGCACATAGTAGTTCAGATTCTCCTTTAAACTCTAGGTACAGTACCAATTAGTTTATCTGTGCATAAAAGTCTCAAACCAAGCCTAAAGAGGAACAAATGAGTGTCACGCCGAAACTTGAACCTACGACCTTTACTGCGGGCTAAAACTGGTTTGATTTATTTCATTTAGCGTCGTTTTTCTAGCACTTTTGCCTAATCGCGACAGGTAAAAGCTGTGATAAAAGCGGTGGTGAGACTCTGTTACAGATACAGTACCCCATAATACCTTGGGACGAATAAATATCCAAAAGTGGAGTGCCCAAGGTGGGGTTAGTGGAAGGTTAAAAACCACAACTTCGGCCCGGCACTCCCCAAAAAAAGTCAAATGCAGGAAATGATGGGCTGAAAAAAGACTGCAGCAGCGTGGTGCAGATCCCATCATCTGACACCCGGCATGTTGCCATGAGCTTTTACAAACTGACATTGACACTGTTTAGGGAACCACATTTCAGTCAGATATTTTTCTCATGTGGCTCATAGAAGGGAAACGACGCAATGCAGCGTTATTTATTTAGATTCAATCGGTTTATTTTACTTCGCTTTTCTGCTACTTTTGGCTAATCGCGGAGATGAAGATGAGTGATGATATGATGACATTGATGATGAAGGAATCATTATTCAGGTCGCTCAATTTCAACTGAAAGCACAAAAGCTGGTTTACTTGAACAGTTTCTTTGAAGAAAATCCCCCAGGCTTCTCCCTTATCATGATAGCGACATAGACTCGATTCAACGACCCAATGAAAAGCTAAGCTAAGAGCAGGCAACGAACCAGAATGAGATTCCCCGCCAATCGTGCGTTTAGAAAGCTCAGGAGAAAAGCGGAAGAATCAACGCATTGCTCTTGGCCTAGTTATTTATTGCCAGGCGGGTTGATCGCAATGCCATGAATCAGCACTTCAGAAGTGTGCCGCCATTTTGTTTTCCTGATGTTGCCGTACAGCAGAGTCATCATCATCTCTACTTCTGCAACTGCATTCGTGGATGAAAAGAAAGCGATTGTGCACATCTGCCCCCCACCCCCACCCCCCTTGCCCTTTCTCTCCATGCACCTCCTTTCCCACCAACAAGAGGAAGTTAAACAGGTGACCTTCAACTTCCGTTTATGTAACATTAATTTATGCGGCAAACCTGTATTTCTGCTCACTATTTGCATTGAATGAAGACTGGCTTATGTCCAAACCGTCTGGCTACGGTCATTCAAACTCCCAGCATGCAATTTTGTTTATTTTTTCTTCACAAAAAATATAACAGTGTAATGTGCTTTAAAAGTGTGAGTTACGTTATTCATTTGTCGAAAATGTGTACACTTGAGTGAAAGCCTCTTTTTATAGTCCCGATGGCTAGAAACCGCAAAGGATAGGCGGTGTGAGCCACGATAAAACAAGCAAGCAAGCAAGCAACCTCTTTTTATAAACAAAGGATACATATGACTGGACCTGTTTTCAAGTGCCATCCAAACTGCCAAGATCCAAATACGAGATCTTTTACTTTAGAATGTTAATGTTACTGACCATGGTTCTACACTAGCATGCAATGTAATTAGACATTGTCTATTGTCTAGTGCTTTTTACTTATATTTATTCTAACACTACCTACCGAGAGTTTGTTTGTTTGTTCTAAAGTATATCTCAAATATATGAAGGAGTTTGTCCTCACTCACTGCTGAACAGAATCGAACCTTATTTAGAAAAATCTCACAACGTATGTTTGTTCTAACAAAGTATGTACAGTATGTAAGTACGTATATATGATGGAAACTGCAATCGATTTATAATAACACCACTTTTTGGATTAACAGTTAGATCTGTTAATTTTTCAACTCTTAAATTATTAACTTTGCAAAGGACTGGAATGATAGCAAGAACAACATCTGACAACGATTTCTCAGTTTGCTTGTCTTCTGTGAACGCTGGGTGACGGAATTTCCATGGAGGAAGTGTTAGTAAGTCTCCAGCATAAAGTATCTCTAAAAAGTAACTTACGATTAATTTTAAATGCAACAGTAACTATAACTTAGTTACTTCTAAAAATGAGTAACTTTCCAAACACCTTTTTCGTGATTTTCTGAGCCGAGCGACTTTGGGGTCCACTCAGCTCCAAGCAGGTGGTCTTATCTATTAGTGGCTACTTTGCGGAGGTGACGAAGACCTTGAAACGTGATTGTAATTACATCACCTAGATTTCTGGTCCCGATCGAGAATGCGCGTGCCTTCATCTCCGGCTCACACTGTTCTTTTATTGCACTGAGAAGAAAACTTGCCACTTGATGAGTGGGTAGATTGAAGGAACCATCTTCTTCATCCTGAAAAGGAAAATTCCACGTATTCCCTCCCTAGATTTCACACATCAACCTCTTCGCAGCACAAGGAAATGTTGTTAGCTACCGCATTTATTCCAACGGGCCGCTCTCAGTTCCTGGAAGAATCAGTTTCGAAAGAGAGCTTCTGTATCACACGTAAATTTATAAAGCCACAATAAAAGACTTTTGCGTCACTAAAATTCAGTGGAAATAGGTGCGCTGTTCGATTCTCTTTTTAAAGTATTCCCTGGTATGTTGGGCAACTTCCTTTTTTCATGTTATTATTACGCAGGTTTTGATTGCGTAATCGGTAGCATATGTTGGCACTGCTTTTGTTTCTTCCACCTAACGCATGCTGTGAGGGAGGCATGACTCAATCATGACTTGTTTCTCTTTGGAGTTGCAGGTCTGCGTTGGCTATTTGATAAAGCAGAGCCGCCTTAGGGAGGGGCAACTCGAGCGCCCATCCGAGGCCCGCAGGTTTTCGCGCCATATAAAAATTATTGTTTGTGCACGGTTTAGGACGCCGATGGGTTTTGATTCATAACCTACCAGTCAAGAAAGAGTCACGAAATTATACTTGCTTTCTTGGATCATGATGTGCCTCTCCCGGATATCCGAATGGGGGGATAGTTTACGTCCAGATTATTTTGCCCTGGAGAGACTCTTCATGATCTGGTTCGGTTGTAAGTTTTCTAGGGAAAAATAGACGCGGTAGTTTTCCGTTACTTTCCGCATCCCACTCTCTCTTTCGCATCTTAACCCTGCAGTGCTACTTTGGGGTCCTGAGGACCCCGGCTGATATGCAGTGGCGTCGCTAGGCCATCTGCTTTGGGGGGGGGGGGGCTGCAACCAGATACATGACTTACTACTATTGTACATATTTTTAATGTTTGAAAATAGCAAAGTGATTAATAAGACAATAATATATAACAAGCATAAGGAATTAAAACTAACATAGATTTACTGCATTAATTTTTATGAAAACAGATGGATATTCTGTTTTTCTAATGCTGGTGAACTATGTCTTTATGTATCAGCTGTACTCTGCGGTTCGAATTTCTTGCAAAATTATCATTAACACAATCCACACACAATTCATGACACTCTTCCTTTTCCGATTTCAGGCGCTTACTTCGAATAATAAATTTGTCCATTGTTGTACGAACAACAGTAAATGTCACAAAAAGCTTTGATAACAAACACACAATATCACAAACTCAGTAACACAAAACGCACCACTACCGTTTCCTCGGGTAGCAACCGTTGTGAAAATAGAACAAATGACGGCGATCGTTTGCACTGTTGCCAGCTAAAGACATGACGTGTCAGATGTAAGATCGTGGTTTAAAAAAGCTATGTCACAACGAAACGATTCTTTCCCAGAATATGTATCTACAGGTATGTTCCTGCATTAACCCGCGATCGCTCGCGCCTTCATGTGTCACGCGATAACTCGCGTGTTAGATTTTTTCTAACAACTTGTTTTTTTCAGTTATCACTTAATATTTGCAAAATATATTTTATCAAACATGTTTTATTAAACAGTGAAATCATTTTACATTGTTACAGCATTCTTCTTTATGAATATTTAAAACATTAATGCAAATAAGCACATTAAAATACAATTTATTATTGATATAAATTCAAATTCAAAATGTTTTATAATTGAGGATGTTTCTCATCAGATTCAGAGACAACTTCTTTTGCAGCACATTCACGGCAAACATAAACAGTATGTTCTTTACATATTGGGGAGGAACACTTACTACATGAATGATATGTGAATCGATTCTTTCTTTTGGGACAATAGGCACATCAGGACTTTTCCTCTGATTCAAGAGTTCTCTCAGTTTTCGGCAGACTTTCAATGCTTGCAATACTTTTTATTTTCTCCTTCAGACGAAGTGATACATTTGGAACTGACATCCGTCTCATCATATGTGGTTTTGTAAGCATCATACTAAGTTGCGTAACAAATTTTCTACGAGCCAACAAGTCGCCTGTATTTGTTTTGTAAATTATCTGAGCATTTATTACTCCAATGTTGAGAAGGCTGAAAAATATTGTGAGAGGCCAGCGATTGCTTATTCTTGAAACAGAATATTCAGATTTCAGACGATCTACAACATCCACTCCTCCTTTTGTGAGATTGTAGAAAGTAATCACTTCTGGCTTTTTTGCCTCTCCAGAGTCAGGATCAATGCCGTCGTCATTATGCATGGTGGAAATCATCATAACATTTTTTTTCTGTTTCTTCTTTGGCACATAAGAGCAGAGGAGACAATTATTAGATGGTTTCTCTCCAAACGCAAACATGCTGCTGTTTCCAAGCCTTTCCTTGACAGATAAAATTCCGGTGGAATTTCTCTTTTATTCAATCGAAGAGTTCCTACTAGTGTCAACCTGTGGTTGGTGTACAGTTCATTAGCTAGAGGTATGGAGGTAAAATAATTGTCCATGGTCACATTCCTTCCGTTGTTGTCAATTGGACGTATTAATCGCAAGACCACGTTTAGTGCATCATTGGGAACTTGGTAAGGCCCAGATGGTTGTTTTCCTGCATAAATTTCCATATTTAGAGTGTAGAATGTTCTAGCATCACAGAGTGCATATATTTTTATGCCATATTTTGCAGGTTTATTGCAATATATTGTCTGAACTTGCATTGTCCTTTGAATGCTTCTAACATCTCATCAATGGTAGTGTAAGCACTTGGCCTGTAACTATTCATGCAGACACTAACAAAGTCATCGAATATTTCTCTAATTGGAGATAGGTTGTCTTCTTGCTTCCTTTGTGCTCGTGTAGTGATATCATCAAACCTAACAGCTTGGAGAAGAGTGTGAAATCTTCGTTTGCTCATTGACGCGATTAAAAAGTCTGGTGCAGTTCCATCTGTGGCCCACAACTCATCTGTATTTAGGTGCTATGACTTCTTTACTCCATATAGTACTCCTAGGAATGCTGAAATTTCTTCAAAATCAGTTAGAGGGCAGTCCCGTGTATTACGTGAGTAGGGAGGTGCCATTTCCTTGAGCTTTACGTTTGTGTATTGGACAATACGTGTGATTAGAGAATCCGGAAAGAACAGTTTCCAACAGTCTAGAATTGACTTCAAATTCTTGGCCCCACCTATCACACCTGGTAACTGTGTGACAATATTCTGTCTGGCGATTTTACTTGGTGGGGCTTTTTGCTTGAACCATATTGTTGAACCATCTTTGCCTCGATACGTATCACGATTCACATGTCTTGAAACTGTCACAGAATCATCAGAATCACTAACTGACTGTTCTGTCTCGGTATGCACTTCCTCATGTTCTGATGGACAGTCTGTATCGGTTTCCCAACCTGTGTCTTGAGGTCCAATGTCCACTTCATCTGTGTCTTCTTCTTCCAGCCACATCATGTACTGTTTAGTTTGTTTGTCAGACATTTTACTGCTATTCTCTTCAATAACACCATGCCAAAAACAACAATCATCAGATTGGAAGAACCAATGCACCTTTCCACTACACTGTACACAGACGGAATAATAAATGAAAGCGGTATTTCCCAAAGGAAAACTGTTGTACAATCATTCGCCTGAAATGTGACGCGATAACTCGCATGTTAGAAAAAATCTAACAATGCACTCGGCTAGGATCAAAGCCGCTAGTATAAGGTTTCGCTTTCAATTTCAATAACATTTGCTACAGTGTTGACAAGTAGAGACATGGAAGGAGGCATTTTAGCCTTAACGCATTGTTACCTCCAGTAACAATCTAGAAATAACAAAAGTTTTGCAATTGTTAGATTTTATCTAATAGCGCGAGCGATCGCGGGTTAACAATTGTTCAAATATGTTTAGTTTAGAAAAGCCATTAGTTTTGCAGGAAAGCCAGTCGTGTTCACGCTGTTGAGTAAGTGGGGTCCTGTGGACCCCAAAGTACTGTTTATGTAACTTTATTGTGGAAGTGTCCAGTGTGCAAGTTGTGCTCAAAATGTTTGTTCAAAGTGTCTTGAAAATGAACAGGATTAAATTTCTTGCAAATTTATTGTTTTATAAAAGTATGTTTGAAATTTTTTTCATTAAAGCAGTGGCCATATAGGCTACATTATAGCAGTATTTTATATTTGAGGTCCTCAGGACCCCTAAATACCATTTACGTATTTTTCTTTTAGATGTAGTACTGAAGGGTTAAAGATCTAATATCCCAGGGGGCCCCAGCGAGGAGAGTGTATTTAACCTACCTCATTGGGCCCTCCGGACTTCACCTAAATTCACCGCACCATCCCGAAGGTTTAGATATAGTTTGAATATCAATTCCATCAGGAATTTTGATCCATCCAAGGACAGAAAATCCCAAAAAGTCTTCGCCAGGAAATAAATACTGTATTTATTTAATGGAAAAAAAAACCTACTAAAAGGCCAGTTAATGTGAAAACTGAAGCTGTATTGAACAAGAGAATTAGTCTCGCTTTATCTATGAATGCATCCTGATCTGCATTTGGCAGACTAGCGAGGCTCTGGCGTCTGGACTCACAGCTGGTATAATCTTACGTGGGGCTGGTGTTGTCGTTCCCACATACTTTTTGTGATTGCCCTTTCATCCATCTTATCTTACCACCATTCACTGTATGCTAAGGGATGCTATTGAAGGAATGGTCAAGGGAAAGAAAAACCAGAGAAGAAGAAGATACCAAATGATTGACGACGCCAAAATAAATGGGTCCTGGTGCTAGAAAGTGAAGGGCTCAAGATGAAACAGCATGGAGGTTGCAAGGAAAGACCTGCCAATGGGCAGAAAACAATGAATGAATGAATGAATTTTACTTGTGGTTAAGCATTTTTGCTATCAGAATGATTGATTTAGTTCATTTTACTTCGTTCTTCTCCCCCCTTTTGGCTAATCGCAAAGATGAGATGGATGAAGATACAATCACAAACATAACTGGGACGACAACAAGAGCCACACAGATTATACTGAATGTAAGTCCAGATGCCAGAGCATCGCCAAGTAAAATTATTTTCTTAAAGTACAGCTTCAGTTTTCATCTTAACCGGCCTTTTGGTAGGTTTTTTTCATTAAATAATAATAAAAAAGAACATTTATTTTCTTAATTGCTAATTTTAACTTTACCTAAGTTTAGGAATCGAATAAATAAAGGTTAAGAAAAACGAAAAAGTCATGAAATAGTCAATAATTTTGGATTTGTTATTTGTTTTTGTTTTTTAAATTCTGACTTTCTCAAAATTTAGGGAGGGGCTGTAGCCCCATAACCCCGCTCCCTTCATATACCAGTGCTTCAGGAAGTCTGGTTGGCTGCTAAAATGTCATCTACTGTGATCCAGAAAGAAAATTCGTTTCATCGTCCTCAAAGGACGAACGAAAATTATTTTTTGATTACCAAAATAAGCTGTCACGTCTTATATTTCTTGAGTGCATTCTCAACATTACGTGTAATGAATGCATTCCAAAAGGTTACGTGGTGGAGATCTGTAATGTTATCGATTTTTTTACTTGTTTTAAATAATCTCCGTGCTCCTTCATACGTCCCTCCGTGAAGACTTCTCAATAACCTCCCGGCGCTGTCAAATCTTCGATGCAGATGAGATGCTTTCTTTCAGGCGCTTTATTAGGAGAGGATATTAAGAGTAAGCGACCAGGAATCGAGTCACAGGGGTTAATAACCACTCTTTTTGTTCTTCAGGTTGAAATTCCTGCTGGTTCATTTCATCTCAATGATCAACCGTGTTTCAACCTTCACTTATTCCAGCTGTCGATGACAGTAATATTACACAATTATGGTTTCAAAAGAAAACTGCAATAAATTCGAAAGCTATTTTTTTCTTCTTTTCCATTCAGGACACACACATGAAAACATCCACGTCTTACTCGGAATACGAACCTGGAACCCATGACGTCGTAGCGTGACTACTCCGCCACGGAGATCGACTAGTGCTACGAGTTTAACTGCAAGATCAAGCAATTTGAAAGTTTTCCGTATCTAATATTATACAGGGTGGAGCATTTTCGACTACACAGTTTGAGGTTGGCAACACTGCAAAACAAATGCATTTGGAGGGCGGTTTCCTCCTGCCTCGTGTACACTGGGACTTTGGATTTCAGTAGCAATGGAGCGTTGGCCTCTCCAGCAACGTATGTTTTGTGTGGAGTAGTAAGTGTTGACGAAGTCAATTGTAGCGGTGCATCGTGCATTCCGCAGGGAGAATGGTGATCAAAAATGCCGTGGACGAGTTCCTAACAGGAAAACAATCAATGAATGGTGGAAACAATGGCGTGAAGTTGGAAGTGTTCAAAATAAATCGCATTGGAGAAAAAGAACAGTCAGAATACCAGGGAACATGGGTCATGCGTAGCTTTCAAGACCGTCTTGCACAATGTGTTGCCTGCCAGGGACGTCATTTGAAATGTGTTATTTTCAAGAAATAATTGTGTGCACATTGTTCATGTATACATTTTCTGTAATCCAAAGGTGCAAAGTTTGTTCTAGAAATGAAAAATAAAAGTAAATGTAATCAGCAAATCCTCTGTCTTCATTATAAAATAGGTAGTCGAAATTGCTCCACCCTGTATCAACAGATGAAAGTTTCTTTTAAGACCACAAATAGGTTAACCGGGACAGGACCTACAGTTTCAGTGACGTAGCTAGGATTCTTCCTTGGAGAGGGACTCGTGAACAGGGCCGGATTAAGACGAAATTGGGCCTGATGCTGCTGAATAATAGTAACTGTATAATAAGTAACGCTGTGTCTAGGCGTCCGAAATTGAGGCTCCAAATTTCATTCTAAGAGTTACTTTCAGGTTAATATAGCAAAAGAAAACTGTTCAGCTTTCGGAAAATTCTCGTCTGTTTTCATCTAGGCCTATTTCAGGAATGGGCCTAATGCTGCAGCATCAATAGCACCCACCTTAATCCGGCACTGCTCATGAGGCAAAACATTTGCAGCACGCAACTTCTTTGTAAATAGAATTGCGTTGTCAAGCTAGGAAAAGAACTGGATTTACATTCTGGAACTATGATGCATGATGTATAATTATGATATGAACTAAAGGATTCATTTTAAAACATCCGGGTTCGATACCCGATGGAGGCACATGGAACAGTGGTTCGGTCAGATACCACTTTAAACTGTAGGTCCAGATCCGATTACCCTTTCTGTGCATAAAGTGGACTTAAAAGAACAATATCGACTTATTTTAAAAGAATTGCGCCAAACAGATATATAAAGAAAATAATTTAAAGAATAGTTAATACTTGTCTTTTGGACTTCGGAATGTGCTGCACCTATGTATAGTCACCGGCAATAAAAAATTGGACTTCGCATACTGACTGTACGTCTTTTCTGCCATCATTTTTATGACATACAAAGGAAAGAAAATTGCTGAAAGATGGACTTGCCTCTCTTGCTGAAAACTATTCTCACAGATAATCAGCTGAAGTCAAAAGAAGAGGGGAAAAATTGAAGCGTTACCGCAATCGCAGCTGTGATGATAGGTTTGCTTTACCGTCCCTGTAATTCTCGAAAGTTCACGTCGACTCTGCGAACTGGTTTCAGGAAAGTACGTGTCTGGGTCTAGAGCGAGCGAAAGTCCGGACGGTTTATCAGAAACATGTTTATGCGAGCTGAGAAGATATACTGCCAGCATGGTTCCGTTTTGACGTAAATTGCAAGAGGCAGACAGCAAATTAGGCTGTAATGTGGAAATCTGTCAGAAGTAATGAGTGTTTTTTTGAAGGTGGTGAGCTTCCGAAAAGACCCACTGTGGAATTTGCCACGTGAGAACATTGCTCTTGATTTGATTACTGTTTACATGATTCATGTGAACTGAAATAGGTGAAACTGAAAGATCACAAACAGTCTAAAAACAGTGTGATAATTAAATGTAAGAATATATGTTAACAATAATCTCCAACGAATGCTGAACTTCTGGTGAGCAAAATACGCGTACTTCATTTTCCAATGTGCCGATGGTCGTCTTGACACATGGGCCAATGACCGTATTGACATGCGCCAATGACTGTTTCATAATTCCTCAGCGGGAAAGAAAAACTGAAAAAATAAAACTTTTTAAGCCCAAATTGGCATTTTTGGTTATTTGATGGTATCCCAGAAGACATTCCCGCCCCACTTTACCCTCCCACTTATGTTTTTGGCGTCACTGGTTTAGTCATTATAATCAGTAGTATGTATCACTGGCGCAGGATTTTTTTCGCAAGGGGCTGGAATTGTAAAGGTGTATATTACGTACCTGCTTTCGTATATTTACATCTTTCCACTCTCAAAAATGGCAATGGTCATATCAAGAGAGGTTTGCATGTAGCTATCACTCTGGGTTTTCCCGAGTTTTCCACCGTTTTCATTTGTAAATTTTGATTTCCTCAGTGCTGTAGTCCCAAAATTTTCAAAACAATCACTGATTTAAATCCACTTTAAATAATTAAATTACTGAATAATGTACATAAGGATTTTGTACATATCAGAGTCACTTTTAGTGAAAGTACATTAATCTAGTATTCATTTAATGGTGTTAATTAGGCTCTAAACAATGAAAAGAAGGGAAACCAAATATAAATACTGATGGGTTCAAATGTAATATGAAAACTGTAAAACACTTAACATTTCTCTCGATTTAAAATTCAATAAATTCTATAGGCAAAAGTAGCAAACATTTTGTGTAGAAAAATGTACAAAATTCTAATCATGTTAAACCGTAAATAGTGTCATTATCATTAAACTCTAAATAAACATGGCAGCTGATATTTTGCAAATAACACACTCAACGAACATTTCCATAGTAGGTTAATGTGTACAGTATCAGAAACAGAAAATGTATATTTACATAAAAATTTGATCAAATTATTCATGATCGTTTACTAGAAAAATACTTTCTATATAAAAATACACGTATCTATATGTATGGTGCCAAAAAACGTAAGCAATTATAAGTATGTTTTTAATTAAAAACATTCTGAATTAAATTTAAGACTTTTTAAATAAAAAACATGATTTTTATCCACCCTGAATACAAATAAAGGTATACGCATTGAAGCAGAAAGTATACGCTATCGAGTAAGGTTAACCAGAGGGTATACCGTCGATTACATTCCTGGGTGCAGTCGTGTTCCCTCTCGACCTCGTTCTCGTCTCTATATTTAAACTTTATTATGGATCTTTTTGCGATTTCATTTCTAGTCTGGAAACAATCCATACAATTTTCTTATTAATTACTAAAGCAAGCAAACATATATATATATATATATATATATATATATATATATATATATATATATATATATATATATATATATATATATATATATATTAGGGCTGAGCCGATATCACTTTGAACCGATACCGATACCAATCCCGATACTCTTACCGATACCCACCGATACCGATACTTGAAAATTGCAATAATTAAAATTTGTTCAAAATGTTGATCAATATTGGTGTGTAAATATTCTTCTCCAATTATGTGCATGAATTTACCAAGAAATTTGCTTCACATCAGAATATTAAAATGGATGTTATGTAATCACAAAATACAGTTTTTCGTGCAAAATTGGTGGAAAATAAAAATAAACTTTGAATTTTGCATGATTTCCAGGCTAATTAAGACTCCCCGAAAGTGTAGCGCGGCATTTTTGTGGACCCTGTGAAAGATCAAAATGCCGGAAAGTATCGGCTGGTATCGGTAGATGAATTCTAACCGATAACCGATAACTATTTACACAGCCACGCTCATGGTATTTCTGAACAAGTCTCCTAGCAAAGCAATTTTGATTTTACACACGGTCTATATTTTTACTTTTCAACTTTCAGAGCGTCATAGATTCTTTTGATGTGGAAAAGAAAGTCTGATTTACCACCGAGTGGAAATACGGTCAGCATTTGTTTATTCCTTGGGGGAACATTAACCCTCTTGTCCCATCCTTCATGATCCTCTTGCGCTTTAACAGAATTCGTCCATTATTTATGAAGAAACTTCCCATATTTTTATCTTCTTGCATTGTGCTGTGTGAGTTGCGGGTTAAAAGTATCGGCAAAAACGAAAAGAAAAGAGAAATACGCTTCAAGGGGGGGGGGGGAGTGGTGGACCAGTGAAAGGCTGAAGGTTTACCGTTCGGTGGCATAAAATCGCCAACACAACAATTATCTATCAAGACAGAACTGTTTGGACACCTGTAACTGAGGGAATTTTATCGGAATGTCCTCTTTTTGCCGACATAGAGGCACTATGGTTGCAAGCAATTTCGCTTTCATGTCTATCGGTCACAGTCCACTCTTAACCCATTATGAAGGAGTGTGATGGGGTTGTTTTTCAAGCCTTCTGAATACCAGTGGCCTCGCTGTTTTCTGAATTCTCAAAACAACCTTATCAGCACTGCAATCACCATTTTGCAGGTTTGTGGAGAGGCCTTTGGCGATGAGTCACCAGTCATTGGCGACGCTCGACTTCGGCGAATCTTTTTCAAACAACCAGCTGCAAACACGTACGCGCTGGGATCGTTTAATTTGAAATAGCACTTCATGGGAGGGAAAGGTTATTTTATTTTTTCCTGTGTCACAACAGCAAACAACAGCGACTTCTGTTGCAAGAGCGTGGGAAACGGAAGGTCATAGACTTCGCTTAATGTGTACAAGACTGGATGTATTCGCAAACGGCAAATAATATAGATAATAATGTAAATAATACAGGTAACTCGTCTATTGTGTTAACAACAGAATGAAACCATTAGTGCGTGTGCTGGGTGGGATCACATATATTCAGAATAAAAAGGTCAGTTTATCGAGGACTCGTGGCGTCGAAATAAGGCGTCAATCAGAAAAACGTACAAGAAGAGTTACTACTAGGATATTCTTGCGACAATGCACAATTGTATCACGTGGAATTACATGCCCGTCAATCAACACAGTCAAGGTCCTACCCAGTGATGTGCGTCTACGCGTAAACAACGATAGTCTACATTCTACACGTAGACTATGTTATAGACGTAGATTACGTAATCTATGTAAACAACATAGCGAAAGGTGATAACTTAGCAAAGAGCGTTTGGAATTAAAAGAAAATTATACTGCATATCAGTTGCTGATGTGTCTGGAGAACTTTTCATACTCTTTCTTTCAAATTCGAACAATTTCTCATTTGTGGGAAAAGACCACTCTTGCTTCACGACTGCCATCTGTTGTTGTTTTTTGCATACTATTTATCTTCTTTCATAGTTGATAATAGAAGATAAGATAAATTTTGTTGTAAATAGGGTTCTTTTCATTTCGTTAGGAACCAATATAGTTGAAAATGTCACTTTCATTTCATGAAACCCTTGAGAATTAATTTTAATGCACTTTAGATTGTCTACGTAGTGTATGTAAACTACAACCCAATGTAATGTACGCGTAGATTACGTGTAGACAACGCATGTAGACGTAAACTTATAGTCTACGCACATCACTGGTCCTACCCTGCACCTACGTGTACAGTTCACGGTTCATTAAACTGATGCACAAAACCACGCTTATCTCCAATACGAGTCGGCCTCTTCGTGCTTCTTAGCTTTGTAGTACGTTTTCCGTAACTCCCCACAGGCTAAAACCAAAATAATAAAAAGTAAAAAAGGGACCAGCGAGTTGGAAGACAACGTAACACAGACCTGGACCCAATCATTACATGAAAATTAGCAAGAAACACAAGAAAAACCTCTAAGTGTGAGGTCGACGAACCCTCGCTGGCCTCAACATCAGGCGACAACACGCAACGCCTATGTTATACTGGTAGGTCTGGTTCGTGTAATCAATACGCATTGATAAGTGTGCCAATCCCACCAATGCACAAAGAATATGGAAAATGAGTTTCACGCTGTTTAATGACAGCCAATGAACTGAAAAGAGATAAAGCTAATTGTAGAGTTTATAGTGCAATGGGGTAGGGAAGTTATCGCAAGCAATGGAAGTACTTTTTGTGCATAAAATTTAGCATATGGCCACTGGTGTAGGCAGAATTTTTTTTTCGGAGGGGGCTGAAATTGTAAAGGTTGATATTACAAAGCTACGTAGTAGGGGGACGAACACTATAAAATATTTCGTAATTAATATTATTAACCTTTGTTTTAAAAGTTGTTCAAAGGCAACAAAGCGTAATTGGAGGTCATTTTAAGGGGAGTTCGCATTTATGACTTTATTTTTTCCTAATTCTTTACCGGTTTCATTTGAAAATTACTTTGATTTTTCTCAAAATTTCGGAGAAGGCCGTACATATGTAAGGGTATATGAGCATGAGCTTTTACAAAAAAAATATCGTTTTTCGAATTGGACAAAATTTTTGAGGTGACATTTTCTATTTTCACATTTACATATTTTTAAAGCGCTGTATTTACTCGCATGTGCACATTCCAATTCTTGCACACACACACATATAAATTATATATCATGGCTGAGCCGACAACACTTTGAACCGATGTGGATAATCTTATCGATTCGCACCGATACCGAAAGTGATGCTTGAAAATTATAAAAATGAAAAGTTATTCAAAATATTGATTAATATTAGTGGTTGAGTATTGCACTTCAATTATAAACATCTATTTACCAGATCATCAAAATGCTAAAATACCTGTTATGTAGTCACAAAATACATGTTTCCCCACATAATATTGGCACAAAATCTGCGGAAACTTCAAATTTTGCATAGCTTCCAGTAGTGGTTGCTATTGGGTTTCAAAACTAGGGGGCAAGGTACCAAAACTGTGGGGTGGGGGGGGGGGCAAGGACACTTTACCTTCGCTTGTTAGATAAGATTTAGCATAGTGCAGGGGCAAAAGTGACAAAAAGTGAGAGTGCAACTGCCCCACTCGCCCACCTAATCGCCGCCACTGGCTTCCAGGATAATTAGACTCCTCGAAAGTGTCGCGCGGCATTTTTGCGGACCCCGCGAACGATCAAAAAAGGTATCGGCCGGTACCGCTAAATATAATCCAGCCGGTACTTTTCGATGCTGATCACTGGTATCAGCTGATACCGATACACCAGCTCATAGAGTCCGAATTCCGCGGTTTTCTATCTTACGAGGCCGTAGCTCACACTATTGCTTTCAAGTAGCTCCTGGGGCAACACCGAAATTTTGGGGACTGTTCACAGCAAAGGTGAGGCCGCTAACCATTTGGTTACGAGAAGCGCTAAGTAGATAAAAAGATAAAGAAATAGAAGTGGGGAGATAATCTTAGCATCCATGACAACAGAAGCAGGGGCGGCTTAAGGGCCGGGCGACTGCAAAACCAGAGCGTTCCCTTTTGAGTGGCGCCAAAACATTATTTCTGATTATGTAAGCGTGGCTATTTGTTTTTTAAACAGTTGAACTTGTGTAGACAAAAAATAATTGAAGTAACTGCTGCATAACATTAAGTATTGCAAAATGATGCAGCAATATAAGCTTAGATATTATACTCTTAGGTGTGGTATCATTATGTAGGTATTAAGCAAATGAGTACAAATCTACAATAAACGTGTTCTTTAACAGTAACTATTAAGATTTTTTTTTCATTCATTCATTCATTGTTCTCTGCCCAGAGGCAGGTCTTTCCTTGCAACCTCCATGCTGTTCGATCTTGAGCCCTTCGCTTTGTACCAGCGTAGGACCCATTTTGATGTTGTCAATCATTTCAAATCTTCTTCTTTCCCGGATTTTCTTTCCCTTGACCATTCCTTCAATAGCATTCCTTAGGATTGTTTCTTCTCGTCCAGTGGCCCAGCAAATTTCTTTTTCTCTTCACGATTATCTCCAGCATTGATCTATTTCCCCAACTCTTTCTAGCACTGTTTTATTTCTCACTTTTTCTGCCCATTTCACCCATTCCATTCATCTCCATAGCCACCAGAGCTTCCACTCGCTTTTTCTCGCAGTGTCCATGTTTCATCACCATACAGAGCTACTCTCCATACAAAGCATTTCAGTAGCCTTTTCCTCAGTTCTTTGTTCAGAGATCCACAGTGTATTTTTCTATCTTTTTATTGAGGAGTGGTGTGAATTTATGGGAGTGCCAAAATTCCATCTCCCCAGGGTGAAAATTTTATCTTCAGCCGTCCCTACAAGGAAGACCAACTCCGTACGAAACGAACGCCACCGATGTTGCTATCTTGTAATGAGTTGGAAGGTGGAAGATCACAGAACCCTCGGTCAGATGCTGGCATACGAGAAATCTTGCTAAAGACACGAGTTAATTCCCGTGCGAGAAATTTCTCCCATTGTGCAGACCCTGCTATAAGCGTACGAGGTCACGACAGCCTTGTTTTGAAACCTCGGCCGCATGTGAAAACAACAATGATCATTGTTAGAAGAGTTCCTTCTTCTTATCACTTTTCCCCCTTGTGCGGAATTCTTCCGTTGTGTCAAGGAGCAGGGTCACGTGGGGTCGGGGAGAGAATTGCCTTGCAAACTTCAGGCTCTCGCTGTGGGAAACGACGAATTGGACGAGGAAGACGACGTTAGCCGTCGCCATTTGATTGCAATACAGCAACCATGTCCATTCACGAGATGTTCAAGCTGACAAGAAAAGTATGAAATAAACGCGAGGGATGTATTTCTTCCTGCGTTTACGCCATTATCTCAAGTATTATTTTATTGAGGCTGGGTTGATGCCCGTATCAATGCGAATTGACTTGCGAACAAAACCGGATACTTAGGTCAAATCAGCATTTCCTTATAAAGTAATGAGAAATGGCAACAGAGGTATCAGAGTATCCTGGAAAGTATGCAAAATGTACAGTCACCGGCAATAAAAATAGTAGATCCTGAAATACTGGCCTCTCACCTACTTCCTATTGAAAAATTGCTATTCAAATTCGCTCATCACCGTAAAGTTAGGCCACGGACATAATGCATTACGGGGAAGCAGGTTATTTCAGGATCTAAGTGTCCCATCTTTATTGGCGGTGACTATATATATATTCAACAATATTCCTGAATATTAGCTATGTGTAGTGTTGCTCACTAGACGAGAAAACAAATTTTTCGAGGCGAGACGGCATTTTCAAGAGACAAGACACACCAAAGTCTCGTCTCGTAGGCTACACCTATGTGGCAAAAGTAAAATTCATGATTATCTCGTACGTGATGTGATTTAGAAATAGGAAATCTACCGGCTCGGATATGGAGGATGTTAAGTCATCAAATTTCGATCTCGCCACCGAAGTTCCCCGTGGCTCTTTAAAGCCAACTCTTTCGAAACTTGTCCCCCCCCTCCCACCCCCAGCGTACATCTCGTTCCTTTTCCAGGTAAATATCGCCTCGCCCTCGTGCCATCAATGACCATCATTCCTCATCTGCTTTATGAGCAAGCACGAGCCTCCGCTGGAGATGCATGCGTCTGCTCATTTCGACGACTGTATTCATGCGTATGCAAATAGATGTGTGTTTATGGAACTCGGAGCATGAGTCAGCCGTCATCTATTTATAATGTAATTATTTCGTTCCTCTTATTCCATCCACGGCATTTCCTTGGGTCTGTCGCTTTTACAGTGTTGTTGCAACGTCTGGCTTCTGGAAGTCAGGGATGTCATCAGTTTATTACGTGTGGGAAGAGATGAAAAGTGTCAGGGGTGAAGAAAAAGCAATAGCCTACTACATATATCAATAATTTAGATTTAGAATCAAATCTTTAACTCAACCCTATTTTCATTTTTTTGTCATTATTCATTATGTGCATAGTTATAGTGGCGTGCCTAGGTGGTTTTGGTGGGGGTCATGGACCCCGTTTGGCCCATTTAAAAAAGAAGAAGAAGAACGGTGAATGGTGGATAAATATGGTAAAATACAGGATGACTTCTAAAGAAAGGAAGGCATAATCCACAACCCCATAAGGAAATTCCTCGATTCGCCACTGTACAGTTATAAATTTGGAACACTACCTACCAGAAATGCAAAGTTTGCTTACTTTAGAAAAGGACAATAAAAATATTAGCGATCTTACGTTCTTTGCAAGAATTTATAATCTTTTGTAGTTCTGTAGATATAAGATAGGTGTAAGCTTTTATAAATGTAACATGTATTTAAATTTCATAGTCGAATAATCAATAATTGTACCTTTTTCTTTCGTTTCATGCATCCAAACAGTGCGATCGGGTAAGAAATTAGTGTGTGTTGCTTTTCGTTGTCCACAGTGTGTATGGTGTATTCAGTGTCTAAGGAAAAGAAATATACAAAGCATAGAACTTGTAATTTTAAATCATACCGTTTAGTTAAAAATCCTTCAACTTGTGGAATAATTTCGCTTTTCCTGTCTATGTTTTGTAAGTTCACATGCACGTACGTATCAATAGTTGTCAAGCTGGCAGCATCTGTGCACTTCTCCTTCTTTCCGTTTGATCGAGTGCGTTCACATATGCAAGTGTCACGTGTTTATCAGCAAATATAAGTATACACGCACGGTGAGTGATTGTTAGTTTGTTTTGTCTAGTTGCGGAAGCACCTGCTTTGTGTACTTGCACATGTTAGCTTTATAGTAATTTGTGTTAGTGCGCCAGTCATGCTACTTCAGTCATGGTATTGAGGTCGATACTGTAGTCGGTGAGAATGAACGTTCACTTCTCATAATTTGAGATTTTCAAGCTGCAAGATTACTTAACAGTGCTTCACGGGCAGTGGCATGCCCAAGGCTGGTTGGAGGGTTTATAACAATACCCATCCTTATCAGCTTCTCCACATAAAGAAATTAGGAACATGAAAATTTATCAACGGTCAACTTAGTGCCGCTTAGAAAATTGCAGGACATGCCATTGTTCACAAGTCAATTACAATTGTTTCACTATTAACAGTAATAGCAACAACCGAGTATTACTGAACTCCGATAAATACAGTCAGCATCGAAGTACACCAGTACACGCTTGTTTCCCGAGGTGGGTTTTTCAGGTAGAAAAATTTCCAGCAATATACTCGCATGGAGCGCGGATTCGCATGGGGTTCACTCAGGCTCTAATAAATGGGTACCCGGAAAAGAGGGTGTACAGATGCCGGAGCGTGGTGCTGATTCCATCACCTCTACAAATAACAGTGAATGTAAATGTGTGAAGCCCTACCTAAACATCCTCGCCCTCAATGCGTAGCGGGCAACTTTACCTTTCATTTACCCTTACACACAAGCGCGCGCACCCCCCTCCCCCCACACACACCAGACACGGATATTGTTATGCTTAATACGTACTTTTGAAGTATTTTATCACCAAGTTTAAGAGGCTCGAGAACATATTTTTTAAAGTCTGATTAAAGTCTCCAAATGATAGGCTCATCGGAATTAGAACCACATTTTAAATTTGCAACCGAATCACTGTGCAATATGCCTGAAAGGGGGATCGAACCCGTGGATTTTGTCTCTTTGTTTATTTACTTTGCTCCTCGTTCAGTTTACTGTGGCAATGGAAGAAATTATGACAATGGCATACAATAACAACCATCTATTTCAGCCCTGGACATCTATTTGTTCAAAATAAGACGTTAATCTCTAGAATGCGGAAGTAATTTTGGTTACTGTTTACAGTACTACATCTTGTTTATGTAACACAGTACACGTGTAGCTTAGAATTGATTCTCAGTACTGTGAGGTATCAGACTGTACTCAACTGTAACTTCTGGATCCGCCACTGACACACACACACACACACACACACACACACACACAGTGGCGAACACTTCCTTCGAAAGAGGGGCAGCTGAAGAAACAAGATAACCACCCACTCCCTCATTTTCGATACCCGGTGAAAGCTCATAGTTGTTCGAATCCCAACTTTCTACTTTCAACTGTAGGTCCAGTCCCCAGCCTATCTGTACTTAATATTATCTCGAACTCAATTGGTAAGAAATCAATAAAATCGCATCGAATGATTTCTTACAAGAACACACACACACACACACACACATATCAACATCCGCCACTCTGCAGCCCATCTTTCCCATCCCCCTTTAGTTCAACTTCTAATTTTCTGTCGTCGCTACCGCATGGTTCAAGTTTTGAAAGAAGCTGTTGCAGAAAACAGATTAGCAAGGCAATTTCGCACTCTCTCGCACACAATGGAGAAGAAGGCATTCTGGGTGGGGCGTAATTGGGCGAGGAAGATTAACAAGTGGGCGTCATCTGTTTTTACGCACAATGCATATATCATCTTCCAGTTGTCCATGTGGGCGACGTGAGTGGTAATTTATCTAGTCAAGGAATAAAGAGAATGCGACAGATCTACTTTTGGGTACGCAATTCTTACACGGTGGATTTTGGATTGTGTTTAAGATATTAAAAAAAACTCTTCTTGAATATAATAGCCGATATGTAAACCTAAGGACTAAGGTTAAAATCATCTTATTCAATAAGGACTTGCATTTAAGCCCCTAATATCGATCTAGTATATTTCTGCGCCAATTATTTAATAAGAACACTTATTTTTATAAGACTGGACACAAAATTTATGGAAACTACATAGTTTCTTCTATTATAGCAAAAAGAATTACGTTTTTAGCTCAAACCTAAGTTGTGCTGAATCAGGATTACCACTCAATTCAGCAAAACCAAATTTCCTGACTTTCCCAAGTTTTCAACGAATTCCTAAATTATTTTCTATAACGCTTTAACATATTGATAAGAATTGAAAATAAATAAAACCTAAATATATGTATGATAAGATTTTAAATGAAATATTGAATGATTGATATATTTTATTTTACTTTGCTTTTCTGCAACTTTTGACTAATCGCGAAGATAGAGATGAATGGTGATAAGGTAAAATTTATGCAAGGACAATTACAAACACATGGACATCACACAACACAACTCCCACAGAGAATTATACTGGCTGTGAATCCAGACGCCATGAGAGCCTCGCCTGTCTGCAAAATGAAGTCCAAGTTTGACATTTGGGTTTTTATGAAAAATATCTCCCATCTAACATCAGTTTCTAAGGAAAAGTGAAGTGTTTTTTCAGTCTCTTTTCCTACAAATCAACACACACACACACGCTGACTTTTCCAGGATTTTCAGGTCAGGAGGAATCCTGTAAATAATTATCAACTTATACAACATAACCTTCATGGCTGATGTAAACCAATGACCGCGCCGGACCAGAAAATACTTTTTCGAATTACTCTCCTTTCGAGAAACGGCTGGGATATTCCAAATTATGAAAAATTACATCTGCTTAGCATTCACGTGAAGCTTCTTTCACTGTTGTCTAGATATTCGCAATAGTTTCATGGCTACCTTTGCCCTTTTTCCATCACAGATGTCCACACAACAGCGAAATCAAGCCACATGAAAATTCAGGGAATGCACTAGAAAGAATTCTAAGCAGATGTATTTTTTTTTTTTTCGGAATTTGAATGTCGTGGCAGTTTTTCGAAAGGAGATGAAATTTCAGAAACTGCTTGGCCGGTGTCGGCCAACGGTCCAGTTTAGTTTCATGGATTCGTTTAAACTAAGCGTGTGTGTATGTGTCATTTACAATTAATTCTACAAAAAAGAGTGGCATGTAACATCCGTGACATATGGAAAGAGTTCTTTGCGCACGTTTCTACAAAGACTAGTATAATGTTTCGTTCACTAATAAATTATGCAATAGAATTTTTGGGGAACTCTCCAACACGTTTAGAAGCATTTAGAAAACAAAACCATTAGGATTATAGCAGGAATAAAGACTATGGAATCGTGCAAAATGTTGTCTAACAAATATAAAATATTAACCCTCCATTCACTGTTATATGAAATGGCAGTATATGCGTGAAAAAAATCAATAGAACATACGTATAACACCCGAAATAAACAGCTTCTATAGCCATACTTCACCAGACTAACATTAGTTCAAGAAGGACCCGAACAAATGTTCAATAACCTACCAAATGATACAAAAGCAGAAAATATGACAAGGTTCAAAAACGAATTGAAAAAATATATATATTAAGACCTGGATTTTATAGCGTTAATGAATACTGAAATTGTAAATTATAGAAATTTTCTAATTTTAATTTTTGTCTGAACTGTACTGAATCCTCTAAATACCAAAGTATATGGTTAAATGGAGTAATACAATTCAAAGGTGGACAGAAGAAATCCATGGTGCTTTTAGGCTGCCGTTCAATCCTAAATATTCGGACTGATTTAAGAATTGTCTCAGCCTTGTTCCTAAGGACCGGTCTGGTGACCAGACGCTAACTTATAATAAGTTTTCAGCCAAACGTGTCTCGAAATCTTGAAGCTCCCGAGCAAGTTCCTCTCTTTCCCCGTCATCCGCGAATTCGAGGTCAACGCCCCCCACGTCTTTTCAATTCAAATTGATCCAGGTGAGGACATTTCCTGCATCCACGGTAGAACAGATCTCTCTTTCCGTTTGTTTCATATCCCACCGGGTACAATTACACGCGGCAGATCGGCATGACTGTACTTTGCCTTCTCTACCCTTGTCCGTCCGACCGTCCGAGCCAATGCCTTCTTGTGATAAAGTCGGTGCAGACTCTCTTCGTTTACATTCGACGTCATCATTTATAGGTCGTTAATCGAGACACGATATGAGATTCACATCCTGCGGTTATGTGTGTGAATTTTTCTGGAGGAAGATTGACATGGTTTGAACTCAATATTCCCAGAGTTTCCTATGATTTCATGTACAGTTATGGACACTTCTGGGTTGTAATGATCCCTTTGAAAGTCCATGGGCTTGTTACAACCCAGAAGTGTCCGTGACTGTACTACAGTTTTTAAAATTCAAAAAAATAGATATCTACGCGAGACGTCACACAATATAAACTTTATGACTAAGATTTCCTCCAAACCTTTAAAGCTGTTCCTCGAACGAGAGCTGTGGAAGTTAGTCACAAAATGGAACAACTATGTATTTCAGTACACTAACTGTATAAATGTAAAAAGTAATATAAAACGTTGTACTGGATATTCACTCATCTGGTAGATCGAGCAGCAAAGTCTCCCAAACGATATAATAATAATAATCGTTTATTTTAATTGTTGAGCACAGTATGAAATCTAATACAGCACTAAGTCAAATACAAAAGTACAAAGTTACACGAATAAAATAGAATAACATAACATAACATAACAAGTTAGCATATTTACACTTCAGTTTACAATTTTCAACGAGATCTATTATATCTCTGATACTAATAATTGTTTATTGTTATATAATGTGCAATTAACTGTGTAGTGTTCTAATAATAATAATAATAATATTTATTTAAGTGATGATAACGATTAAACAACCAGGTATATCACTATGTCAAAATTAGTTATACAAAATATTCAAGAATAGGACGAACTATCGTTTTATACGGGAACATTAAGGTATCTTGTTTTTTAAAAACTTTCCATGAGAAAAATATATAACCAAGCATTCTCTTTGCTCTTTTGCAAATTTCTGAAATGTGCTCATCAAATATGAGAGAGGAGTCTATTAATATTCCTAAGTCTTTATGACTGTCGCACACTTGGATTTTATTTTGATAAATAAAATAGTTGGAGACTATATAATTAACTTTCTTAGTACATCTTAAAACTTTACACTTTTTAAAGTTAATTTCCATTTCATTAATCTTGCACCAATATGTCATTCTATCGAGATCAGCTTGAAGTTGAGCGACATCATTATTTCTTAAAATACTCTTAATTTTTTTTATATCATCTGCATATAGTAAACATGTGCTAGATTTAAAACATAATGTAACATCATTAATAAAAGCAGCGAACAGAATTGGGCCAAGTGGCGACCCTTGAGGTACTCCACAAAGTATTTCTTTTTTAGAATAAGTTGTTTCACCAATTTTAACAGAGAAACTTCTATTTACTAAAAAGTTGAAAAACCATTTCAGAAATCGTGATGATAATCCCATTTGGTCGAGTTTGTAAATTAATAGCTGATGGCTGACACTATCAAAGGCTTTAGCCTTTAATAATAATAATTTGGATCAAAATTGGTTTGTTCTTATTAGTTTATAATAGTTATTATTGTATAATAATAAAAAAGTAAAAAGTAAAAAAAGTAAAATGTTCCCCTGTGCATAGCACCATGCCATGAAGGCATATAGGGGGTGTGGGGATAACGCCCCACACTTTCTTGATCCGGTCGTGAGTAGGGGTGATGTGATCAGCATCACGCCCCTGACCGCCTTTACCCCCCAGGGTTTCCCCCAGGTACCCATGCTATTCGACGCTGGGTAGGCGCCGGGGCCGCTTCCACCGTTAGAAAAGTTCCCGGATTTGTATAATAATAGTAAACATATTCTATCCGTTGGTGATAAAAAACTAATAAGAGCCTAAGATATATATACGTATATTTGGTTTGAGATGTTGTTGAACTAACTAGGTAGACTATGCGATAAGGAACGACTAGGTTGCAGTGTGGAAGGTTTCCAGGTTTCCTTGGTCCATGTTTTATGTCCAGGCACTCTGAGGATAAGTTCGTGAAGTGGAGTGAGACACCTCAAGTTTCCACTTATGATTTTGTATAATAATTTCTTATCTCCAATGTATCTACAAGATCCTGGGGTATAAATGGGTGAGTTTTCAATCTCACTTGGGTATCTGTCTCAGGGCCGGTACTATTATTCTTATTATTTCTACAATTCTCCCGGGTTCGAGTCCCGGTCTGGAATGGGTGTTCTTTGCGAGTGTCGCACCATCTATTTCATCACTCATCTTCATCTTCGCGATTAGCCAAAAGGAGGAGAAAAGCGGAAAAAATCAATCGTTTCATACTCGGTGGAGGCACATAAAGGTTCGGATCCCAGTTTAAACTGTAGGTCCAGTCCCGGTAAGGCCTATATGTGCAAAAAGTGGACTTAAAGCAACTAAAAGAAGCCGTCAATCAATCAATTTTTACTATTTAAGTTTTAGCAATGGCCTGACTCTTCTACAAACATTTATATCGACTTCCATGTCCGCGGCCTACCGATGGTGACTTTGCAAGTAAACATGGAGAGTCTGCACGGGCCTTGTTTCAAGAAGGTATTACCCGAGAGCGCACGTTCTCTTGTGATTTCCTTCCCTTCTCCAGCTCAACGCGATGACTTCCAGCCGCAGTCTGCAATTTCGCAACGGACGCAGCGAATGATACGGAGCCGTGACCAAGGACAGAGAAGCTGGATTCCTGGTGCGGAACATCACGTATTGTTTTCTTCTTCCTTTCGCATTTTTCTTCTTCTTCCCTCGAACCACTCGAAGTTGGCAAGCAACTTTTCTTAAGCATTTCCACTCATCAAGGTTCAGCCTTTGTAATTTTTTATTTTCTATTGTTGCTTATTATCTCTTCGTGACTTGTGAAAATAAATGTCTGATTGTTACATGTTACTACAGCACGTGCTTGTTAAGTTTCTAATATACAAGCGTTTGAAGCATCAAAGTGCATTTTCCTTGAATAACCTGACGTAATCGGGGGAATTGAAGGTGGTAAAATACTCCTATTACTACTAATGTAAGGTTATGGACCCTTTGCTGTGGTGTCACAAGTGATAATCCTGCAAAGTTGATCACCAAAGTTAAAAAAAACAGTTGTATTGCAATGATTAACGATCTTCTCTTACGCTGGGAGGATGACTTCTTTACCTGTCGTACGCTAGGCTCATTCAAGAATTATTGTAGTCTTATGCTCCGAGGGTGATCGCTTAATTTTAGACGTTAAGGGGTGTGGTCGCACTTAGTCTTACGTTAAGTAACGATTTATTGTTAGTTTCAGACGACTCCAGCGGGTGATCGCTTAACTTTAGACAGTATCTTTTAATTTTATATAAATAAACAGGTACATATCCGTTTTATATATCTGAAGCACTCGCATATAGTTAAGTAAATTTGGTTTATGTATTGTAGCAAAGTTTCGAACCAGACCAAGAGTCTAGGATACTAAAATTCGATCTCATTTTGGCCTCCCCGATGGCGTAGTGGTAACGTCATCGCCATTTAATCAAGCGGTCCCGGATGATTCGATACCCGGTGGAGGCACATGGCACAGTGGTTCGGATCCCATTTTGAAATGTAGGTCCAGTCCCGATTAGCCTTCCTGTGCATAAAGTGGACTTAAAAACATCAATTCAATCGACCTCGTTTTGATTTTGCGGAAGTTTGCCTTGTTCTTCACTGGGCCTCGACATTTATATTATCAACAAGATGTAACACCGCACTAACTTTCACAGCATATACTCTTTCTACCATCCCCGTTCATGGTTTTTAACCAGTTTTCACCCTGAAAAAAATCGAATTGAAAACTTCGTGAATCGAGATTGGAATACCAGCACTAACCTTAGACCAAGAGTCGAGGTAGGATAGGAGTATCGATTTGCTTTTCGACCACAGGAACGTTGAAGCTCCTGAGGTCAATGACTAAAGGTGAAGGAAAAAGTAGGACAGTGATCGATAAGGTAGACATGCATGCAATCAGTGGCGGTTTCAAGCCAGTCAGGTCAGAAGGAATAAAAAAAACGAACTTGAAATGCCGGAATAGAAAGGCAGGCACATTCTTACATCCTCAATTCTTAAAGATGAGTTGTAGCATCAATAGAGATTACAGTATCAAGTACCAATTCCGTATTTGAAATGTCGTTTTCTCTATTTGGGTCCTGGATTCTAATGCCAGGTGTTCTTTGAAGTGTCCCTTCATAAATTTCATCATATCATCACTTATCCTCATCTTCTCATCTTCGCGGTTAGTCAAAAGTGGCAGAAAAGCGAAGTAAAATTAACCAAATCAAAAATCAATCTTTATCTTGAAACAGAAAATTGAAAATATCCACACGCGATCGTAGTATCCATGGCCACTCCTCGTTCACATGTCATGTCAGATGTTACCACCACGCTATCGGAGACCCCAATATTCTCTCACGTTCTTTAGCTACAGGGGCGTACTTACGTAGTTATTTCAGGATGTTGACTGCAAATTCGTGTTCGCCACAAACTCCATTATTTCATCTTAGGATAATAATGATGTCCAAGAGGCTTACTAAATTAGTATTTTTAAAGCCAAACAGTGATGATAATTATAATTTGGAAGAGACGGGGGGAGGGGGGATCAACTCCGACAACCCTTTCTTGAACACATAAGTGTTTACCTCATAATTTTAAGTGAAATACTAGCATGTAACATTACGCGGTAGGCATCATGATATACAACTGCGTAAAATTGCTTTTCAAACCTTATATTAATAAACTTCTGCTGGACGTCTGGAGTAACAGATTTATATGTAGTAAATAATGGCGAGGCTAAACGTCATATCTGTTAAGATTATGCAACAGTATATGGGAGCTTTGCAAACTTTTGCTAGAAAAAACACACATCCTCGGCCTAACAGGGAGACTTATTTATGAACCTGGAAGATAACGGTTCGTAAACCGGCTGGGTAGTATTCTGAAAATGTCTCCGGCTATGGAGGCTTCGTAAATCAGTTGTGTATATACGTACTCATATCTCATAGCAGCGATAAAAGTATGAACCAAGTTTTCTGCTCCCTTTCCACACATTATTTATTAAGTTTAAAAAATATATTGGTAAAACTATTGATACAACACACACACACACACACACACACACAAACACACATATATTGGTAAAACTATTGATATATTCACCTTAATATTTCAAATCCCTGACTACTGTCATGAATATGTGATTGTATGTGTGTGTGTGTGTGTGTGTGTATGTGTGTGTTTTGTTGTATGCTCGTGAGTATAGGTTAGGTTTTTATTCCCGTATGTATTTTTATCTTATCCTTTTTTTTGTAATTTTTTCTTTGTAATTTTATATTTCTCTTTCTTTATTTTAATATTTACCTTTCTATGTAATGGTTTAAATGTTGTTTTCTAATTTTCATATGATCAAATTTCGATGTAAACTTGGTTAAGTGGTAGAAAAGGCTACAAAGCCTTAACTTCGCCATGATAAACAAGACGCAATAAATAAATAAATAAAATATATAGCTATATATGTGTGTGTATGTGTTGTATCAATAATTTTACCAATATACTGTATTTCTTTAAACCGTTTTTACATTGAGTTTTGGTTTATTCTACTTCGCTTTTCTGCCACTTTTGGCTAATCGCGAAGATGAGGATGTGTAAAAATATGATGAAGGAACACACACAAAGAAGGCCCGTGCCTATGCCGGGATTCAAATCCAGGAGCCCTGGCATCATAGCCCGCTGTGATAACCACTCTACGAAGGAGTTTTGGGATACTCCATATATTGCTTTGGGCTCCAAAGTTTGGTGGAGCTAGAGAATGATCAATTCTGAATTTCGGTATACGTAAAACAGGCTAAAGCAAGGAGGTTGCTTTGTACAGTAAATGATTAGGTCTACTGAAATAATCAGACAAATTCATTAATTTTGGCAGAATTTTTTAGAAAAAAGGTTTGCAGTTATAGTGTATATATTATGTCCTAAAAAGGCATAATTCTCTATGGGAGCTAAAATATGCACAGTGGGAAACTTCAAATTGAAAATCATCAGCCAGAGGGGTATCTAAGGAGGGTTATCAAGCTTGAAACCCCAATGTCCAAGAAAAAAATGTTTTCTTTGTCAAAAACGCCTAATTGTTGACTAAGAATTTATTCAATGAAGCACATATTATTATTATTAGTATTAAGGTACAACTGTAATGGAATTGTGAAATTTGGAGAATGGAGGCACGTAAAAAAAAAACATGCCCCGCCAAATGATATTGTAAATACATCACAGCACAAAGCCGATAAAAAATGCATTTTTCTAAACTTCCGAAGGAACATCACGATCCTCTGACATTGCATATACGTTTAAACTGAGTTAGCCAGCTACACAACATAACAGTTATCCGCGACAGCCTATCATAAACGAATTTCTAATGGTCGTCAATCACACCATGCATCAATAACATTGCTATTGTTATAGTTTTCGTGTTTACATTGCTGAATGCTTACGGAATATCACTTTTATTTATTTTCCCTGTTTCTAGTTATTGCTGCATGAACATTGCTTTACGAAAGCCACATTTCATTGCATTCCACTAAAAAAGGCAAAACTTCAAGAAGCAAGATTTAGGAGCATGCACATTCAAAACCACAGAAGTTTACAATCGCCGTTGCTAACCCCGTTTACTTGGAACCATATCTGGCCATGACTCGGGTTACACGACTTTTCGCCTCCTTGACGGTGAAAGTAGCATTCATTATACTAACATAATATAACATAAACCGGGCTCTACAGCCCTGGAAGGGCCTTGACCTATCTCCCGACTGCCAGTCTCCCTCCCACAATCCTACCTAGAGGTGTGGAGATCTTCAACCGGAATGGGGTGACGTGGGGTCAGCACGTCGAACCCTCAGTCGTTATATGAGATTTCCCAGACCGGGTTAAGCTACTCACTCGTAGCTCCCCAATTTCCTCACGATGGTGGGTTGCCACCGGTCCTATGCACAGGCCGAAAACCCAGAGACTGAACCCAGGCGGACTCGAACCTATGCCGTCCCGCAGTCGGAGTCCAAAGCACAGCGCCTTAGACTGCACGGCCACGGAGGAGGACCATTTATTCTATTATCAGCACAAAAAATCAAATTCAGGCTGATTTATTCATCCTCCAAGTCGCGATACCAGAAAGGGAACTGAGGGGACGTTGTCCCCGCCTGATAGGTAACACGCCAGACAAGATCAATTTAGTAATTAAATTACATTATTAAATGCTCACACATTTAGGGTTATAATAAATGTGGCTGCCCCCCCACAAAATATTCAACATGTATCAATTTGTACAATTCCTTTCACTCTTTGTGCTAGACTGTAAAATTATTTCGTGTTAAAGGGCCGCAGACAGTTGTAACATGACAACGTTTCCGTATTTTGCCTATATCCTCACCAGACACGACACACAGAAAAGCAGTACATAAAAGGAGTAAGTAAGGAATAAGGGAGGAATAAGCTCTTCAACATGCAAGTAAAACTCGTTAATTGAACGAATTTTAACCCTAAATTTGCAATTTGTATGTAATTATTCATGTGAATTTAGGAACATAATGATGCCAACTCCTTCACCCCACAAAATATTCTAATTCTTCTTCAAGTCCTCAATCACTTGCTTACTTACTTGCTCAGTCACTGGAAACCTTAGCCAACCTCTCACAGAATGTATAATATTCTAATGACTCCATTAATTAATACTAGTTTATCCATTAATATTGATACTAATAATTTCTTTTGGACGGGGAAACTGTCACGGATACTACCTTTATTAAAATGATTTTTACATTCTTAGCAGGGAAAAGTTAGCAACACTGCGGTGACGATAATGCTGAAAGGGCTTCTTTCAGGCTCCAACAATGAACTGCAAGGGCGCTATCTTTCCGCACTGTTAAGTTGCAAAATTGCCCATTATTCCCTTTCTGATTTTAAAGAAAGAAGTGTTGTAAGCCACACACTGCCCATTTTTTGGTATGGTTAGAAACAATACACAATAGCTTGCCATAAAATTCAGCGTGTGTGTTTTAGAGCTTTTATAGTGCCGTTTCAAGAGGAATGATTTTTTATTGTTCTTCGCAATTTATGGACCTATCTGGATATGTTCCAAAGTTATTTCGATACGCATGTACGGTGATAGCTGTGTACTCTCAATCATAATTTGTTGTAAACAGGGTCATATTTATATATATGGCTAATAATTTAGTGGTAAATAAACTTCTCTAAATTTATGTTCATTTTAATATCAATTAACCATTGAAAGTGAAACACAGATTCATTTGACATTTTCGAGATATAAAAGATAAATTAATTAATTTTATCTCAACTTTATAAAAGTAAGTAAGATTTCTTTTTCCTAGTTGTTTTGTTATTATTCATATTTAATTTGAAATCATTCCACTTCTAACTTATGGCATATGAATTCATTCTGTGTTTAATTTAATTACGTTTCACGTTATTAACAAAGGTAAATTAGAGGTTTCGATTTGCAATAATATATATATGTATTCTGTATGAAGGTTAAATTAATAATGATTTCAATACCAATATTGTTGCCGGCCAGATGGTCGAGATCGTTAAGTGGTCAACTTAATTATCTCGCCATTTGAGGTTCACGGCTTAAAATCCTGTCCAGGGCATCGGTGTCCTTTGTGAGTGTCCTTTTATCAATTTCATCCAATCATGACTAATTCTCATTGTGGAGATCAACGAAAAATGACAAAAAGCGACGCTAAATAAGAAAAATACAAATGCAATTACTGATTTTGTAGAGCATTATAAATGGAATGACGCAGATTTCTAATTAGAATTAACGACCTCCTCCGCACCACTAAACCACATACATCAAAGCAGCACTTTCAATATCCTTATAAGAACTTATGTACTATCATACTAATATACTTGCTCAATACATAGATTGGTTAAAATAGCGACCCCAAAGGCCGAAACACGCGTATTTTAATAAAGACGATTGATAATATTATTGGTAGTCGTATAATAATATAATAGCATAATACAATAAGTATGAATGGTAGTCACTAACTGTATGAAATGTAAAGAAATAATGGAAAATAACTGTGCTGGATATTCACCATCTTGAGGCTCCAGAATGTAATAATAACAATAAATTTGGAATAAAATTGGTTTATTTTTATTGGTTTCGTAATTATTATTGTTTGACTGATTGATTTGCTTTATTTTACTTCGCTTTTCTGCCTCTTTTGGCTAATCGCGAAGATGAGGATGAATAATAAATAGATGAAAGGATAATGATAAGCATACAAAGATTATACTGGCCGTGAGTCCAGGCACCAGAGCCTCGCTAGTCTGCAGAATGAAGTCCGGGGTGTACTACGTGGAAGTGAGGTTGACATTTGGGTGTCCTCGCAAAAGGTTACCCCTTAAATCCCTACTTATTATTGTATAATAACAATTATAACCGTGGTGATACTTATTATTGTTGTTATTATTTCTACTAATCACGTTTTATCAATGGTCTGACCAGTGGCGGCGATTAAGGGAGCAAGGGGGGTAGTTGCCCCCCAGTTTTCCCTACTTTTGCCCCCGCCCCCCAGTTTTGGCACCTTGCCCCCCCCTAGTTTTGCAACCCAATCGCCGCCACTGGGTCTAACACATCCTTACAGAAATGTCTGGCGACTTCCATGCTCAGGAGTCTAGCCTAGGCGTTCGATAATTTATTTGCATTACTGCACAAAGCCAGGAAAAAGAAGCAATTATTCCATTATATAAACGTAATTCTTCACTTAATTTGAGAAAGGAGACGATAATGTCTGTTCTAGGATACCTGAAGCATTGTGTGTTTACTGGAGGAAAAACATCCTGGAAGCAGTAGTAAGGGGATGTCAGAGAGAGAGATCTTCCTTGTTCCATTGTTCTAGGGAGGCGAAGCGTTGTGCCTCGGAAGGGCACGTAATTGAGCTTCGTGACATAACTTCTTGCGAAATCACACAGAACGATCACGCTATTTACCGCAGGTGGTGAGCCTGAATAGTCTCGGAATTGCAGGTCACCGCGCTCCACGGTTTTTTACCGCCAAGAATTTGCTCGGAGGCAAGAATCTTAACTTAGAAATTCGTTAACCGCCTCCATACATCATCCTTGTCTTGCATCACTTTCCATCTCAGACCGCCCCGCTCCATTATCAGTTAAAACTTGTAGCCCAAGTTTTGTTTTGTAGTTGGTTGGTTATATTTTCACCACATTCAAATAAATAATTTTTCCCTATTTGTGGTCCTCTTCAAAGCAAATTTTGAACGCGGGAGGATGTTACCCTCCAGTTATAAGGTGTTACCCTCCAGTCATAAGGTGACCAGACTTACATAACTTACATACCGTCCCCCGACTTATACCGCGTTTGTTAGAACCTGTCCCGTTTCCCGCGCTAGGGATCGCTCGACAGTTTCGGTACCAATGAGAAACGAGGAAAAAATCGTCTGCTGGACAGCGAGGAGCGAATGGAAGCCACAAGAGAGGCGCTTACGTAGACGCTGTTGCTACGTTGCACATTTTAATTGGCTGCCTGGCTTTGACTTTCCCCAGCACCGAGAAAAGCCAGCGATTAGCTAGCGCGGGAACCGGGACAGGTTGCAACAAACGCGGTTAGCCCTTATGTCCCACGAACAGTCCCTTTTTTTGAGTCTATCCTGTTTTTTTTTTTTTAACGTAAAACGAGGCTACATTTACCACTTAGTTTATCCGACTTCTTAACTGCTTTTATTTGAAAACTTGATTTTCTGAAAATTTTGGAGGAGTTATAGAGCCCCATTAGCCCCCCTCCCTTTCTGCGTACAACAGTGAATGGAACCATATTTAGTCGCTTGCCAAACCTCAAATATCACCGCACGGCTCTGCAAGAAACTCAAATGTTAACGGTTTTTCAACGAATCATATGGACAAAATGCTAGTCCAAAACAACGATAATATCTTCTCATCTGCCTGTCCCACATTCGGAACACGATGATCGACCTACGCAAAGTACGCTGCCCATTTTGCAAACAATGTGGAAGGAAAGAGAGCTTCAACTCTCTCTCTATTCGATTCGGAAACCGGAAGATAAAACGACTGGGCGTTGTCCTTGTCGATCTTTGGAGTTTTAGTCTGACACCGAATTCCGGCAACAAATAAAAGAGTTTAAAAAAAAGCAGTCTCTGTTCGATAAGATGTACTTCCGTTAGTGGTTGCACTTCCTGTTTCACTGCGAATTCGATCCGCTGGATCGTGACATAGAGAGCCTCTGTAAAAGACAAAAATAAAGCGCCCAGCTGTGCTCTAGTTGCTTCTAAAAGATTTCTTGACAGGTTTCGAATTCCTGCTGCACCTTTGTTTATCATTCTTAATGAGGTGGAGATGTCATGCACGCACGAAAACAAACTCGTAATGCAACTCTTGCTGATAAACAATGAGTGCTTGCATACACGTTGCGTGTGGTTTGAGTAAGCACGAGTTTTCGCCCATTGAAAGGAATGAATGAAATAATTAAAAGCGACGACAGAAAACAAAATAGCCGACTTCCGTCGCCGTGTGTTGGTTAGCACGGCGCGCTACGACGCCAAGTGTCCCGGGTTCGAGTACTGCCGTGGCCTGGAGTTGTAAATGAGTGTCGCTATATACAGGGTAATTCAAAATGAATTGTGCAACTTTACACAGTTATTATGACGTTACTATTTATGATAGAAAATCAGACAAGGCATCAACATGAAGATTGACTCACATTACAAAGATTCAACATGGGAACCAAGTGTAATGCGGTAAACATCCAAACGATAATCAAGTACATGCTATGCACGAAACAGCAAGTCATTGTCCATGGTTTCGAAGACACTAACAATTCACAGTTGTAACTTTGGAAAATCTTTCGGAAGGGTGAAACATGTGCAATACTACCAAAACGCACGTGGAAATGTCTTTGCACCATTGTGAGTGAATCAGTTCTTGATAGCTCCAACATACAATACACCTTCTACTGGTCACTAGCCAGTTTGCAACACTGGTGATCCTGATGGAACAGCGGCAAAGCAGCATAAGACCACTTAGTGAGAAGAAAACTTCCAGAGTATTTCTATATATTGAGGCCTTCTTTGATTTTCTATCGCAAATAGTTACGTTATAATAACTGTGTAAATTTCCTCCTTTCATTTTGAATTACCCTGTATGTACAACTAGCGTCCAAATAGACGCTAACCTTAGTCGTTCACAAGATGGCCTTTTGTGTTCTCCAATTCAGCAAAACATTACACCCTTTGACTTTTTCTTGTGGGGATACGTAAAACAACGTATATTGTTCCACCATTACCAGAATGACAGTTGCAGTAAATTCTGTGGAAGAAGAGTCTCTCAGACGCGTTTGGAACTAATTCAGCTATCGTCTTGATCCGTGCAGCAGGTGGAGCGGACACATAGAGCATTTATGATAGGGTGAGTGATACTCGAGGAGTTACTTAAAACTTTGTAATTTGTTGTCCCGGCCTGGCCATGGGTGTTCTCTCTCAATGTCCCTTCATTAATTTCATCCCATAATAACTCATCACTCATCTTCGCAACTATTCAAAAGTGGCAAAATAAATCAACTCTATCAATCCATCCATCAATCAAAGAAAACAAATCGGAGGAAAGGAGATAAATTCAGTGAAGCACAATAAATGCACCGCCATTGTCATACGAAATCACAGCACCCACGTTTTCTAGAAAACAAGGAATGTTTATTTGGAAGAAGAAATACACACGGCACAAGATACAAGGAGGAGCGACAAATGTGTTCTTTGTCCCAGGTGACAGTGTGTAGTGTGTAGATCCTCGAAGCAGGTGTTTATCTATAATTTTATATTGAAGTGTAAGTTCGTATTTAGGGGTGGGGGAGTGTAAGTGAAAATTTTAGGGCAGAGCCGATACCTGCCGATAATTTTTTGCGTCTGAATCATTCGAGGGGTCCACAAAAATTACACTTACGCGGCGTCTAATTATCCTGGAAGTTATGCAGAACTGTTTTTGCACCAATATTATTGGAAAACACTGTTTTAAAATTCCGAGGTAATTTTTGAATGTTTTAAAGAAAGACACTTCTAAATTGATACTTATAATCAGAGTTAGGATTTTTAGGAGAAAATTTCATTGGGAAAAAGGAAGGGAAAAGGTGCTAAAATAAGACTCAAAAAGGGGCAAAAAAGGTGCTGATTGGGGCAAAAAAAAAGGTGCTGATAATTATACTACTTATTAAAACTTTCCCTTCTATTTTATTAGTCTAATATATTCACTCGAAGCTGTGTACACATCACACACATAGGTTGTGTTACAGTTATTCACCAGAGTCAGGGAAAAACACAAAGCTGTTGTACCTTACGAAATTAAGCATTTCTAAATTTTTAAAAGTGAGTTTGTTTCCTTTCGGAGATAAAATATCTTTATATAAGCTGAAGCTTCTCTCTACATCCACAGAAACAAGTGGGGCAAACTTAGTATTCACTCGGAATGGCAATTCTGTGGAAGTGGCAAATTCCAAAACATGCGGATTCTTGTCAAGACTAGCCTCAAGTTTGTCTCTAGCAAAACCATCTAACTGCCCCCACACAGTAGTAAAGATATCCCATTGTTTTTCCTTTTCAGGTACTTGTAGGAATGTACACAAAATAGTTATTTTTGCAAATCATCTATCTTGTCTGGGAGGAGAAGTTGCTGTGCCTTGAAAATTGCACCTGCATCAGTTGAATCCAGGGAAAGCACAAACTCCTTAATTTTTTCAAAATTTTCACACAGAAATGCAGAAAACTCAATCCATGATCCCCAGCAAGTAATGATGGGGAAATGTGGCAGGGGCAGGCAGGTAGTTTCTCTGTAGGCAAGCATGCGACTCAGGGCCTTAAGGAGTATTATCTTCAGATCAGATATGAACTCATTTACAATGTTGTATTCATTCCTAATAGATTCAGAAACCCTGTGAAGGGCATGAGCCAAACAGGTTACATGCTTTAACTTAGGGAACAACGGCTTCAATTGGTTAAATGCCGAAAGCATGTAGGGAGCCTGGTCAGTAACTACAACAACAACTTTTTCGAACTGAATTCCACCGGGCCATAGTTTTTGACAGAAATCTATAAATTACTACATCACTGTACTGGCATTGGTTTTCTGCAACTCATACATGTTTAGTAACATGGGCTTAACTTCCTCCCTCACCTGTCAGAGGAAAAACCAAAATGTTCAAAACATATCGTTGCATTGAGTCTGTCGTCTCATCCAGAATGACACCTATATCGCAATCTGACACTTTCACCTTAATTTTACGAACAGTTTCTTCATACACAGGTTCCATATCGTTTCTCTGTAACGAACTCTCATCGGGCACTGACAACCGTGTGTACTTTTCAAGGAACCCTTTCAAGGCCAAATGGTTCACCTTGTTGAGTGGAAAGATGCACACAAGTCAACATTAAATTCCTTTAAATTTTGGTTCTTGGAAGAATACTGCTCAAATGCATTGCGTAAGAGAGGCTGCCGAGATTTACTTCCTTGCAGATTCTTGTTCTTTTGATGCTTAGAGCTGGAAATATGTTGCTGAATGCGATCCCTCTGGTGTTTTTTATCTAATGTGATTCCCGTATCACAAACCGTGCATCAAATAACAGTTCCATCACTTTCTATGAAGTCGTGCTTAAATTCTTGAGCCACACTGAGAAATCGGGATCTGGGCACTTTCGGCATGGTAAAGTACATGCACTAACAGGATCTAAGAGAGTAAAGAAGCAGGTAAGGAACTTACATCCACAAACAATATCTGCCGACTGCGCACACATGAAACGTGAAACCCACCACTTCAGAAACACATTGTTGCTTCACTGCTTCCAAGACCAAACTGTGCTTCCTTCTTCCTTCTATCTTAAAAAAAATAACGGCAATCTGGTGCATATCAGTAGCAGTCTTTCCATTGTTGATGTCAAATAGGCAACAATCAAGCACAGTTTAAATACATTGAATTTCAGTTAACAATGTAAAAACATCTTAAAGAGAAAAGTGTAGCGAAAAAGAAAATAAAAATTCAATGATTTGCTGAGGAAATATATTTAAAAACACCAGTAAAAGGACACAAAAAGGAGAGGAAAAGCGATTAAGAACACGAAAAAGGGGGAAAATAGATAATGTCCCAGAAAAGGGAGGGAAGGGGAAAGGTTATCAAAAAAGGGGAAAAAAGGTGCTGGAAAATTAGCTCCATTCTCACGTTGAGGCAACATTTCACACACCGAGTCCTTCCAGAGAGGTCTGACTTTCACTACGAAAAAAAGGTGCGCACCTAAAAATCCTAACTCTGCTTATAATATTGAAGAATTATTAGGAATCGAGCGATACGAAATTTTTGTCGATATTGATAACAATAACGGATATTCAAGCATTCCGATACAAAATTGAAATCTTCCTTGAAGAACATGAATAGTTAATTAACCTCCATAACAACGAATTTAATCAGGTGACTGCAATGGGTTTTGTTTGAAAATGAAAGTGCATACTTAGACATTTACCTTACTGAACTTTGTGTGAAATTGAAAATATAACAGAATGACAGTTATAGATGCATTGATCGCTAAAATTAGCGGAAATTTTACTAATAAATCGACATCGATTGTATATTAAGGTAAAAATATGGTTCATCCAACTCCCCCGCCCAAAGGAAAGAAAAATCCTTGAACACAAGCGTGACGAAAAACTGGGGGATTAGCTAGTTCGTTTCACGGATCAGTAGCCTCCGACAATAGTGCTTGCGATGGATGCCACTGAGGGCGTGTTGGGTGGAACTCTGTGGATTCTTTTTTTGTTTCATTGGAAGCAAGCTGCAAGAGAGGGAGAGGAGGGGGAAGGTAAATTCCTCTTCGCAAGCGTCAAAAGGTATGTCCTGAATTTGAATCAGTGTTTGTCAATGCAATCGCGCATTGTGATTAGATCTTTAATGCATCGCATATAATGACCGTCTTGCACATCAATGGGAAGAGTAGCAAGGTAGAGCGTGGGTCATTGTTCCAAATGCAACATGTGATTTTGTTCGTGTTACTTTCAGGTTAAAACTGGGAGAATGAATCAGGATTATTACAGCAACAAGTACACTGAGAAATTGTATGAGGAAGTGAGGTTTCACCATTGGAAAACACTCTTTGAGTGCAATTATAAATAAGGAGATGGGGCAAATGACCAAACCCTGACTTGATACTTTTCTTTCCATATTTGAGCTGAGCGGATCAAATCATCTTTGCATTGCCCTACACTGCACAATTTCTTATTCACCTTTAAATATATAAGCCATACATAACATAAAATTACAAAATAAAGCTGAGAATTAACTATGCTTTTACAGTTGATCATTATTTGTCACTGATTTTTTTTTTTTACCAGTGCATAATCCTTCACACAGGAATTTCCTTACAAAATATTCACTTTTATTCTCTTCATTATTCCTATTCGCGGCTATTCCTCTCGGTAGTCATTCCATAGCCTTTATTACTTTTCATATTTATTTCCCTAGTGCACATTACTTTTCACAGTTATTCCCGTCACACTTAAGCACTTTCGCAGATATCCCCTCAACGCCTAATCATTATTATTATTATTTTAAGCTTACAGTCTATTTTACACTGATTATCTAACTCGCATTTATTCTCTTCACGTGTGTTTTTTTATCGAGTTGTTGCTTTACGTCCACTTTATACACAGTAAGGCTAATCGGGACTGGACCTACAGTTTAAAGTGGGATCCGAACCACTATGTGCCTCCACCGGGTATCGAACCCTGGACCCCTTGATTAAAAAATGACGCTACCACTGCGCCATCGGGAAGGCCACGTGTATTTTTGTTGCTCTTCTTCGCTCTAATATCAATTTTTGAATAATGATTCCTTTCCTGCTCGAAATGACGTGGGTTGCGGGGGAAAGTGTCCTCAGCTAGATAAATTTCGCAAAGCATTCCCCACATGTCCCATTGCTTTCATAGCCCCAAGGTTCGAGCAAACATCCCCATCTAACAAACTTTACTCATAATTACTGTATTTATATTATTATTCATAATAAACAAATATCTATGGCAGCACGGAAAAGGTGAGAAAACAGCATATGCTGATAATATCATATATCAACAAAATATCATTATTGTTGTTATTTATTACATTTCTTCTGGCAGTTATTTAGTTCCGTGTTTATTTCGATATGCAGGACCTACTTTTGCAACTATTCCGCAAGCCTGCTTGCATTATCTGAACAAGAATCTCAATTCTCATTCTACCTGTTTCATCTTCTAACAGGCTACTGCTTTCTTATACATTTTATTGCAGCTCCGATGCACGGGTTGCTTGTAACCTCCCAGCAGCCATTGCGGATTACGATCTTCTTAATTATCTCGTTTATGATACAACAAACTATAAAACGATATATTAGCATGCAACCTCTGGGTCTGCTGTGGAAAAGATACAAATGTAACAAATCGTTGTGTACATTTTAGAGGTGTGAAAGCCTTGTCATGTGGGCCAAGGGTTATAAATCATCAAGGCGTTAACTACAACTATCACGTTCACTCCGACCAATCAGCAACTACAAGGCACGTGACGTCACTATAAAACCACGAACATAAAAAAAGCGGAACATTGCTCGTGCCAACGTGGCGAGGAAAGGAATTGTCTGTTTGTCCATCTTCGAGCGACACGTTGGCAGATGTCCACGAATTACTGCTTAAATTATGCGTATAATAAAATCACAATAAATTGGCACCGCAATAATTTTTTTAAGCTTTTCTGGCGGCGATTAATGAAGAGATTCACTTGGGTTATCGGATATGAATCTGAGTTTTCGAGAGTTAATGTCACTCTCATTTTCAGGCATTGATGAGAGCGACGTTAGCTCTCGAAGTCCTGAAGCATATCCGGAACTGAGCTGGTTGCAAATCGACACTGTCTCTTTTCCAATTCCCCGCAAAAAAAATAGTTCGCAGGGAAAGTTACACATGCAATAATATACGCCAGAGCCAGCCTGAGGCTCCGTGTCAGATATATTTATTACTAGTTACGCTTCAAATTTAGCAGCTAATCTGATTTTTCCTCTCTTAATGGATTGTTCTGGCATACTTTAAAATATCCAAAATCACTGATATTATATTCTAAGTCAGTAAAGTACTACATAAACATGATGTTCAAATATTTTAATCGAAAATAGTTAAAATGAACTTTTCTTTTAATTATAGAATGAAATGATAAAGTGAAAATATTATTTTATATGGAACACTATATAGTCACTACGGTGTCAAAATTCAGCTAAATGTAAACAAAGAGAATTATGATAGAGAGCGTTATTGGATATAATTACAATTTGCCACATTGATAGGTGAAATATTAGTTAAATTTTAAACACACCCAATTTGAACGTTGCACCAGTAGTACATCGGAAATAAAAACAAACAATAATTTATAAACTTTTATTAGTCTCCCATAATTCCTGGTTTTAACCTTCAACATGTCATGCTTATTGCTCCTAGGTAATAATACGAAATATATAACGGCTTGTTAATTGTTATAATGTTTACATTGTAATTATAGAGGAACAAATATATATATATATATATATATATATATATATATATATATATTAATCTGAAAAAATTTGATGTCCCCTTGTACACCCAACGGCGAAAGAAACAGTAGGCGAATTGTCCACCACCATTTACATTCGGTCTGAATTCCACAATACAATGACAATGAATTGAAATAATGACCTCAATAAGCAGAGAAGAATGTCTGCTTCGAATCAACATAGCTTCGTTCCTTAAAACAACACAGGATGTAGAATAGAAAAGTTATGAAAATACCGGTGGACAATTTGCCTACCATTACCTTTGCCGTTGACTGTACAGTGCCCCAAGTCCCGAATCCACTTAGGACTCGCCCTACATACAATGCACCCTCACATTTTACCATAACTGAGAATAAAATCTAGAATCGTTCGTGTAACTGCTGGAATCGGGAGAACGGACATGCTGAAGCGTGTACAGCAAGAATTCCTCTATCACCTTGATGTTGTTCGTGTAATAAAGAAAGTTGCATAGAGTAGTCTACTTGTAAGGTGTAGTATGAAATGTTCCTCTTCACCCTCTCGTCCAATACCATCATGCTTATAGTTATTACTATTGTTTGCAGAACCACTAAATATTTTTATCACGAGCCCCACTGATTTCGTTCTATTTTATGAGTACGGCAAAGGGACTCTTTAAAATATCTCGGTATGCACCTACATAAGAATGTATCCTTTTCACAACATGTGAAAAAAATGTGTGCGCGTGCAGCACCTAAAATCAAGCAGTTTCAATTTGTCTGCAAATATGTACACCTTGCGCACAAATTAGCGTTCTACAAAGCATTTATTAGGCCGTTGCTTGAATACTGTTCCTCTGTACTTTATGGGATTAATAGAAATAACACCACGAAACTAGAGAAAATTCAAAATTGGGATACGTATTCGTAGCATAAGAAATACGGCGCACACGACCTCACGAGCAAGCAGAGAAGAGCTGCAACTACCCACGCTGGAATCCAGACGAAAATATGCATTTCTACTAAAAATTCACCAGGCAATTAACACACACCACCACTTATAAAAGGACAAAGTAATTATATCTAGTAATATACATTATCCCAATCTGCGATCTAATAACACAAACAGTATCCGAGTACCAAAATGTAACAAGGCAAGAGATACGGACCAAAATCCCTGTCATCTCTGGCAAGTAAAGCATGGAATCAACTGCCTGTAAATTGCAGAAAGGAGAGAAATTTGGCCAAATTTAAACGACAGATTAGGACATTAATCTATGAATACTAACACCGTGCCTCATCTACCTAATTGCCTCCTTCATATAATGTATCTGCAAAAATGTTTATTTTATTCTATTTCTTATATTTTCAATTATATAAATTTATAATATTCCATTTTATGTATACTTATAAACAAATATCATAACTGTATATTAATTTATGTAGGGCAAAAAGCTGTTTTTGTAGTTATAGAATCAATGTAAAGAAAATTGTAAGCTTAATTGTAATCCTACTTTAATAATAATAATAATAATTTCCGCTGTCATTCATTTCAATCCCATCAAAGTTTTTGATTTCATTTTGGTTCTTCAGCGTCGCTTCTTTCTGCCAATTTTGGCTAATGGCGAAAATGAGGATGAGTGATGATAGGATGAAATTGATGAAGGGACACTCAGAAAGAACACCCATGCCCAAGCCGTGATTCGAACCCAGAAGCCCTGGCATCGTAGGGTGCTGTGCTAACCACTTCGCCACGAAGTCGGCCGTCATACTTCCCTGCTCGTCGATCATTTGCTCTTTCCCCTTGAGATGACAGCGTAAGCCTTGTGTGATGAGAACAAGGACCAAAGAACCTCATCACTGTTACATCACACACACGTCTTGAACTCGGTCGAACTGTGACACAAGTATAGAATCTCCCTTCCTCCTCTTTTAATTTTTTTCCCCCGCTTGCGCAAGAGTAATCGCTTACAATTGCCACGACAGAAGATGCTAATGCACACCTGTAATCCCTGCAATGTCATGTTCTGATGTTGTTAAGAGGCTTAAGTGGCAGTCGAAATCACGATGCGTAACGCATACGCAATCAAATTGTCTGCGAGTGAGTGTACAAGACATGACAAGTGGAAGGAGATCTTTACACTCCAAGTGACTCCGGTTTCGAAGAATTATGGAGAAAATAGATCTCTGACAAAACGTTCAGCATCGACAGTAGCGCTCATTAAAGCATTCTAGGAACATGCTAATTAATGTAACTGCACGAACCACATGAGCTGAAAAGAGGAAAGTCCAAGTATTAGCTGAGACTGAGCCAATACCACTTTGAACCGGTTTTCATACCGATACAAATGCTTGGCAATCGTAATAATTCAAAGTTGGTTAATATTAGGGAGTATTTCCCTCCAATACCCAATACTCACTCTAGCTCACCCTCTCACCCAGCTAGTCAATCCTTTCCAAGCCTGGCAGGTGATCTCAAATCTTGATTATTATGATGATGTTATGTCCTTATTATTTTTTTACTTCTTCTTATATATTGACTCTTATTTATATACTGACTAAGTGCTGGGTGCGGTAATGTCCAAGTGCATAATATAGGGGAGATCTCTTATTGATTTCATTTGCATTCATTTGAGTATACTGCACTGTAGGTCCAGTCCCGATTAGCCTTACTGTGCATAAAGTGGACTTAAAACACCAAATCAATCAATCAATCAATGAATAGCACTCAGAAATGTCACGAGACGATTTTTAAACATAAACGCCTACATTAGATGGCCAAGGAACAAGAAAAGGCATTTTATGGCAAATTGTTAGTCTATTATTGCATAAAATTTAAAACAAATCTCCGGGAACAGCCCACAAATTTCCTAAAACAGTGCCAAAAACCAGTGGATGCACGAGGACAACATTTCCAACATCGCACGCGATTTGACGGGAGTTGGCGTCCGGGCGGCCGTTAAGCGTGCCACCGTCAAGGCGCCTAAGGCTGAACGGAGGACCCTGTATATGTGTAATAATAATTCATATAATAAATTTCAATTTTACAAATAATAAAAAATAATAATAATAAGACATAATAAAAGACACAATAATATTAATAAATCGGGAATATACACTTAAATTATGTTATCGGGATAGATCTTGTAAGTATAAGATCTAGAATCAAGATGTAGAATCAATGGAAACTTCGAATTTTGCATAACTTCTAGAATAATTAGAAAGTGTAGCGTGGCATTTTTGCGGATCCGGCGAAAGACTAAAACGCCGAAATAATATCGACCGGTATCGGTAAATAAAATACAACCGATACTTTCCGATATCGATACATCGTTTTCGGCATAGCCTCAGCCCTTTACAAAAATGCCAAAACATTGTTCTGATTAGTGAAAACATTGAGTTGAAGATCAAGGGTTTTCATTCACCGTAAGAATATGCGGTAATCGAAACCATTTACGAATGATATTTTAAATAAGCTTTATAATCGACGTAAGGACGAAAGGGGGAATACATAACCTAGAAATTGACGTCTTGTTTTTGCCAGTACTCGCGCGATATCGAGATGGGCTTGTGAAAATCGAACGAGAACTAGATCAAATACTTTGGGCCTTGTCGAGACAAGATGAGACGCTGCGTGTAATTCGAGACCTTGGTATGGTATTGAAAAAATGACCTTTAGCCGACCTCCCTGGTGGAGTGGTTAACCCAGCGCGCTTCGACGCCAGGGCTTCCGGGTTGGAATCCAGGCCTGGGCATGAGCGTTCTTTGTGGTGTCATCAATTTCATCATTTCATCACTCATCCTCATCTTCGCGATTAGGATTAGCCAAAAGTCGCAGAAAAGCGAATTAACATAGACTAAATCAACAAATTATAAACTTCTCTAAGCAACCTGAGAAGATATGCAAAACTCAAACTCACTTCCACGTAGTCCTGTACTGCATTGTTGCAGACTAACGTGGCTCTGGCGTCTGAACCTACAGCCAGGATAATCCTGCGGAACTTGTGTTGTATCCTGGCCATGTATGTTTGTGTTTGTCCACTCATCTATTTCATTTTAGCATCATTCATCCTCATCTTCGCAATTAGCCAAAAGTGGCAGAAGAGCGAAGTAAAATAGAAAATCAATGAATCAAATCCTCTAATATTGTTTCTGCCTCACCATTATATTTTACTTTCAAATGCTATCAAATATTTAAATTCTTCGACTTTCTAAAATGTTAACTTGACTGAAAAATCAACTAACGGTGGATACACGGATATTATTATTAAAATTAGTTTAGTAACTGAATGAAGCTCACGGAAGAACACCAACACTGGAACGAAATGCAGAGAGCGTGGCGACGCACGAGGGGGGGTCAGTTGCAGTCTGCGAGCGAGAAAAAACAGCGCAGGATGCTGCATGAAGCATCACTTGAAATCTCCACAACCGGAACACCCTAGTGATATGCAAGGCCAAGCCCAGACACGCTCCTCTGAGTCAGTCCCTGCAGTTCTTCTCAAGGTTAAAACCCATCGCATTGTCTTTTGCGGGACTGCAGAAAGCTGGAAGGCTCTTGTTCTGTATGATTTCTTCTTAGTTCTCCGTCGCGCGAGCATTTCTTATGTTTCAGAAACCTTCAATGGAGGAAAAATACAGAGGAAATTCGCAATTTCACTGAACTGAGCAATAAGTCATTGAGCTTTCAAAATGAAAACAATTTTCAAAGTGAACACTGGCAAAGAAACCAAAATGGTAATCTTACTATTCTCGATTCATTGTAAGAACGAAGGTACACAAAACAATGTGTGCTTTGAAAAAGAAAACCTTCCCTATTTGTCAGTTCCAGTTGCTCATAAATATATTAGTTAGTAGCTGCACAGATAAGGTTCCACAATTTCACTATAGCAGCTACGCTGAGTGGTATGGCTTTATCATATTCACTGTATTCCTATGCTCAAGAATCCTGCACACCTGCCATTTTTTCACAAGCTACCTGTATTTGGTTGCGTTGACTTCTTTATTCTTACTGCAGACAGAGAATAAGACATCCCATTAGTGGTGAACATCTACACTTCTGTCATAGAAGGAGAGAGATTGAGAAAGAAAGATAGAAAGATAACAATAGAAGAGAGATAGAGTAATATCATAGATAGGAGAGGAAAAATCAAAGATATGCAAAGGATAGGCGTGCGCATGGAAGGGGACAAAACGGGAAATTGCCCCCTAATATTTTCACTTAGAAATTTAGTATTGTGGGCTCTAATCGCCGTTAACCAATAATGTCATAGTCTACTCTTTAAAAAATATATATAAAGTCGATGAAAGTTTCAAGCAACGGGGGGGGGGGGGGGGCGTTATTTCTTATGTACTTTGGTGTTGTTTAAAACTCTGGAAATTAGTATCGTTCATTTCAAGTTAGAAGAAAGCAGAAAGCGTGTTATTTGTATTGTTAGTAACATAAATAAATTCCAGCTAGTTAGTATTCAAACAGAATAACCAAAGTAAAAACTGAATTAGATCGGGAGAAAATAATGTATTTTTCACATTCTATCATATAATTCAAATATATGCCTTTGCAAAGGAGGAGAGAGAGAGAGAGAGAGAGAGAGAGATTGACTTCAACCGAATATTTAAAAGTTTCTCTATTCTAAGGCTATTGTAACAAGGATAAATTACTTTGTAATTCACACTATTTATAAAAACTACGAATGTGTACATGTGCCTATTCCTTCACTAGCATCCCGATCTTTAAAAGTTGAACAGTAACTTTCTACGGTACTCGGAACTCGGAAGACAGCAACAGTTGCTGATCTTGAACCGTTATAGATATTTTGCTAAGGATGAAAAAGCAGACAAGCAAGGCAAAACCGGACAGGAGCCCTGGAAGAAGTTCAATAACACTCTGCGTGACGTAAGATGGTAATGGGGGGAGCGATCGAATGTTTATATCGATCGCTTCACGAAACAGCCATGTTGCGGAGCATTTGAAGGGTACCTCAGTGCCACCTGGTAACCTAACTCTTCACCAATAACGCAAGTCATCTTCCGTGACGTGGTGCTATATTTAAACATTCTAACACCTACAAAAGTGGTCGCAAGGATAAAAGGGGGCGACTGTAGAATGCAGAAGTTCTTCTTTCAGTACTCCAATGATGCTACAATGTATTATAAAACCAGGTTCAGTGGTTAAGCAATTTCTTTCTAAATAATATTACTTTCCAAATTCGCCGATACTGTCCAGGAAAATCTAAGATGTTCAGTAATCCTAATAATACAGGGATATTTATTCTTAAAAAAATAAAATCACGTTTCAGTTTGTTCCATTTTGGTTATTTTAGGTGACTTTTCTACTGCTTGGCTTAATCGAGACGTGCCTACCCCCTCCCCCTTTCCGAACGCCCATGGCCATTTTCCACAATCATATTACAAACAGAAAAATCGTTGAATATTTCATCTTCTTCTCAAATTTCAAATACCACGTAGACTTTAGATTTGATTCCATCAATATTAACTTTTTTATATTTTTATATTGATTGAATTAGGTTATTTTACGTCGCTTTTCTGACACTTTTGGTTGATCGCGACGGTGATGATGAGTGATGATATGATGACATTGAAGAAGGGGCACTCACAAAGAACATTTATTCCCAGGTCTGGATTCGAACCCGGGACCCATGGCGTCGTAGCGCGCTGTGCTAACCACTCCGCCATGAGGTTGGCATTTTTTCATATTCATATCACAATTTCTAATTATACTAGCTAATCTTTTATGCTATTCTGTAAGTAGCATAATCGACAAGTTGTGAAGGACAGAAACTGGTGACTAGAGTATGAGGTTTCGGATGACTGCCACTTCCGCGGGAGGGAGCAACAATACTAATAACAGTTCTTCAATCTGACAACAATGGGGAGGTATACAGCAAAGCAATGCCTGAATTACAGAGCTTGGGAGGTTCAGTCCCTGCCCCCGGGCGCTGAAGAACAGCTGCCCTCTTTGACCTCCGCTATTCAGTTGACAGTCTGTCAAGAACGGGGAATGGCATCATCAGATATGACAATCTTCAATTTTATCTTGTTACTTATCCCTGTACTTACCTTTTTTGTCATTGTGGGACTAGGAAAAGAATGAGTGCACTGGTTCAGCGTTGTAATGTGTGTGTGTGTGTGTTTAACAGAATCCCCAAAACAGGAAAAATGGGCAAGAGTTAATATAGATTTTACTGGTGGTGCATAAAGGAGTTTAAAATTGAAGGGTATAACTCAGAACACATAGTTTGGAGAAAATTAACAAATGCTATCTTCACCCTGTCTCTCTTCCTGGAAATGACAATATTCACGGATGTGTGCCTACAATATACATGAATATTGTCATATTTCCAGCAAGAGATGCAGGGTTCAGATAGTAGTATTCGTTTACTTTCTGTTACTCCCTTCTTCCAACTAACCCTTCCATTAGAATTGTGCATTGCAAACGACAACGATTTTGTTCCAGTCCAATGATAAATATACTTTTCTTACTGAGTTTTGGAAAAAATCAAATATTTCACAATTAAAAATAATATTTTTCGTTGTTAATTCTCATTAAGTAAGATGCTTCGAGTGATACTTATGTCACGTTGAACGTTCTAGAGAACAAAGTCCCACTTCCAAATTGCTTAATATGTTAATTACTCTATCTTGATTTGTTTTTTTGAGTGTCTAGTACTTATTTAATACTTCATTTATTAGAACATTTCAATACACAAAGTGCAATGAATTAACAGAAAGAAGTTGAATTTTAGTAGAAGAAAACCTTACGGTCACATACCTCATGCTTTGTGTTTAGAACAAACTTTAAATTCAAGGATGAGCAAATCTTAAGATTACCACGTATTGAATATTCGAACGAGACAAATTCTATCCGTGATTGATTTGTAGTTTTCGGTAGCGTACCCAGGAAAGAGGAAGGGAGCTGTTGTGCGTTAAAACCACTTTTTGGTAGAGCTTTCTCGCGAAATATTACTAAAATATGAACATATCCACCAGTGGCGTAGCGTTATAGTACGCCCATACGCCCGGCGTTCCCTGGTCTAAAATTTCAAAAATACGTAAATGCTGTTAATATAAAGTAAATCTTGACTAATTTCATATATGTTTGACCTTCATGGCATTATAATAGCTATTTTTCGCGATCCGCTTGCAACGCTCCACTAACAACACTCGTTCCAGAATTTTTTTCAATGCCTTTCCTGCCTGGACGCCGGGCAGGTTCGGCGTAAAGAACTCTATATTCTTTGCTGCCTTTCTGGAGGGAAAGCTTGGATCTCTACAGCACGCGCGCAAATGCTCTCTCGTACGCCAGCGTATGGAGCAGAGGGCTACGAGATTGGTTCATGTGACCCTTCCTGCCTTCTGAAGCAGACGACAGCGGTAGAATTCCTACCCGGTTCTTCGCGCTCATGCCACTCGTGCTATGTGATGCTACAATACGCAATAATATTGACTGGCATAACTTTACCAAACTCAAATACACCATTTCTTAATGACCATTGCATTGTATAATTTATCGCGCGAGCAGCGATGTGTATTAGAAACTAAAAGATCAACATAGTTTTTGTCAAATAAGTTGGTGAAGTCCTCGTGGTAGAAGTTCAGCCTGTGCCTGCTCTACCACTTAACCCGCAAAACTATTCTTTTTATTATTATTATTATTTTTTCGTTAGTATCTAACTGCTTAACATCGTACCAATGGAAATGTTTAGCATTCATTTGAAAACTCTTAACATCGAATGGTCTGTGGACAAAATTATTTTAAAATGTTTTTCACCATTCCAAGATGCAATAAACAGTGGTCTGAATTACTAATCGGCACTGTTACGTCAGTAGAGTGTACGATAGTTGAATCATCCACCAACCTCCGTGTCAAAGTGTTTTGTACAGCGCACCAAGACGACAGAAGTCCCTGGTTCGAATCCCGGCGTCAGCATGGGTGTTCTTTATGAGTGTCCCTTCATCAACTTCATATATATCATCACTCATATTCATATTCGCGATTAACCAAAAGTGGTAGAAAAGCGAAGTAAAATAAACCAAATCAATCAGTAGTTGGATCATCCACAACAATGACGTCTACTGTTGTTCAGAGCCGCTTGTGATTCAGGTAGATTTTCTAATGACTTGCGTCATACCGAATAGTATAAAACACCAGAGTTCAAAACATTTGTGGCATAGTGAGGCATCTCATTTTCTAGCTAAAACATGCATAGATGATGTTTTATTGAAAACCCAGCTGACTTCAGGCAAATAAACAATACCTGTGGCGACTAATACCATAAGTAATTTATTAAGCAAAAAAGGGCCGACCGTTTCTTTCGACCTTGGCGTTCCTACCCGAAATGGCCATGCTACGCCACTGATATCCACTCTTGCTAATTCCTTAAGTACGCCACTGCGGGTTGTTATTAATAGTAGCCAAGCCGGCCCCCGTGGCGGAGTGGTTAGCACATCGAGCTACGACGCCAGGGTCCCGGGTTCGAATCCCTGCATGGGCATGGATGTTTGTGAGTGTCCATTCACCAATTTCATCATGTCATCACTCATCCCCATCTTCGCAAATTAGCCAAAAGTGACACGAAAGCGAAGTAAAATAAAGTAATTCAATCAATCATGTTTTTAATAGAAAACTTAGAAAGTCACAGTATCTGATCTCTGGGACGAATCGTGGAAGAACTGGTTCGTGACGGTATGCGTGACATAACGTGTTCCGATTACACATTCGGTAAGGAATAATGAATGTTTACATCCGGTGAGCTTCCGCAATGCTGTTCATTTACTGCTACAAAAATCTCGTGACATAAAAAAAAAAAATCTTCTTGGGGAGGGGGTGAGGGTGTTTTTCTTTGAAGATTCACAGCTTGCTGAAAAGATTTTCGCAAAATCTTCGTATGGTGTGCAAGACGCATAAGAATTGAAGGTCACGAATTCTTTAATAACCCATACGACCAGTTCTGAAGTTGCATTGCTAAAGGCGAAATAACCAGTTTCACATTCTTCAATAGTAGATTACTTTTGGAGGAGGATCCGCGCAATTGGCTCTGATAGCTTTGGGCACTCCTTAATAAAAACCTCCTTGTAATTCACACTGAATATTCGTGCAAGTCTATCGGGAGAAATACCATCTTCTTTAAATGTAGTGCATTACTGTCTAAACCCTATCCATTGGTTTTGTCAACTTTCTGCACTGATTTTGTAATGAAATAATTAAGAACACAGACACTATACAGGCACTCTAATGTTTAAAATAGCAATTTTAACATTATTACTTTTAATAATATATTTTTATTTCTGCTTTATCCAGAAAAAATCGAAAACAAGACCCTATGGTCAAGCTACTGAAGAAAGAGCTGTGGTGCCAACCAAAGGCGTTCATTTTAAATCAACTTCCCTCACCCTCATTCTCGCTCACACGCCCTAACCCTCAGGACTCGTCAACATCCCCTTTCCCTTCGTGCATCCCCACCTTCACAAGTCTTCCGGAGGGTGAAGATGAGGTCTGCCCTCACGAGGGCCGCACTCCGGACGGCGAACACCTCTGCGATGTGTCTGGATATTCCCAGGAAAAGTAGACGGAGGGTCGGCCAACAACTGAAACTGTAGTTGATGAAGAGATGACAGCCTGTCTAGTCAAATGTGGTTCAGTGTCCTCCGATGAAGATTTTCTGGTACTTTTAGCCCGCGCTTGAAGTGGAAAATGTTAGTTGAGTGGATGCTCCTATGGTTTAACATGGTGGCAATGAGACAGCTGGGGGATACCATCCAATTTTCTATTCCATCGGCTTTCATTTCTCGTCAAATTCTACACTAAAACCAGCATTGTTATTGGTATTGCGAAATTATTACCATGTATAGATTCACCTTGTTTATTTAACTTCTATTCACATGCTGTGTAATCACACTACCAAAGCTTGCAAATATATTTCAGTCGAAGTGTAAATTGAGTGTATGACTGCGGCTATATCTATATATAATTTATTCAACAGGACTTATGTCATCGTGGCTTCCAAGACAGTGCGACCTGCGACTCTGTACCGTGTTGTTGTCACCTTGCTGGAGGAAGACCATCAACTTGGGATCCGTGCATCCCTCATCAGAAATGGTGTCGAACTCACATCAGCTGGTGCGCACATGACAGGCGGTCAGACACAGACATTTGCAATGCAGGTATACATTTTCTGGTAATAATATCTAAGATATTTTATTGCAGACTTTAATTTGAAATTTGGTCAATTTTTGGGAGTTCTGATTTATATTCAAGTATATAGAAAGATTGCATGTGACTCCTTGAATTCTACTGTACATAGTCCCTTATATTCATAAACAAAGTTTTTGATTGAATTTCTTCTTTTAGAGATTGGTATAATTGAATCAAAATAAAATATGTATGTCTAATTTTTGTTTATATTGGATTGTATTTGTAAGAGGGTTCATGTTCTCTAACTCAAAGAATCAATAACACACAATATTATTGAAAAAATAGAAACATATATAGCATAATATTTATAGTCTCAGCTTGTTTAGTGGGACCCACACTTATAATAAGCATCATAATTCAAATTGGGATATTGAAAACACTAAATTCCATAGTGCAAGGTCCTTTAAGAGCCAAGACCTACCAAGCAGCTTTTCATGAGTTATCCAATCCCCTCTGTTCTCTGACTTCCAAGATCAAGTAGCTCTCTCAATTGCCCTCACAATGCTGAGTCAACATCGAAAGTTTGGAGCTTCCACTGTGAATGGAACCTGAGCCAGTGTTCAAAGCAAGGAGGAGGAGTAGGGGGTGGGGCTTGTAGGAGGCCCCATCTAACCCCAAGCTCGAGCAAACATCCCCAGCTAACATTTTCCACATGCTGACTCGGACCAAAGGTGAAAGTGCCACTTGGCTGCAAGGGAGCTCTAATTTGAATTATATGAGATGATATTTTTAAATATAATGATGGAGCAGAAAATCAGAATTTACGAAATTGAATAAAAATGGTGAACACTTCATCATGAAACTTGATTCATTCATCTCCTAATGAGTTTTGCCTCAGAAAAGAAGTATTCCCCAAAAAAGAGAGTACCTTAGTTATGCCTATGGTCTCGAAAGCCAGAAAAGAACAGTGATGGGATTTGAAGCACAGACCATGTGTTGCCCAGTGAAAAAAAACACTTGATTGGCTCTCGAAGGGCTGTTACACCATAGAGTTTGATTATGTCTTCAAATTCATAAGAATAATAGAAAAATGACAAAATTGCACACTCATTTCCTGACTATTTGTGATATGTTCAAGGGTGCCTGCAGGATTTTTTCTCAGGGGGGGGGGGGCAGAGTCATAGAAACTTTTATTATTGTTTATATTATGACTGCTGCTATTATTTTTGCTATTATTATTATCATTACTACTACTACTACCACTACTTATTATATATATATTTTTAAAAAATTACATACATTTAAAATTTTCATATTCTGTATATTTATACATATTTGCATAACTGAACATACTTAACATACTAATTCATTTTTTATAGTTAGTTATAGTTAGATATTAGACTGATAAATTAAATGTAACCCTACTTCAATAATAATAATAATTATTGCTGTAACTTACAACCTGTAAGTCACAAAAAAACAATATTTTTGTTGTAAAATATTGCTACAATTTCACCATTTGAATTACATGAACTCTTTACAGAAATCTGGATAGGTTGTGAAACTCGGGTGTTTACTGATGAACTGACACTGATAAAACTGATGAATTACCTTCTTCTCTAATTTTTGGTGTAAAATACCAATAAGCATTTTCTTCTGTCTAAATATAAATTAATAATTAGTGTGTATTATATCAATTCAGGTACCATCGTCCAGCATACCAGGGAATTACAAACTGCGAGTAGAGGGAAACTACGTGGGCACTGTAGGTGGAACAGTCTTTCTGAATGACACTGCTTTACTCTTCTCAACGAGATTTCTAACAATAATGATACAAACAAGTCGACCTGTTTACAATGCAGGGCAGGTTGGTAAGTAAAATTTCACTTATTAAAAATATATATTTTTAAAATACACGAGTTGATCGATGGAAAAGCATAGCCAAAATGTTTGGGAAGATATAGAAATTAAAATACACAGACTCAAATGTCCTATGAGTTCCAGACCTAGGAGGTTGGGGGGGGGGGGCAAAGACAGTTTATTTCCCTTCGTAGGTAAGGTTTAGTATAGTGCGGGGGCAAAAGTGGCAAGAAAATGGGGGGCAACTGCCGCCTCGCCTCCTTAATCGCTGCCACTGGACCTATGACAAGAAGTTATTTGTTTGCATGCTTTACATATTGTGGCAAAGAAGGGCTCAATGAGTATATTTAATCAAATCAATCACATCCATAAAGCATATTGAATTAATATTTATTCATTTTCTATTTTCAGTATATTTCCGGGCAATTTTGTTAACAACAGACTTGAGGCCATACGATGACGGAGTAAATGTTTATGTATTGGTAAGTCTTACTTCTCCATGGTATCTGTAATATGCATTTATTTATAGTTTTAATTTCATTTTAATTATGATTTGTGATCATAATGTATGAAAAACACTCAAAGTATGAAATTAAATCATGTTAGACAATATTATTGCACCATTTCTAATGAAATGAAAGATCTCTTTATCAATCTATTTCTTACTATAAACTTTGCAACTTTATATTTCCTGGATTGATATTCATAATAAAATTATAAATGGGAAATGGAAGGGAACGTGATATAGAGAAGAACTATGCACATACTTATTTAGAATCTCTGGTTAATCCACATATTCCCAACACCCATATATTTTTCTTTACCCACCAAAAATTCTGCAAGATCACCCAATAGATGAACACTTTTTTGGTGAAAATTTATAAATAGTGAACATACAAATTATTGTCTCAAATATTTATATATTTTTTTAAAATCAGAAAACGAGTAGAGTGTCAACAAATAAGAAAAGGTAATACTCTGTAAATTTGTACCTGACCTTGAAAAGTGAAGACAATAAAATGTAGGTACCCATTCCATTTTTCATTCCATTTTTAATGGATCTCTACTTTATGTGTGCAATTGTATATTGGGTGGTATTTGTTTCATTTTGAATATCAAACTATTATTTTTAATTATAGGATTCAGATGGATTTATAATGAGGCGATGGCCTTCTACAGATACAAACAATGGTGAGTTCTCCCCTCCCCCTTTATTTACAAATATTTAGAAAGCAGGAGAGAAAAGTTTGATGGAAAATGATGAATGGTTTGTACTTTTATTAACTACTGTACTTTGTTTTTCTATACCAACATCTTAGAGACTTGTTCTGTCTCTGTCTTGGTCTCCGTCTTCTGGGTAGTGTATTATGTTACATGGTCAAAATGTAGATAGTCCATGAATACAGGATGTGTTTGGGTAAAGTAGTCAATATGGGCAGTAATGCCTAAGAGGAATATTTATTGGAGGCTGAGGTTCCATCCTGTCTGGCAGTCTGCACATGTAGATCTGCTTTGATGTCATCAATGCCTTCTCTTATTTACATAATAAAATAATTCTGGTCAGATAATTCACAACACAAAGTAGAAATTTGAAAGCCTCAGGTTCTTAAATGTGAGTTACGTTGATTTGGTTTATTTTACTTTGCTTTTCTGCTACTTTTGGCTAATCGCAAAGATGAGGATGTATGATAAAATTGATGAAGGGACACTCACAAAGAACACCCATGCCCAGAGTGGGATTCTTGGTGTTGTAGCACTAACCACTGTGCCATGTAGGTTAGCCAAATGTGAGTTCTGAATTTTAATCGCTGATGCAAGATATTTATTTTCTTATCTTTATCTGAAATCAAAGGTATTCGTCATCATCCTCTGCCATACAATCCTCTGGATTGTCCAATATTGATTCCAAGCCTCATGTCTCTCCATCACTCTCCTAATTTTCCTCTCTTTTCAGAATTTGTTCTTGCCATCTTGTGCATGGTCTTCTATATATATATATATATATAATCTTCCTCTCCATCTTCATTTCACACATCTTCTTTAGTACCTTTCTCTCACCAATGTATGTCCACACCACCTCATCCGTGTCCTCTCTATTCTGTTTTGCATTTTATCTGATTTTCAGCTTCGCCATTTCCTGGTGTCCTCAATTACATATATTTCTACATTTTTTTAAAAAAAGACAACAAATGTTGTATCCATTGGCCTTTATTCTTTTCCATTTTTTCCCTGAGGTTTGTCATGAGAGACATTTTCCAGCCTATGTGCACCTTCATTGTGTGAGGTGTTCATTATGCAAGGCACCACTGTATACTAAAACCAAGATTTCTGAAACTTCAGAAAATATGTGAACTATACAGGCTTCACCAGAACTAACCTAACGACACTAATTCCATTCAGCCAGCCTCCATGGTTATCACAGCATGCTACAACACCAGGGGTCCCAGGTTTGAATCCCGACATGGGCATGGGTATTTGTGAGTGTCATCAATTTCATCACCTCATCACTCATCCCCATCTTTGGAATTAGCCAAAAGTGGCAGAAAAGCAAAGTAAAATAAAGCAAAGCAACCAAATTTCAAATGCGGTGGTGGATCTATACATATTTTTAAACTGAACCCTTTTTGGTTGGTTCCCAAAAATTGTTTAAATCTTCATTTCTTATTATTATATTTTATTTTCAGGGGTGGTTAGCTTAAAATTTACTCTCCCTCAGCTGGCAAAGAATGGCTACTGGAAGATCAGGGTTGAAGCAAAGGGACAGATTGAGGAGAAGATCATTAAAGTAGAGACATACTTCAGTCCTATGTTTGAGGTATAATTCTATTTTATGCTGGCTATTAAATTTAAAACAACTATTCAGTAATTTTGTTTTTTGTTAACAGTATTATAATTTCTTGTGGAATTCATACTTGTAATAATAATATTGAACAAAAGATGCTCCCCTTGGCATGTTGTTGTAACCCAATATTTCACCAACTTCACTTGGTTTCTTGGGGATATTAAAACAGAAGTACATGTGAGGGTGGTGGAAACAAAGTATAAAAACAAGTATCCATAGGATGTTAAAAACTTGTAGTACTACATGCTGATTCCTGAAGTACTACAATCTTTCAACTTCCTGTGGACACCTGCTTTTATACTGCCTCCACATGCATGTTTTAATATCCTTGAAGAAGTCAAGTGAGCTTGATGAAATATTAGAATATAACTTTTCAACGTATCAAGGTGAATGAATATATATATATATATTTTTAATATTATCATGGACGTCCGCAGGATTTTCTCCAGGGAGGGGCAAGGAAGGTATTTTTTTTCCAGGGGGCAAACAAGTCACATTTTCCCCAATAATAGTATTGTTCCCTCAAAAAACATCGCTTAAATTTGAATTTATCATATTCATAAAAAAAAAAAGTAAAGTGCTCCCCTGTGCTTAGCACCATGCCATGAAGGCGTATAGGGGGTGTGGGGGGTAACGCCCCACACTTTCTTGATCCGGTCATGAGTGGGGTGATGTGATCAGCATCATGCCTCTGACCGCCTTTACCCCCCAGGGTTTCCCCCAGGTACTCATGTTATTCGACGCTGGGTGGGTGCCGGGGCCGCTTCCAACGTTAGAAAAGTTCCCGGATTTGAACCGGCCTGGGGATCGAACCCGGGACCTTGAGCATGGTTACCGACTGAGCCACCGCGGCCACCTAATTAATAAATATTGTTGTAGCTGAAATGAAATTATATGTCAAAAATATATAATTTTTGGTTGACTTTCATTTTCAAGGGGGGGTGCATGGCCCCCCTTGCCCACCCTTTCCGGATGCCCATGAATATTATGATGTTGGCACAAGCGTAGCCAATTTTTATTTCTAAGAATAATATTTTCAATTGTAAGGTGGTTACACATAAACAATTAAGAGATTACAAACTCATTTTAAATTTGATTATATTATTTATTTTAACCTGTGATTGCTTCAAAAATCCTGAATTTAATGTTATATCTTGCTTGTTGTTGAGCATATTGCCTCCTCATGACTCTATTTGTTGTCTATAAATCAAATATCTATAAATCAAAACAAGTATTCCTAATCGAAAAATACCTCATGGCAACAGAATCATTCAAAGTGAAATTTGTTGTTATATTTCTCTAACAATGTGAGTTCTTGCATTACACATATTTGAGGGCTCTCGCTGCTGTAGAGTTGTCATTCACTCCTCATGGTGAGAAAAAGGGTGGTGAATAAATTTTCATTATGTCAATGGTTTATGTCACTACATTATTTTTATAAAAAATTTGGAAAATATTCTGCTCTATGTTTGCACTACTTTACGACCATAACTAATAATCGAGGTATTACATACTTATCTGTTTATGCAAATATAAGGGTATGGTCACATTGGATTAGGTTTTGGCCGAACTTTTACACATACATATATAGCAGATAATGGTGGAACAAACAACTCAATGTAAATAAGTGGTGATGGTTTTACTGACCACCAATTCAAACTAAATCATTTGTTTTCATCAGCTGAATTTGCCAGAAGTGAAGTGATGCGAGTTCTTTATGCTTGATTTCCTGCATTGTTTGTGTAACAATAGTGAACAATAAAAGGTTTAATGACTTGGTTTACAAATGTCAAACAGTAGATGACACACATGAATCAACAACAATTGCGACCAGGAGCAAGAAAACAGTGGCAATGGAATTGCAAAGCAATAACTTGATTTCTCATTATTAAAAATATTCCCAAATAATAAAAAAATCTTTCAATATCTCGTTAACCTACTCCTTGCACTCTATTCAATAATATTCTCAGCAACGGGTTTTCCAATGTAACATTTCGTCGCTCATTTTGGTACATTCTGCACATGAATCCTTCAGGTAACTGATGGATTTACTAATGCAATATGACCAGCACGTTGGCAAAATATCCGGCAGTAATATTTCGCAGAACACAGCAGAGTAAAAATTAATTAGAAACCGGATCCAACACAGGGTAAACTAATAAATATAATATAAGAATAAAGCTGGAGTGGGGCATTTCTGTCACCAAAATTCCTCAAGAGGGGCATATGTATAATGTAGTTTACTTCAACTTCCCTCCTCCCAATTTATTTGAAGAATGAATTTATCTTCTAGGTGTATGTGTATTTACCAAACTACATACTTGAAACTGAAGAATCGGTTGATGCAACTATTGTTGGTCTCTTTACTTCTGAGAAGCTTGCCAGAGGGAATGTGACCTTGACTTTATATGGTAAACATCTGAGACAGGATGACTACGGTTATAGATTCATACTGGAGGAAAAATTCCACATGGTAAAGTATTTTATGAATATTCTGTTTCATAGTTATGTTGGTGTTAGTTCATTCAACCTTGTGATGGGGTGAAAAAACAATGTAAACAATGCTCTGATGATTTACAAATTTTTGATCCATGTGGGTGTTCTATGAAAGTTCTAAAACAGAACGTAAAAGAATAAATATGATTCTTTTGTCAAATCCTTTCAATAACATAGTTTAGAGCTTAATGTAGTTTGACAATTTGTTGTATTCAAGGATTGGCTGAAATTCGAAATTAATTTTTCTGTTTTACTTTATATCTGAGCTTCAACTTGCTTTTGCTCATCATTGTACCGTGCGTTCATTTCGATCTTCAGCTGAGAGATCGGGAGAAGCGTGGCGGACGGCGCTGACGGAGATGCCGACATTTGCGGCCTGTAGTGCCCGCTTATTTTTATGGACATATGCAGACATTTATATAAATAATATTCACATTATTACATACAGTAGTCCTGTCATATACATGATACAATTGCCCCAACTCATGACACAGGTGAACAGTGCTGGTGACTATGATTTTTACACGTCTGTGTTCTGACTATTACGTCTATGGGACAGGTCAAATGGGACAGAGAAAGGAGCTATATGTGATTTCTAATAGGGCATGATGATGGATGCCCAAATGGTATGTACTAGTGTTTTTTTGAAACTACAGGATTTATGTAGCCTACCATTTCACAATATCGATCTAAATGGGTGAATGAGCAAAAAACTGAGTAGCAAATCACCTTTGGATCACAGAATGAGGGAGGACTGTGCAGGTCAATAGAGGGTCACAAGTGCACAATGGCAGTTGATTACATCTGAATCCCGAATAACATGTCACAACTTTAGCATGGATATTTCTCAGGCATGGATCAGGGGGCTACAGTCCTGGGCCTTGACCTGCAAAAGGATTGCATTAGGGGTGGGAAAAGGGCCAGCAAATGAAACAATGAGATATTTGAGTATTTTAAAAATATAAATAATGTTAACCTAAAAGTTACAACCGAAATTTTATACAGGGAAAAAAGGGGGGGATAAACATACATAAACCTGGGTCTGATGTTCCCAGCCAACATTCTATTAAGCACTATAAATGCTGCCACATGCAATGGCCAATAGCTGGGCACGAATAGAGGAACACTGCAGGAGACAGACTAGCGATGTTGCAAGCATTCATGATGGCTATACCTTCACTAGAAGCAGCTTCAATATTAGTGAAGCAGACTGGCTGTCACAGTTACAAGATTCTCCACATGCAGCTTGATGGGTCCATCGTATATGGCACACGTAATAGCACAAGTGCATATTACTCACTTGAGATAAACGAAATAATGTCTTTATTAAAAAGAAACTTTTTTTTTCTAAAAACACTAAAATTGCTTACTTACGATTAGCGAGTAGTCCAATGTCGATTAGAGCAATGTTTCGGGTTAACTACTTTTCCCTTCTTCAGGCTTTTCTTGGCATTGGAATCATGCCGCCTCACTTATTATTAATTAATTAATTAAAAAAAACAAGGATTGGTTAAAAACATGAGACTTCGTATTGGATATGACGTAGGCCTTGAAGGAAATGGAGGGTGGAGGGAAACGGAAGTGGAAGACGTCGACAGCTTCCTGCATTCCGCCGATAACCAGTTACCAGCATGGACATCGGTCGGTGAGACGTTTTAACAGTTTGGGAGTAGACTTTTTATATTACACCTCCGGGGCTGCTTAATGGAGGGTTACATAATATGGGAGTTTTATTAAGGCTTAAACTACATTCACAAATCATTTTTTAACCATGCACCTTTTAACCAATCCTTGTTTTTTTGTAAGTGAAGTGGCATGATTCCAGTGCCAAGAAAAGCCTGAAGAAGGGGTAAGTAGTTACCCCGAAACGTTGCTCAACATTGGACTACTCGCTAATTGTAAGTAAACAATTTTAGTGTTTTTAGAAAAAAAGGTTTCTCTTTAATAAAGACATTATTTTGTTCATATATGGCAGGCTGTATAAGCTCTACAGTCTCTTTGAAGTGTATTTGAACAAATTTCTGTAGAAACTAAAGCCTCTTCTAAGTCTTTTTGCAACAGCTGGAGATAAATTGAGAGAATCAACTTATTTTATTCTTTCTTTTGCAGTCCCAAGGCGAATACCATGTAAGTATTCCCATGGTAGAAATCGAACGTCAGATGAACAACCTTGATGATGTTCAGTTGCGTATGGAGGCAACATTAACGGAATTTTTCCTAGGAGATACAAGAACAGGCTACACCCATACTAGAATCATCAACAGCTCCCTGCATCTGAGGTTCCTTGGATCGAATCCAATGGTGTTCAAACCAGGAATGCCATTTGAAAATCATGTATGTATGTAAGTTAATTACTTCTTCTCTGCCTCAAACTCTCCTTTCTCTCTCTTCGCTCTCTCTTACTTGCTTTTGAAGACCTCATCTTCTTAATATATTTTCATATACATGTGATTAGTGCTTTTCTTCGGCAGTGTCCAATAGTACGCCCTACTGGAGTCTTTTTATGAGTGAGAATAAAACTAACAACATTTTATTTTAACAAAATAAATGTGTGTATGTGTGCATGTAACTACAGATACATAGATGCATGATTATTTATGAGCATACCATAATATATTGAGTAGATCTTATGATAAACACAATAATAATAATAAATCAGAAAAAAAGCACTTCATATGATAGTGGCTAACACAGTCAATATTTAAACTTATTGTAATGCTTTTTTTCACATTTTTCTCTTAACTATTAATGCAGAATCCAAACAACACAAAACAAATACACAATACACATGGTGGTAATATGTGCAATGAGAAACATCACAAATTATCTTAGGTATAATGACACCTTAAATATATTTATAGTCCTGTTACATCTTGAGCTGAATGTATGGACACAATTGAATAACACAGACTGTGTGGTAAACTGCAAAAATGCATTCCATATGGAATCATACAGGGAATCCGAAAATTCCTGCACCATAGGCAAATTGTAAAATTGACTGTATTTGTTCTTTTTGTGATGTGGTATCTGGAAGAACCCTATTATTGGTCTGTATTTTTTTTTAAGACACTGTGGACACTGAAAATCTGGTAATGTCGGGAGATAGGGTAATGCAAGATGGTGCCCCATTGCACGACACCAGTGCTGCGTGAGATTGACTGCATACCACATTTCCAGAACACTGGAATGGTCACAGAGGAGACACTGTGGCACAGAGCCTTACACTTACCAAGTTTGAATCTGTTGGACTTTGCATTCTGGTGGTATCTGAAATCCTGGGTGTATAGCATGAAGATTCTAGTCCACCTTCACACCAGGATTGAGGATGAATGGCATCCCATAGCCACAGATTATGTTCCCTGTGTGTTCAACAACCCATGATTCCACCCACAGATCTGTCAGGAACTCAACATAAGACATATCAAACAAATACTGTGACTTTGCTTAAAGTACGGGACTTTTTGGACACCTTGTAGACATTGATGATAAAAATTGAAATGCAGAGAAAATTATTGTTGCTTTTCCAATTCAGCATTTTGTTTTTCTTTCCAGGTTGTTGTTTCTTATCATGACAAGGAGAAACTTCCACAAGAAAAATTAGAAAAATCCACTTTAAGAATACAAGTTTCGGTTCAACTCGAAGCAGGAGGCGGTGCTGGGATTCCAGACATTGTTGTACCCAGAAAAATGGAGCACCGTAGGATCCGTCAGGAGTACTGGGATGAGAATGATGTGCAGAACTATTTGTATGACTACGTACACGAAATAACATATGATCAGTACAGAAAAGAAGGTGTGTTCTATTTTAAATTTGATGTTCCTAGGAGAGCTGTTTCTCTGGCAATCACGGCACGTTATGAAGACGACGATGGAGAGACAGCACAAGCTCATATGAATGCCATTGCATATTTCTCGCCAAACAGAAAATACATCAGTGTGAGGTGCAGTACAATGGATGCAACAGTAGGAGAATTCGCAATATTTCATGTGAAGGCCAATTATAGATTGAGTGCCTTCCAATACTTGGTAAGATTTTTTAATTCGGCAAGACCTGAAATTTCTTTTTGTTATACTTTTCTAGCATGTGCACATTAGCATAACCAGATATCTTGCTCAGGCTTCAGCAATTTGCTTGCAGTTATGGAGGCCAGCAAGTGATGCATTGCACACTGCACCTCAAGGCCAATAAACAGCAGAACAGTAGTGGAGGGGGTAGCGGGAGTTGCTTGCATTGAGAAGTAAATAATATTGTGGACAGTGCTCAAAGTGAGAGAGAAGCAGGGGTTGGTATCACTGTAGCTAGCAAAATTTTCACACAGCATCCCCACAGCTGTCTCATTGTCACTGTATTAAACCATAGGAGCATCCCCTAACCAAAGCTAACATTTTCCACCTCAAGCGCTGACTGTGCGAGGCACAGAACCACATCCAGTTCCTTCTGCCATGATTTCAATACCACACTGCACACTTACTCATGAATCAGATGATGAGAGAATTCTCACTGCATGAACATGCTCCATCCTCATCCTCTTCTAATGCTACAGTACTGCTGCTCACTGTGAAGTCCACACATATGTTACAAATATGACTGATCATAGGCGTAGCTAGAACTTTATATTTGGGTGTGCACAAAGAAAAAAAAAGAGGTCTTGTACCTTTTTAATAGCATATTTTGCAACACAATCACTTGGTTCTTTAACTGCACTGATGTTTGTAAAGGAATATAAATTCACTAAATGACAGTGTTGGAAATTTCTGAATATATGTACTAGAAAAATAAAATTGCATAGAAATTACACACACAAAAAATGTTCATAAATGTTACAAACAAATACATCAAAATACACGTCATCTATAACAAGAGACGTCTGTCAAAAGGTACAATGTTCTTAAACTCATCAATAACTTCATTTACATCAATAGACTAAGCTTTTTCCTGTTCCACAAAAAGCAAGAGCAGGGCTTCCAATCTATCCTGCTTCTGAGTTGCTCTTAATTTAGTTTTAACTTGGGTAAGCTTGGAGAAAGCTATCTCTCATATGTGTAGCTTGTGACAGGTATAGAAGAAAAGTGCTGTAGTACAGAGTAGAATGCAGTAAATATCTTATTTCTCCAATGACATCAAAATATCGAAAAACTATAGACACTCGTTTCATCAGTGATAATGCACACGTTTGTACCAAGTAATGACATGTTCAACTTCTTACAAACTGCCGCTTATTTTCTCTCTTATTGAAATATCTGTATTTAATTAACTTTAATAAAGCAGCCCATTAGGGTGTGCCATGGCACCCTCTACGCCTATGTGACTGATTGATCAGGCCTAATCTAGCTTGAGTGTGGACAGTGGCATGACCAAAAAATTTTGTTTGAACAAAATATTTTCAGGTAGGCTCTACTATGTTTATTTCCCATGTTTCTGCAATATGTGCAGACACTGTTGTATAACCTTAACTTTCACACAAGGCAAAGGTAGATTAATGGGGAGGGGAGCAGAGGGATGATCCTGTCTAAGACTTCCAAAAGTAACAATACAACGAAAACTGGCGCAAGGTATATAGGAACCTCTGCACCACTCTGAAGCCTAGACTCAAGTGATCACCCCAGCAATGTCTAAAATTGACTCTAAATCATCATTCAGCATAAGAGGAACGTGATCACCACTTTCAATACCTAAGAGAGATAGCCCATTGTATGTCTAAAGAGGTGATTTCCCTCCTTTGAACTCTAAAAAGGTGATCGCCCACTTTGACCACTTTCTCGCTGATATGGTTAAAACTAACTATAAATTTTAAATTAACATAAGATTAAATTACTCACCACTGATATCTAAAATTACTCTATTACAAACAATGATCAATGTTTGATGAACCTAAAGGCAGCAGTTAGAAAAAGGTAATCTGCTTCCTGTGAGAGATCATTAATCCACCACTGACAGTAAGCAGACACTTTCTTTAAGGTGAAAGCAAAATATTACTAAGCAAATTTACAAAAGACTGCTAAATAAACTAATAATATTTAATATTTAATATTATTTCCTGGTGAAAGAAAAAAGTTCAATCTAACACTAAAAATCTATTCAGCTTCCCAAATTTGGCTTCCAATTACATAATGCTTCAATGTGCAAGTTTGTCTGCTCTCCCAAACAAAGTTCACAATAGCTGGCTCCTATGTTGAGCGACAGTCAGTTTTGCAATAAATTTAGAATTAGTCACAAATTCTATGCACAGTCACAATAAGACTGTTATTTACATCCATTCACTATTTATTTACAATTTAATGATTCTCATCTGTTGCAGATTTTATCCAAGGATCTCCTACTGTATGCTGACACTCAAACAGTGGAAGACATTGGCCCAAGTGTGACAACATTCTCAATACCTATAGCCTCAGATATGGCACCCAGCTTCAAAATAGTTGTTTATGACATCACAATACTAGGAGAAATAATTTCTGATAGTGTACTTGTTCCAGTTGAAGGAATAAGCAGAAATAAGGTAAAAAAATCTGTAAAAGTGTGCTAAATGTATATTTTCAAACAGAAATATAATAAGTTATATTTATATATTTTACATCAAAGCAGTAGATAACAAAACATCACATGAGAACCAGAGGGACATAACTCCAATTTATCAAATTTACAAGAAGAGAGGAAATCATGTATTCTATGGATGTCCGAATTAAAAAAGTCAGTAAATTGGAGATATGTGACCAGGGCCGGCGCTAGTCATTTTGCCACCCTGGGCAGATGATGCTCTCTTTCGAATGCCCACCCCCCACCCCCTGGTCATTACGCAGCAAAAGGAAATTGAAAATCAATATATTCCTAAGTAAAGCATCAAACTATAAAATAAATAATGAGACTTGTTATACTATTTCAATACTATTAAGTATAAAAGGATATCTCGCTAGACCACAGTTAAACTTTAAAAAATGTGACACTAATTTTATATTAATATTATAGAGGTGCAAAAAAAATGCAAGACTTGAAAATTTTACAGACAAGGTGATATATTTAATCCAAACTCTTTGTGACATGCTTGTAATTATAAGTTTTGTAGAAAATTGTGTATTTTCTCCTTGCTACAACATTTCTAACACAGAAAGAGTAATTTCTTTAACCAACTCGCCATGAATAACGTAATGTAACATAACGTAAACTGTACAGTCATTGTGCACACTGAACATTTCCCATGATTTTGTGAAATTTTTCTTCCACTTTGATCACAGGCATATTCTTCTGACTCCCTGTAGCACTTCACGAGATTTTTTTTTTTTACTATTCCGATCATATTCAATAACGTGTGTTGTTCCCTCTGGCACCAATTACAGCATGCATCCTGTGAGGCATACTCCTTATGATGGTAGCGATGTCCTGCTGGTTGATTTGCTCCCATTTCTGTCTTAGGACTTCTTGCAGCTCTTGCAGGGTCTCTGGGGCACGATGGCGAACATTTCTTCCTAAAATGTTCCAAACATGCTCGATAGGGTTGAGATCTGGACTACGTGCCGGCCACTGCATAACTTCAATTCCAACATCATTCAGGTAACAATTGACACATTGTGCTACATGAGGACGTGCATTGTCATGCATGAGCATGAAATTCTCACCAATGTAGTGAGCAATAGGAATAACATGATCTCCAAGGATTTCTTCAATGTAGCGGTGTGCCGTGAGTGATCCACCATCCACAAGAACTAGGTCTGTTCATGCAGTCAAGCATATCCCTGCCCAAACCATCACAGAGCCACCGTTGAATGCTGTCCTTGACGAAAATGTGCACGGTAAATACCTTTCTCCTGTCCTTCTCCAAACCTTTTCTCTTCCATCTGGAGATCTAAAGCTAAATCGAGACTCATCAGAGAAGAGAACTGCTCCCCACTGCTCGTCATTCCAGTCACTATGGTGTCTTGCAAAACGCAAGCGATCCTTTCGATGTTTTCTTGTCAGTTCTGGGCCAGTAGCAGGTCTCTTGGATAAGAGTTTGGCATCATGCAACCTTCTTCTCACTGTCCACTTGCTGACATTCACACCTCTCACTTGTTCAAGCTGATTTCTGACTTCAACTGCAGTCATGTGGCGATTACGGAGAACCCTAAGGCGCAAAAACTGGTCATCTTGCAGATGTTGACCGCCGCCATCAGAACCCGACCATCTAGAGTATGTACCAGGTGGTTATAATTAAAGTGACGGTGTTCAGAGTGGTACCGCACGGGATGTAATGAGAGTATCAGTCTGAAACGTCGTAGATATTCTAATGAAGCAATGCGCTCGCGAATTATGCAAAACAAAAAATTAGTTCCAATTCTCGCCACCAGGGTAAAAAATGGCGCTGTAAGTAGTCAAAACGTGGAATTTTCCGTAACTCTGACGTCAAAGTCCGTGACATTGCCTAACCATTGTGTGAGCTCCCTGGTTGTAGTTGGTGACGCTTGTTGCTTTTTCCTTTAGTAATGTTCATGTAATTCGAATAGTGAAATTGTAGCGATATTTTATTACAAAGAGTATTGTTTTCTGCGATTTATAGTGTTTTTCCTGTAACTATACCAAGTTTTTACTGCTTACAGCGCCATTTCTTACCCTGGTGGCGAGAATTGGAACTAATTTTTTTGTTTTGCATAATTCGCGAGCGCATTGCTTCATTAGCGTATCTACGAAGTTTCAGACTGCTACTCTCATTACAGCCCGTGCTGTACCACTCTGAACACCGTCACTTTAATTATAACCACCTGGTACAAAGCTCTCTGTATCTCTGGATGGTACGTGAAATTGTGGACGGTGTGGTACGCAACACTTGAGCAACATAACGCAAACTGCGCCCATCCTCTACCAATGCGACTGCTTTGGCAGCATCCTCCATACTTAATGGCATCTTACCTCCTTCAAGTGATGGATTTCACATGCAAAGAAAGAAGACACAATCAGTGAGTGGCAATAATGGCTTATTTGCTTTTGTTGTTGAAACAAACAAATTTTATTGCACAAGAATGCAGCTTAATGTGTATGTCATTGTGGTTGGGTATACACTTTGTTACCATTGTTGGGCCATTGTTGAGCTTATTCTGCTGCTGAATTGTCTTTATATACATTGTTGTCAATTAAAGTTATAAAAACCTACATAGAAGCACAAAGTAACGGTTAAAATTGGCATGTCATCATATTTATCAATATTTTTGAGGTGTTGCATTTTTTAAATTTTTTTTTTTTTTTGCACCTTAGTTTAAACTCTCTCGCTCTCTCTCTCAAACGTATCTCAAATGTAACAAATATTAGGAAAGAAATGAAGGCTTGACTTCATATGTTTACCGTTGTAGGTCTGTGATATACAGGGCTTTCCGGGCTGATGATACAAACTCTCAGGGATGATGGAGAAGGGCACATGTATCAATTTGAGATAAGGAACCCTGGTCCGGAAACGACTTAGTCGAAAGTTATAAGTAAAAATCGGTGTATGAAGATGTAATACTTTTATTACCTGCACAAGTTTCACAAGCTGCTACATTCACAACAGTTGTTCAAAGTGGCATCCCCCAGCTTCGCTGCAGACATGACATTGTCGCACAAAGTTCTGGTGTACTTGTTGGAACAACCCCGGGGTCGTTCGAATAATGTCACAGGCAGCGAGAATTCTTGCCAGGAGATCTTCTTCAGTCTACTACAGGTGTCTCGTACACAAGACTGTCTTGTCATGCCTCATGTGCGACCATTTGGACAGTTTTATTGTCGCCACTTATTGGAAGGAGTGCATCATAGACCTCTCCCACTTGATATCTCAACGGGGTTAAGGCATTGAATCTGCTTTCCTGTGGCACTCAGTGGTTTTAAAGTGAGACTACTGATATGTTCCTTGAAAACTGTGGGTTGGCATATATTAACATATATAATATAATATAATACAATACGTATTATAACTTTCAAGTTTTCAATAGGCTTATTTTTTTCTTTTCAAATTTTTCTGCCCTGAAAATTTTCCGCTCTGGGCGGTGGCACGGTCCCTCCTCCCCCTTTCTGCCCACCCTGTATGTGACTCAACCTTATTGCTAACGCTTAGAAGTGGAGATATGTTGATCTGACTCCAAATACAGCTCTTCAGAGAAGCTTATTTAAACAAAACTGGAAAACTTCATTTTTGGAGTTACGTTTCTCTGGTTCTGATACGATGAAAATGTAGAAATAAATAATGTGACATTAATACATTAATTTTGATTGAAATAAGTTTAGTAGTTTAATGGAATGACCATAAATATTGTAAGGAAGGGGGATATGACCTTTTTTTAGTAGTTGATGCTGCATTTTCTCATAATTTATAAATTTTTAGAAAAGTTGGATCAAAGGTTAGGTGGGAGGTGAAACCCCCCCCCCCAATCTCCTTGGGCATACCACTTAATTGGATGCGTATACCACTCCGTATAAGTGTATATAATCCCTGCCCACCATATTGCCCAAATTTAAGTCCACTTTATCCTCAGATTGGCTCACCGGGACTGGACCCACAGTTTAAAGTGCTTTCAAATTACAAAAACACACAAATTACTTACATGTATTCTCTAGGTCTCATTTGCACAGAGGCATTTTAAATGTCATCTTGAAATATTAATTGACAATGCCTGAGATCCTGAAAAGCTAGTACTGGGACAAAAAATTCCTGTCTCAATCCCAGTTTTTGGAAATTATTTCCGTAACAGTTGGAAAATACAAAATGATTGCATCTTGAAAATGGTTAATTCTACATGTTTCTGCACTATAAGCGTCTAAAATTTCTTGGAAATGGAAATTTTTATAACAGAAATGTAAACACAGTGTGTAGAGCTTGAGATTTTTGCAGTGGTGGGAAATTTAAAACTTCTAGTCCCCCAAATTTTCCAATTTAGTCTGTAAGTGGCGAATTTTTCCTATCCCAACCCAATCCTGAGCAAAAAAAATTCCATTCTATCTAGCTCATAAGGAATACTTTGTGTGTGTGAATAAATTTGAAATTTATATAATTGCATTAAATAAAAGTACTTTTGAATTTAATGTAATATCTATTTCAGATTAAGCTGGTTCTCAACCAAGCTAAAGATCACACCAAAGACACAGTTGAAGCAGGAATGTTTGGCGATCCAGGCTCCATATTTGCAGTGCACGCTTTACGATCTTCAGTGTATGGAACACAGGCAGAAAATGATCTGAGCAAAGCAAGAGTTTTGAGAAGCCTTCATGCTTTTGAAAATTTCACAAGGTTTGTGCTTGCATGTATACATGGGACTAATGACATGTTAACCAAGACACCGCACTGGAAAAACACTCTTGGCAAGAAAAGCATGCAAATATGGAAAGAAAAAAAAATCTGAGCTTTTGCATCAAATAATATTCACTTCCTTATTGTTTTCACTGAATATCTTATTTTCCAAGTCTCTGACTCAATGCATGAAAGAACATCGCCAATAATGCAACCAGAAAATATGTGAATGGGCAGGTTGAAAGATGTACGAGAGAAAGAAAATATGTTAGTTTGTTTCCATTAAGTCCTTTTTTTTAAAACATCCTGTAAGTTTTTACTTTGAGAAACAGAAAATCCGGGGAAAAATTGGCACATACCAGGTGTGCCGGTTAATAATTCTTAATTAATCCGAAAGAAAACAAGTGTATCTGGGGAGAAAGGTAACAAATGCTTTATTCAAAGTATGCACCATCGCTAGCTATACATTGTTCCCATCTGTCCGTCAAATTATGGATGCCCTTCCAGAAAAATCGTTCACATTTTGAGGTGATCCAGTCAGCAAGCCCTTGTTCGACATCTTCGTAATAGTTGAAGTGTTGCTGGGAAAGTGAGTGAGACATCGATGAAAACAAGTGGTAGTCCGAAGGGGCTAAGTCTGGTAAGTATGGCAAGTGGGGCAAGAATTCCCAGCCAAGTGCAGAAATGGTGTGTGATGAGGCATTGTCGTGCTGCAAAATCACTTTTTCGTGTCTTGTCACCCAATCTGGGCACTTTTCGATCAATGCATGGTTCAAATTGATGAGTTGTTGACGGTAGCGAACGGCATTCACTGTTTCACCTGGTTTCAGGTGAAGCTCATGGTACACCACACCCTTCTGATCCCACCAAATGCACAGCATTGTCTTCCTTCTGAAGCGATTCGGTTTTGCGGTCGATGTTGAAGGTTGTCCTGGGTCAACCCATGACTTTTTGCATTTTGGGTTCTCGAAGTAGATCCATTTTTCATCCCCAGTCACTATCCGATGCAAGAAAGACTTTCTTTCATGCCGAGAAAGCAACACTTCACACACCATTTTTCGCTTTTCCATTTGTCTGTCGTTCAGAGATGTGGAGCCCATTTTCCTGCCTTCTGGATCTTTCCCATGGCATGAAGACGATCAGATATGGTTTGGCGAACAACATTTAACTTCTCTGCCAGTTGTTGTTGCGTTTGCATATCATCTTCGTTCAACAGTGCTTGCAATTCGGCATCTTGGAATTTTTTCGGCTGGGCCGGTCGATCTTTGTCTTTAAGTCAAAATCACCACTTTTGAATCATCGTAACCAACACACACACGCATCTTGCATTAGGACATTGTCACCATACGTTTCCACAAGGATACGATGGCTTTCACTCGCGTTTTTCTTTTGATTGAACAAGAAAAGCCGCACATGCTCCTTATGGTTTGAAGGTCAAAATGTTTTCCACACAAACCCAATATCACGATACTCGCACTCGGTTGCACATCCACGGCGTTTTGACAGGTACTGTCCTGGCAACACACTGACATAACAGTTGAGACTGTGCACCAACCCTTGCTTCCAGCGCCATCCAGCGACGAAATTAAGAATTATTAACCGGCACACCTGGTAATAGCATTATTGGGAATTATTTTGTACTCAAGAAATATTTTTAAAAATGCATTATCTTTTAGCCCAAAAATGGTCATAAACAAACAAAACTTGTGTAGCACTGCTGAATGAATGTGAGGAGAAAGTGTAGCCACATACACATAAGAAAATTCCCCTTCAGCCTATCTTTACTTTCCAGATATGTCTCATATATGTCACAAGTAAAGTGCATATTTTGGGTAACATTTCATTTAATTTCTGAGTGTTTCATCTGTTGGGGAAAGTGAGGATGTGGCAGTTTTGGTTTTGCCTAATAGATGGCAGTGTGTGTGTGTGTGTGTATATATATATATTCTATATTATCTATGTGCTTCATGTATATCATGTGTAAGGCCAAGGCTATGTAATAATCATTATCAACTCTTAACGTAATTTACTGATTACTGACTGGAATGTTTTCCATTACAGGGCTTTACATAAAGTGACATGGAGGTCCAGACAAGGTGAAAAACCAGATGACAGTGTTTACTTCCAGTCAATGAATTATGGAGTTGATAGTAATAGAACCTTTGACTATGCTGGACTTGTCGTGTTCACAGATGCTTATGTGCCAATAATTCCTGGTGTTGGTAAGTAACTGTAAATTTTATTTGTTGAAAACAATAAATTATTCTACTCTCCAAATAATTATCACACAACTATCTTTTCACATAACAAATATCAATTTGTCTTTACTTTAATACAACATTATTTATTATTTAAAGTGCTGAACAAATTGATTCTGTTAAGCCTACAATATTTATGTATTTTATGTAACTTATCTTTTATTTTTATTTTTGTATATTACAGAAACTTGTAACGAAACACTCGGGTATGTGCCTTGTCTTACAAGAGGATGTTTCTTAAAAGAACAGAAATGCGATGGAAGAAGAGATTGTACAGACAGCTCAGATGAAAGTGACTGTGAGTACCTGACATTGAAATATTTAGAATTTTAATTGCAATGCTTATTTAGGGATGAGACAGAATAATTAATAATTGATACTATATTGTTAATGGCAACATTGCTGATAAATTTACCTATCCAATATTTCCATAAATAGTATGTATCCATGTGCATCATTCTATTAGTTTTTATGAATATACACTTCTTGTAACATAAATTACTAATAGGCAACTTTTTTTCTGACAAAATATCCATCAAAACCATATGTTAGAGAGATGATTGAATCAATCCGTTTCTTTATGAAATATCTGCCATTTTATATCTGTGCTTTATCAGAAAAAAAATCATAACAGTACATACCTATGAGATACAAATGAGCAATATTAATGCACATTTTCAAATTACAAAATGAAAAATCAAATCAAATGAGAATGCTCCACAAAACCTGGAATTTGTCTCCAATCTTTTAATAGTACACTATTGTGATGAACAATTGCTTTAGAAGACGTTTACTAGCTTTTTTGCTCTTAAACTAATGGAAATTATAGGGTGTAATCCTCTGTAGTGTGGTTGTGAACGTAAGTGTTGAGATGCATATCAAAATACAATAGAGCAACAGTTTGTTCCATATTAGTGTTATACCTTGTGTGGGCAAATTCAAACTCCTATGTTGTAACTCATCTAGGACAAGGACACATTTGGTTTGGAAAAAATGGTAGGAAAATTTATTCTAGTAATAATATTTTTTTATTTATTACTTATGTGTACAGCATAATATTTACTTCAATTTTCCAATGAACTGCTTTGTATCAATAGGCTCGCAAGATGATGATGACCAATTTGAGTATCGAATTACAAGGATGAGCAGATTTACAGTAAGTATGTTCTCAATGCAAAACAAACAAAAAAAACTAATAATAATAGCAAACAATTTTTTTCAACCAATACTATGTATTATTTGGAACCATGGTGGTGTAGTCAGTAGGGAGTCTGACTCCCATGCGGAAGACCCAGGTTCAATTCTCGGGGCTCACCCAGCCTCAAATCAATGGGTACTTGAGGGCAACCCTGGGGCAACCCTCACCACCTCCAAAATGGCCAAGATCGAGAATATGTGGAGACCTAACCCCACATCTCCTAAATGTGCCTTCACTTTACCTTTATTACTATGTAAAAATTTTAGATTATTTTGGTGTAATTCTCACTTGTGATTTCCCATATTTCAAAAATATTCTTTATTTTTCCCTCCAGTAGACATTTCAAAGTAATCACTATCTGCTTTCAATTCTATTTAATATCAGTTCAAGCTCGAAGTGATATATTCTATATTTATTCAAGGTCATCTTTAATATGCCACTTAAATTTATTGCAGTTATTTGTAAAAGTACAGCATATTTTATTTTGGTGGATGCATTTCAATGCAACTTTTTATGTTTTAGGATTTCTATGATTCAGGCGGAGGAGATTGGGCTTGGGTGCACACAAATATTGGACACGACGGAGATGAATTTATAGATCTGGAAGTTCCGAAAGCAACAGAAGATTGGTATTTCAATGCCTTCAGTATTAGCAAGGAACTTGGATTTGCTATGATTGACAGTCGGATTGTGGTGAGTTGTGAGTGTCAATCACTATAAAAGATGGGTTGAACTTGTTGATGAAAAACATTTTTTTTACTTTAGTAACATCTGACCTGTGATGAAGTTTCACAGGAAGCAAACAAATGTAATTAAACTCTGTTTTAAAAACTTTATGGTACCCCTTGGAGGGCCAAGGCCTACCAAGTGGCTTTTCATTGGGAGATTTGTGACGAACGGATTTATATGTAAATTCATATTTATGTATAAAGCTGAGGTCAGTCATATTTTGTATTATCTTTGCATATCATGGCATGGAGACTCCAAAAAAAAAAATAAAGTTTTTATTTTCCATATTTGTACATACCTTCTGTCAAAAAAGTACCGGGAATTTGTAATTTAAAAGACCCACGCTAATGATTTTTTTAAAATCTTTTTTTCTGTAAGTTGGTAGCACTGTGCTTAATTACTATGCCAAACATGAGCGCGATCTATCAACCAGTTTGTTTACAGCAGCTGGTTGAATCAGTCCACTTCAGTAGTGTATCACGATTTTTACAATGAACAAAATTATTGAACAAAGAGTTTGCCTTAAATTTTGTGTTGTGAATGGAATTTCATGTGCTGACTCGCTAATAATGTTAGAAAACACTTATGGTGAATCAGTTTTATGTTATGGACTAACGAGTGGTACAAAGCGTTCAAGGAGGGACGAGAGATCGTCAAAGACATGCCTCGTTCTGAATGACCTTCGACCTCTTCAACTGATGAAAACATCAAAAAGTGAAGGAAATTGTGCTCGATAATCGCCATTCCAGCTTAACAGAGATAGCTAGTGACCTTAACATCTCTCACAAGTCTGTTCGTTCGATTTTGGTGGATATTTTGGGCATGAGACACGTCGCCGCATGGCTTGTTCCAAAAGAGCTGAATTTTCTTCAAAAACAGTACCGTGAGCAGGTCTCTTTAGACATGTTGGATCGCACCAATTCTGATCCCACATTCATGGAACGCATTATAACTGGTGACGAGACATGGGTCTATGAGTTTGACATGCAAATAAGTCAACAGTCATCAGAATGGAGGAAAAAAAAAAGCAGAAACCGAAAAAAACCACACATCAAAGTTGCTCAAAAGTCAAGGTGATGCTCATTGTTTTCTTCGATACTTGTGGTTTGGTGCATCATGAATTCGTTCCAGAGAGACAGACGGTCAATAAAAAATACTATTTGGCCGTATTGAAGCGTTTGCGTGAGAAAATCCGTCAGAAACGGCCAGATTTGTGGAAGAACAATTCATGGATTTTACACGATGATAATGCGCCATCGCATAGAGCAACAGTTGTGACCGAATTTAAGGCTAAGAACACAATAAATATCATCGATCAACCACCATATTCACCAGATCTGGCCTCATGTGACTTCTTTATGTTCCCAAAACTAAAATTGCCACTTCGGGATACCTGTTTTGACTCGATTGAAGCCATAAAGCAAAATTCGTGGTAGGAGCTGAAGGCCATACCGGAAAGCGCCTATAAAAAGTATTTCCAAGACTGGAAAAAACTCTGGCATATGTGTGTTGCATCAAATGGGGGCCTGCTTTGAAGGCGACAAAATAAATATTGATAAATAAATGAAAATTGTGCGTTTTATTTAACAATTCCTGGTACTTTTTTGACAGAATATATATTAGGTTTAGGCTCATATTTTACATATCATATTTATTTTTTCATATTATTTCCATATTTCAGAACATTCCTCAACATATACTCCATATTTGTGCAATAACTACATGTCCCCGTGTGACCAAAAGAGTTGGGTGAATTCCTTGCGAATAACTGACAGAGTCCGAAGTGATGTTAAACAAACAAAAGTTTACAATCTTTTTATACTGTCCAATTTCAATTTTACACCTTCCAACTGTTTGCTTTTGCTATTGTAGAACACTTGAAATGCCTGTTTATATACAATTGTTGTAAACAATAGAGATTGAGGGGCTCAAGCATCAGCTTCTGGTTGCTACAAACATTATTTTGGCGACGTTGGAAGAGAGCCCCAAGTCGAACAGCCCATTGCTAACCCCACCCTCACTACTAGCTGTGCACCGACACCGGCTCCAGAAGCAACAGTTTTGTGGCACACGTATGGGATTCGATTCTGGTTTCTCTTCAAGACAAACTTGGTAATAGTTACAATTCCGAGACTGCAGGCCATGTAAGCCATGTAAGCCGGGCTTACACTTTATTAGTTCTAGTAAAATGTATGTAATTATATGGCAAAATTCGTAAAAACTTCAAAGTTCATCTCGGCCCGATACCAGTCTTCGAGATCCTGTTTGTTAGATTGCAACACTTCAGCACCAGATGGCACATGAGAACTCCCGTCTTTTGCTTGGGGAAAGTTGTAAGCCATCTGAATGTTGCCTTACAAATTTCTGACCGCGAAGGAGCAGTGCCTACCGTCGCCCACCGTATCTCAAAGCAGAAGAGCAAGGAATATAGGGAGAAGAGCGCGTTGAAACCCTAGGTGTGTAAACCTACTGGCAGAGGCTTACAACAGCGTTGCAAACCTCATGTTTAGAAAAAGTGTTGTTCATGGACGTCCGCAGTATTTCTTTCCACCAGGGAGGATTAAGCAAAGTATTTTTTTCAGGGGTTAGGGTAAACTAGGTATATTTCCCTTCTCAAAATATACTAATTCAATTTGAAGTTAACATTTTTCTGCAACGCCCTTACAATAATTAACAATTTGATTTGACTGAAATGAAATTATGTGTGTGAAAATGGTTGACATTCATTTTTCAGGAAGTGTCTCCTCCCCTTGCCCCTTCTGGACATCCATGGTGTCGTTTAAACTCCGAAATTATGCTACATACTACTAAATTGTTCTGGGATTTTCATATTATAAATATTAATTTATAACAAAAACAAATATAAATTCGAATGGTTCAACCAACGGCATCGTTATGTGAAAAGTTTGAGAAAATTCAACCACAACGTTAAGTGGCCCTGTTGTTTTATTTATATCTCCAACTAACAAACGACTTTTTAAACTTGTGCGAGATTTAGCACCATTGTGCTTGGGTTGGCTTCACCAAATACGCGCCAGCGAGACACAGGTCCTGCAAGAGGAGGGGCTCCAGCGTTGTCGGGTATGAATGGTTGACTGCAAAGGAAATTTGAGCCGGTGGTGCTTCAAGGAGGTTTTTTTCCCCAGGAACAGGGAATTCTGAAGCAAAAAACTAACAGGAAGGGGAAAAGGAGAAACCTAAGCCAAGCGTCAGGTTAACCTTGCAGCAGGTTTTATGTATCAATCCGCGCGAGAACTGAGCTCAGAATCTTCCGTGCCAGTCTTTCCTCAACCGCCGAGCTGCTTACATCGGAGACACTGAGAAAATCTACAGTATTGCCAACCGCACAACACATCAAAACCCGCATGCATGTCAAGTGGATTGTATTTTTGCTTCTCTTTGTCTCCTGAAACATAACATTTTAAAAGTACTTTCTGCGCATATATTATTTAATAAATGTGTCATTAATATAAGAGCGAAACAACTTCTAAACATGAGAGCATGTGTGTATATTTCGAGCACGCAAAAATAAAAATAAACAAAGATAAAAGTAAACAACGATAGGCCCCTCTTGAATTTAATGACAAATTATTGTTTTTGGTTTAGAAAGAAATAGATTTATGAAAAACTTGGTTGCTTTGTTCGCAATACATCCGTTACTGTAAGACACACGCACTTCAAGTTGTACCACCAAAAAAGCATGATTTGTTATTGGTGATATATACAATCAGGTGCATTGTCTGTCGCTATTACTCTGGTTTCAATTTATGAATCACTTCACTAAACCAGGATTCAAATCTTGGTCTGTCTATTTGTTGCTGATAATCACCCTTCCCTTTCTTTGCGCTGAAAAGTAAATATGCGCCTTCAACAAAGCTTTCATTGCCGCCAGTGGGTGAAACAATAAGCCTCCCCCTTCCCCTCATCGTCGGTTTCTTCAGCCCTGGCGGTGGTTTTGCATGGTGGTATCCTTCCATGGTTTATTCCCCCTTCCCCCACTCACCGAGTTGAAGGACGTCTCGTCCAAATAATAAACATGTTTCTTCTCACTGCGATATATTTTAATACCGCGGAGATTCTTTTGTCGTCAAACAACAAACAATCGTTTCCTCTTGCTAAACTCAAACCGCAAATCATTCAACACCCGTGATACAATTCGTGTGCACATTGACGGCAAATCACCTCACGCCCTGTTTTACTTTGATCTTGTTGCCGCAAGGAGGATTATGCATTTAAAACAACTTGCTTGACTTTGAAGAACATTTCCTTTCGGATGAAGCCCAAAATAACATTCGGGTAAAACCGCGCGCTGAACAGGAGATTCAGCCATTCTCGCCGCTCTACAATAAACATAGGGTTAAAATAGTGGGATGTGCAACACTGGTATCAGCGATTTCACGCGCTCTGCAACGCATTCAGTCTCGCTCGACTCGCTCTAAAGTTTCAATGTCTCTTCAACGCAATACAGATTCGAGTTGGCGAATCTGCGGTTCTAAGTTCGTCTGCACAGTGATTGCAACCAATTAAGTCCATACCTGCTAATCAATGTATTATTTTGTCTGTATATTACAAATTAAATAACTGTTTTCTTGCAAGTATGCAGTTGTGTCGGAATAGAACCCGTCTCAGTGGAACTATATTCTTGCGCGCACGTTTGGATCTACATATGCTAAAACCTGCTGCAAGGTTGACCTGACGCTTAGCTTAGAAATGAGCGGGATATGGGAAAACTAGATACACATTGATGTGCTAAATTCTTGTTGTTTCTGTTTTTCGCTTGTAGGAGAGCATAAACATTAGACATATTAAGACTCTGTTTTCCGTTTATGTATGAACTCAGCTGGTAATAATTGAGCTAAAAAGTGAAACAAATATTAATGAAAACTGAAGATGGAACCAATTTTACAAATTTCATGTCAAATGTGAACCAAATATTATTAATTACATAGTCCGTGATTCAAACACTCTTCGAACAACGTACGAAAAGCCTATTTATGATCTTTTAGGTGCTAGATTTTCTTTTACACTATTCTAAGAAAGCAATTACATGTCCTTTGATAGAAATTTCTGGATATATCCCTACAATTTGTGAACATTTCTTTTATATTGTATTTTTTTTTTACTAAATATAGGGAAATTTAAGGCAAGAGAGGGAATTTATTTATATCCGAAAGGGATATTCCCCTCACAGTCCGAAAGATCACTGCTTTGAGCAGTGACCGATTTTGGATCTGGTTTCTTTTTGTTTCCCCCTTCTTGCTGTGTGTTTGTTAAAGTCTCGAGGTATTGCTTTTGCGAATTCCATCTATTATTGAAAAGCGGACTGTCGTCCCTGTGCTGTGGTGTGATACAGTAGTGAAGTGCATTATGGAATAAAATGAGTGTGATTGTGCGGTGGGGTGGAGAACTTGTTGAAGACGCCGTTGTCCAGCAAGGATTTTGCTGCCAAGAATAAACTTGTGGATATAGGTAGGCCCACCCCTTCCTTCCCTAGCGCCGATTTTGCGATTCATGATACGGAGCTGATACTTGGTTATGCGGTTGTAAAAAGTATTCAGCACTTTTCTGTTTCCTTCTGTTTTCGTTTGTTTATTATTATTCATTTTATCTAACTTTGCATATTTTTTATCGATATGTTACTCATTGTGATAGGAATAACACTGACTTAATTATCAGATATCCAGAATTTTTAATTTGGTGAAAAATTCCAGGGAACTGTTCTGAAAAAATTGGGGGGGGGGGGTCGATGTGTGTAGATAAATCACTAACCATGTCAGCCCAAAAATAAGCACAATGGGAAATAGCCTTTGTCATGCTAGGCTTACACTGTTGGAAAGGTCACGCTCCGCCACTGCGAGACTGTATTTTATGTAGATCGTCTAGTGTCTTGTACTATTAATAAGGCAAATCTTTACAATTTCAAGTACATATTTAGCACATTTTTACTACATATAAATCCGTTCTCTGTCACTGATCAGCATAGGTCCCTTCGCTGCTGTTTTGTGGCTTTCTAGATCAAAATCTATGATGATTGCTTTCAAGTAGCTCCTCAATTGTCCTCTCGATGCTGGGTCTGCTTAAATTTTAGGGCTCCCGCCAGTGATCAAACCTGGGACTGCTTCCACCAAAGTTGAGTGTGCTAACCAATTGGCTACATGATTAATAGGGTAAGGCATTTAACGACTTAACAATTCCTTTTTAAAATACCAAATAAACATTTATGACATAAAAATAGAAAAAAAAGACCCACAATTAAAAACAATACCAATAAACTTCTCAAAACGTTTCCCTATTGTTCCTTAAGAGGTAATCCATTAATTTTAGAGAGCAATTTAACAGTGCAAATTGTTTAATTTACTATTTAAGAAGAGGAGTAATGCCCCCTGGACACCTCTTGTATGAAACACACCGATTATTACAGAACTGGAAAATATATGCAATTTTAAATACATTTACAAAAAATAATTTTAATCTGGTCCCGCACCATGCCTATGTGGTCTAAGGCTTTGGGCTTGGACTATGGAATGTGTGCAGATTCGGGTCTCCTGGGTAGAAGCATAACAATTTATCTAATGAGATTTTGGCCAGTGTGTGGGACAGGTGGCCGGTCACCCATCATAGTGAGGAAATTGGAGAGCTACGAATGAGTAGCGTAACCCAGTCATGGAAACCTACAATAATGATGGGATTTGTCATGTTGACCACATATCGCCCCTTAACTGGTTGAATGATCTCCCATCTTGGCAGAAGGGTTGACGTTCACAGTCGGTAAGTTGGCCTTGGTCTGCAAGGGCTGTTGCATAACGAGTTATTATTGTTGTTATAATTTCATCCTGATTGTTATTGAAAACACAAATTGCAATGGCTTTCCACAACAAATCTGAATTAAAATAAACAATAAACAGTTTGCAGAAATTCTCAAATAAAAAAGATTGTCTATTGTTTGCTAGTAAAGACCTGTACATGGAGAAGTGCATCTCTACTTCAACTGAAACAATTGGAACGTACTGAAAGCAAGCAATGAATCCTGCATTTACTTGTCATGCTGCCAATTTTTATGTATTTTTTGCCTGTTTCTTGCAGTATGCGAGTCAGAGACCATTCATGCTCCAGGTGGAAGCACCAGACTATTGTCATCATGGCGAACAAATTGGGCTTCGTCTCTTGCTGTTTAACAGGGAGGATTATGAAATGGAGGTTGTGGTAATTCTTCATTCATCTCCCGACTACAAGTTTGTTAATGTGGAACAAGATGGGATAGTGACCAGTTACAATGCTAGACTTACAAGTGGCGAACACCATCATTTGGTTTATGTAAGTTACTACTTCTTGTGATTTTTTCCCCACTATGTTGTGTGCAAATAAAGTAACACTTATCATGCTAAAATTAAAGACAAAAAAAATTGTAAACAATGATTAATAATTTATATAAAATCATTTTATATTATAATTTACTATAGTATAATTTGTTTCTTCTACATGGTCTTTTTAAAGACCTAGACTGCATTTTGTCAATAGGACATTTTGTTAACATATATATGGAGCTATGTTGATGAAAGTCTAGCAGTTATTTATAATGTGCATTTGAACAGCAACGTTAGCTAAGAATACACAAAGTTATAGTGAAAAGTTGTTTGAGGAACATCTTAATATAAAGATACACACAGATGTACAGCTTCAACTTGTCTGTGTACTCTGCTTAAGTAGCACAATAAAGATTTTTTTTTGAATGCTTTAAAATGTTCTTGCAGATACAATAAATTTGTATCACATAAAGAAATAAATAATTATTATTAGTGGCAACACAGGGGGGAGGTATCACAGCCAAAAACCCAGAAAATATATTATGTATGCTATCTCTCTCCAAGTAATTCAGAGGTAGTGAAAATTATGAAACTGCCGAGGTAAAATATAGACAGTGGTGGTTTTTCTAGCAGAATGAAAATGTACACAGTGGTGGATTTTTGTAGTAGAACATGGTGACAATGGAAACAAAATGGGCCATTCTGACCATTAATGTAGGGGAATAAATTGAAGGGCTCAGGTGTAAAACATGGTAAGTGCCATTTTGGTATTTTTGAGTTACAAAGTAAAATGTGCCATCCTTCAATTTTCGAGTGAAATTGCCATGTCATACAATTTGCATTGGCTTCAGTGAAGCCTTCTGAAATTAGTAAACACAACACGAAAACAGCTTATCTACAGTATAGCTTCTAATAACCTTTTTTCTTAATGAACTCAGAAATGACCAAAATGTCACTTACCATGTTTTATACCCGAGCAATTCAATTTTAATAGGCCTACATCCACCAACATATAACTAACAGTAGCACCGAGTCATTGAAATGTATTGGTAACTATTATTTTTTTTGCAAGTGACTCAGAATTATTATTTTCTACAAGTTTGCATTGAGCAACATGTTTTGGAACTTCAATTTATGGAAACTGTGCTGTTTTCTGTGCAATTTTTCACAACATGAAAGCATATTGTGTGGTTCTTTGTTCAGAAAAATAGCTATCATGAACATTACGAGAATATGTTTGAGAAACCTGTGAAATATTCTCTTTACCAGCATGGAAAAAAATAACTTGACAGTACATTACAGAAATGAAAGCAGTGTGGGAAATTTTATATTTTCAGTTACCACCAGCAGGTCAGAAAGAAGTATCAATGCCTGTTCGTCCCCTCGTAGGGCAAGGAGAAGTTACTGTTACAGTCACAGCCTTCACCCAAGTTGGAAAGAATGAGGTCTCCCACACGATAAACGTAATTGTAAGTATATAGTCTACATATTAATGGATGAAATTCATTATATATGCATAAATGTGAAACTGAGTTTGTTAGCTATGTACTATAATGTAATATGCCACATAGCTAAAAAAATTTAATAAATAGCTAAGAAATGGTTAAAATGTATTAATAAAGTAAAACATATCTTTGTGGTTAAAAATACATTACAAGCTTTGATATGTAATTCAACCCTCTAGACCAAGGATTTTCACAAATGAACACAAACGAAACGGGTATGTAGGAAAGGTAGAGGAAGCTGATGAAGCAAGCCTATATTTGGCAATGCATATACAAGTACTCTATTTCATTAGTTCTCTCATTTACTTTATCAGTTCATTCATCTTTGCTAAAAATAACCTAGACAAACAGTAAAGTGATAAAATATAATTAAAATGCCAAACTAGAGCATTTTATTGAATGTCAGCATAGCCACTGTACGCAATTTGAAAAATGTGGTTTGTAGCAGGACTCCACTGACATGGTCACCCAAACTTTTACATTTTAGAATGATCCTCCCCTTTCCATTTTAGTCACCTTTGTTTAACTTTTTAAACCTTTTTAATTATTTAATTTCTGAGAACTTCCCAAGAAAGGATCTGGAAATGGGTCCAAAATAATGGATGGAGCAGAAGTATGCACTTGCAACTACAAAATCTGAATTAAATTTCAAACTAAAACATTTTGAAAATATGACTACGATGATATACAGCTGCGGTGGCTCAGTCGGTAACGCGTCTGACTACCATGCTAAAGGTTCCGGGTTCGATCCCCGGCCGGTTCAAATCCGGGAACTTTTCTAACGATGGAAGCGGCCCCGGCGCCCACCCAGCGTCGAATGACATGGGTACCTGGGGGAAACCCTGGGGGGTAAAGGCGGTCAGGGGCATGATGCTGATCACATCACCCCCACTCACGACCGGATCAAGAAAGTGTGGGGCGTTACCCCCACACCCCCTATACGCCTTCATGGCGTTGTGCTAAGCACAGGGGAGCACTTTACCCTTTTTTTTTTTTTTTTGATATACAGAATTTATTACGGTATTATTATTATTTCTTTTAGGGTGAAGGAGCACCAATCAATAAGCATACTTCAGTGTTCCTTGATCTGAAGAACAGAGCCATAGCATTACGCTACATGGATATTTTTGTTGAAGAATCCCCCATAGTTCCATATTATGAGTGGAGACGGTATATTTATGGAAGTCCAAATGGAAGAGTGACTCTGGTTGGTAAGTGATACTTTCTCTTCTTTCTTGATAAGAACTTTCAACTTACATTCAAGTTGCATTAAAATATAATTTAAAGTAGATACCATCTTATGTTAGAAAATACCTTTCTTAAATAATGCTCTTCTTACACCAATATATATATGTGTAATAAGAGAATTCAACTGTGTTTGTGCTATCAATTTAAATTATACAATAACACCGTTAACTTGGACATGTTCATTGCAATTTGACTTAACATCATCTACATTCTTGATCAGTTTGCATAGATTTTTCAGCGAAAAATGCAGGCTCAACCAGGACTCGAACCTGGATCTCTGGCATACCATGCTATTTCTCTACCATTGAGCTACCGAGCCAGCCTGGCCTCTACTGATTTTTTTGCTGCCACTGTTTTACCCATGTGGAATCGTCTCTGCTAGTGCTACAGCAATGGGATCTGTTGCCTTTGAAACACCATAGACGTCGACATTGCCTGGTTCCTCCCAGTATAGAGATGGTTACTTCTTTAAATTAGGCACACACAGGAGATGTACTACATAGAATTTTCTAAAATTCTAAATATCGAATCCTGGTCGAGCCTGCATTTTTTGCTGAAAATTGTACGTAGTACATCTCCTCTGTGTGCCGAATTTAAAGTTGCTCTGTTTTATCTGAACATACACAACATGTTTGTGAAATGCCATATGTGATATGTGTTTTATTAATAAAGTTTTACAATGTGGTAACTCCAGTTTATCATTCGTTATGAACAGAATGATAAACTCGTTAAGAGTAACTTTTGTTATGATGATCGTACAATGGCAACCAATCTTGGCAAATTATTTTAAAACAAATGTGGTTGCTCGACATTGATTGATTGATTTGGTTTATATAACTTCGATTTTCTGCCTGTTTTGGATAATTGTGGAGATGAGGATGAGTTATGACATGATGAAATTGATGAAGAGATGCTCACAAAGAACACCCATGCCAGGATTCGAACCTGGGATCGTGGCATGATAGCATGTTGTACTAACCTCTCTGCCACAGAGGTTGACTAGTTGCTCAACAGATGCTATTTATACGAGTTTTAGACATGGATATTCCTTTTTCTGTTATTACCTTCAGTTTCACCTTTGAAAAAGTTGGTCATTTTTATTGGTAAGAAAAACTATAAAATTAAATACTATATGGTTCTGATGAAATCTGACATAGCAAAATAAAGTAATTATTTTTAAAAAAATGCATTTAAAAATAGAGCACATGATTTTGGTTTCTTACTTTTGTGGGTAATTACAAGAATTTTCAATGAAGAGCCTATTTATTCAAATATTGCACCAGTCAAATTAAGAGTAAACATATCAATATGATACTATCAACTGGTACTGATAAAGTACCAATTAATCTGTCCCATTTGTAAGATATAAATTTTACAACATACCATAGCCTCAAACACCAGGAAGGTACTGTAAATGCCATCATGATAACCTGTAATGCAAGGATTTACCTGTTGCTTGAGTGGCAGAGCTTATTAAGTAAGTGGTTGCCTATCTTCTCACCTGAGTTCCTATATTCAAACCATGTTCTTTATGAGTGGCCCTTCAACAAATTATCTATCATCCTAGTCATTGCGATTAACCAACAATGGCAGAACAGTAATACTAAATAATAACATAATAATATAAGATCCCAAACATTAACATGGATTCCGATAAATTTATTTCCTAGGTGATGTGATTGGGCCTGCCTTTCCTGAGATACCAGTGACAACAAGTACATTGCTGGGAAGAGAAGCCAAGGGAACTGAGGCCAGGATATTTGACTTGGCAGCCAACGTGTGGACATTACATTACCTGCGACTGACAAACCAACTTAAATGGGATACTGGGAAAGAGGTTCTGGAAGCCATGAATGCCATTTTTGCACAGGCAATGAAACGGTACAATACAACTGGAGCATTCAAAATGTGGGATACATCTGAGCCAAGTGTATGGTAATTATTTTCTTTCAATTTTGTTTTTATCTTTTATCATCAAAGAGATGTAAGGGGTGACCCTTTCTAAGATAAAGTAAAGTTCCCATGCATATAGCACCCTGCTATGAAGGCACATTTTGGGGACCTGGCCATTTTGGAGGTGATGTGATCAGCACCATGCTCTGGCCACCTTTACCTCCAGGTACCCATTGATTTGAGGCTGGGCAAACCCCGGAGCCACTTTATGCAGGGATAAAGCCGGAATAATTCCAACCTCAGATCACCCACCCCGGGAATGAAACCCGAGTCTCCCACGTGGCAGTCAGACACCCTACCGACTACACCACCACAGCTCCTGTGACCCTTTCTGAAGACACCCAAATGTCAATCTTACTTCCACGTAGTACACTCTGGACTGTATTTTGCAGACGAGTGAGGCTCTGGTGCCTGAACCTGCAGCCACTATAATCCTCTGTAGGAATTGTGTTATATTCTCCATATGTGTTTGTGACTGTCCCTTCATCTATCTTGTCATATCACCATTCTTCCTCATCTTCGTAATTAGCCAAAAGTGGCAGAAAAGCAAAGTAATACACATCAAATCAAACAATGTTATCATAGAAACCTTTTATTTATTATCGAGTGTTGATTCAGCACTGATACTGCATCAAACTTGAAGTATTCTGCAAGTCTCGCAAGTTAAAAACAAATCTAGTGCACTTGTAGTTAATTTATGTGTCATGTATAAAGGTGTAGCCTAAGTGAAAGTGAGACTCTTGCTTTAGTGTCGTTGTTTAAACAAAAGAGCTTTGTGTTTGAACAAGTACATGGCATTGTATGTCAAGATGCAAGCTGTTAACGCCAGACAGTGTTAGTGTGCTGTGAGCACGTGCTGAAGCTAGTTGACTACATACAGTCGTGACCAGGGGCGCTGACTTGTCAAAATTATTGGGGGGCTCTGATCACTGAAATAAATTAATGAATGACTCGCTCCCTCCCTTTTTTAAAAATAAAAATTACGTCTTCGTATAGCAGTTTTTAAGCAGCTATTATATTCCTCATGCAAATGAAATGTAACATGAAAAATGTTTAGAAAATGTTTCAAAGTCTTTTTATGTCTTTTGTGTCTGCTCATTTGTTTTTATAGATAACAATTAACAATTTTATTGAAAAGTAGGCTATGTATTTACATTAAGAGGCCAACCTAACAGTTTTATACCAGTCTCGGTAGCCGAGCATGTTGGGTGGTCGATTCAACTCTCTTTGATCCGGAGGTCTCAGGTTTGAGTCCCAGCGAAGGCATGGGTGTGTTTTAATGTCCGCAACAGACTTGTAAAGAAAGGACATGTGACAGGTGCGAATAACCTTAGTGTTGACGTGTCCATAAAAATAACGAATATTTACAATATTTAACAGTTTTATTTAATTATTTACATAAATGCTAACACAAATCGCAGAAAATAGTTTTACTTTTTTGTTCTTGCTACAATATTTTACTTTTTAAATTTAATTTTGCAATAATAAATAAACACACAGCATGCCATGCTTTAGCAATAATGCCTTTGATCATAGCCATTCCCGCTTTCGCAATACAGACTTTTCATAAGCTTTCCTTGCGTACTTTACTGCAAGCCAGTGTTAAATAAACTCAAAGACTATAGAATTATTTTCCCCTTATTCTTTGGACTAGAGGAAGAAATTTCGAGGATAACTAAATATCGTACATATCAATATTGCCTGAAAGTCATGTTTACGACCTCAAATTGTTCAGAATTCACTAAACAACATACTATTATAATTGTCATATCACCTTGTTATTTTGAAACTCTTTTTAGTAAAAATGTTAACAATACTCATAATTATATACTTAATATATAGTAATAAGTCATGTGTTTTGCTGTCTCCGGTCATAAAAAAGGTGGTGTTTTAGTGGTCTCAGCCCCCCAAAGTTGATGGTGTAGAACATTTCAAATGTGTATTTAAAGTTAAGTTCATGTGGCACAATTCTGAGTAAACTTTACAAGAGAAGCAAAATAATACATTAGATCCTCTTAAGCATAATTATTTGAGGGGCTCTGCCCCAACAACATTAACATTAGCTGGAGCCCCCGACCCCCACCCCAAGCCCCGTGGAGTCGGCGCCTATGGTCGTGACAAAAATTCATCCAAACAGGCCCAGCTTGCAGTTATTCAATTATTGGTGGCGGAAGATGTTAGGGGAGCTGATATTTATTCTCGTATGGACGATGTGCATGTTAACCATAAGATCAAAATGTTGGAAAAACATGCATATTATGCTCAGAAATTTTATTGGCAAATTGTAGCCAAAGTCCTGCCTTCCAATGGAGTGGGAGAGGAGAAATAATGGAAGTATGTGTAAAAGAAATATTTCTGTAATTGCAGATTACAATACAAAGTACTAGAATGGAAATGATATTGTGTCCGAAAATAATTACATGTAATTTTAGGATACAATATTGAAGTATATCAACATGGGCAAATATTTTGGCTGGTACTGATACAGTAGTACCGATATAAATTTATTGATACTGATAACTTATATTCCACCGATCTGATGTAAAATTTCAAATGGTTCATTGATGTCTTTAATAAATGTATGCTACTAGATGAACTAGTAAGTTACTGCATGAACCAGGCTTTTGCAATGCATATTTAGACATCCACTTAAAAAAAAGTATGGAATGGATTGATTGAGTTCATGTTTTAAGTCCAATTTATGCACAGTAAGGCTAATCAGGACTGTATCTACAGTTTAAAGTGGAATCTGAACCACTATACGTCCACCGAGTATCGAACTTGGGACCCCTTGATTATAAGGCTACGATCCTACCACTGCACCATAGGGGAGGCCCTGTATGGAATGGAGATTATATGATTATATCCATAAAAAAACAAAATGGCAAAATGCACTAAATAGTAAGTTATTTATTTATACACATATCAAATCAGTAAGGTTATCGGTAATTTTACTGATATGACTATATCGGCCAACACTAATAGAGTACCAGTCCCGGGTTCAATACCCAGTGGAGGCACATGGTACAGTGGATCAGATCCCACTTTAAACTGGAGGTCCACTCCCCATTAGCCTTTCTGTGCATAAAGTGGACTTTAAAACAACAAGTCAATCAATCAGTCAACCAATAGAGTACCGATTAATCTGTCCCAACCTTAATATCAACAAATGATGCACAAAAAATTGCTAACAGTGTGTCCTAATGTTAAATGTCACCAATGAAAAAGATCACTTCAGTTTAATGTTGAAGCTGTTGCTTTTGCCCATTCACTTCAGGTTAACTGCATGGGCAATCAGAGTGTTCAAATATGCATCTTTTCAAGACTGGGAAAACTACTTCTACATTGAGTCTCGGATCATGACCAAAAGTGTTGAGTGGCTGCTGAACTACCAAACAGAAAATGGAAGCTTTTACGAGACAGAATGGTATCAACACCCATTGGACCCAAAAATGAATGGAAAGGTATGTTAATCAAAAGGTTGGAGTAGTTGTGTTTCCTTCATTTTAGTTTACACTCTTTATATATGTATTTGTTTATGTCACTTTAGATGTTCAATGGTATGTCCAAGCACACATCATGTTAATCAGGTACACATTACATTCATGAACGTAATTCTAATTCTTGAGAAACAAAATGAACAAATCATAACCAGAACTCAACACAAATTTAGATTTACAAATAATCAATTTTGTCAAATCCCAGTACAGGTATATAATAGGGCTGAGCCGATACCGATACTCTTACCGATTCCCACAGATACCGATACCAATACTTTTACAATTGCAATAATCAAAATTTGTTCAAAATATTGATCAATATTGGTATTAATACGGAGAAACTAGTACTCACTTTTATCCGCGAAGCTGTTTTTTCTTCTTTTTCGATTAATTTCAGTGGCCACTGCCACCATCCTTGTTGGAACTTGCTGTACTGTTGATTGGCATGCATCTTTTGTTTGTAGTTCTCTGGCTGCCGCTAGGTGCGCTGTTGTTAACTGTGCATCTGGGTTTGTGTCGGCCGATCGGTCATCAACCATTTAAATGGGAAAACAAAAATTGGTGGCATGTCACAGATTGGTCGAAGATTTGATTTGATTTGTTGTTTTAAGTCCACTTTATGCACAGTAAGGCTAATCGGGACTGGACCTACAGTTTAAAGTGGGATCCGAACCAGTATGTGACTCCACCGGGAATTGAACCCAGGACCCCTTGATTACAAGGCGACGACGCTACCACTGCGCCATCGGGGAGGCCTAGGATTGGTGGAAGAAAGCAAAGTAATCTCATGGATGGATGCCCCAGATGATGTATACTTCAGAACCACCGAAGCAACCAAAAAAGTGAGGAGGCAGTTGTCGGCAGGTGACCTCCGTCGTGCAGTTCGCAAACCTTGGTAGAAGCTGAACGCCAAAGGAATAGACGAACTCGTAGTCATCTTGGACTGACAAAGTGAAGGATTATAAAGTGTGTGAGCAACATGTACAATGCATAAAGTAATGCAGCCACCAAACTGTATCCCATCTTCCAATTCAGGGAATGTAAAGACTCTGGGTTCGACTGTATACCCATTTGTATTTAAAGTGGGTGCGGGTGAGTGTTTGATTTGATGGATGCATCATTGAGTAAATCCAGTAGTGTTTTTTTGAGTAGGTATTGGTATGTTAATATTCTCTGATTATATGCATCAATTTACCAATAAATTTGGTTCAGAATATTCAAGAATTACATCAGAATATGTTATGTAATAAAAAATACACTTTTCTTGCAAAATAAAATAAAAGTTTGAATTTTGCATAATTTCTAGGATAATTATACACCGTGAATGACCAAAGTGCAGGAAAAGTATCGGCTGTTCAACTGATACTTTCCGATACCGATACATCGGCAACGGTATCGGCTCAGCCCTAGTATATAACAATATAATTCACTATGCTGTGGAAAATAGCACAAAATCTTGACCAAAAGCATAATTTCCTTACTTTTTCTTGACTTTCTTGACCTATCTGTTGATTTCTTGCCATTCTTGACTGGTAGACACCCTGTTTCAGCAGGCCTGGATTTATACTCATAGACCTTTCCCCTTCCCCAACCCATTGCAGACAGCTGATATATACAATTTTAGTTTTACAAGTTAGACCAAATTATGTCAATATCAGTTACATTTATTTTATTTAGTGGCCTCTTTAAAAGCATTTGCTCACCAGTGTTGGCCCTTTTGCAGCCGAGGGTCTGAGGCCATGGTCTCCCTCCACACCCAACCCCACACCTAACTTTGGGCCTAGCTTTCAGAAGCCTCAATATTAATTACTTGCATGTATATTCTTAGTATTTATTTTGCATTGCTTCTCTGCTACCTTTGGCTAAGTGTGACGATGAGGATGAATGACGCTTAGATAAAATTGATGAATGGATGGACCTCAAATCTGGAATATTTGACAGCATGATCATGAGTTAACTACTCAAAGTATTCAGCCACTGAGGTGACAGGCATAAATTCTTAGAAATGATGTTTCCTACTACAAATGAATGCACCACACAAACATACACAATACATATTGTAATTGAAGTAACACAATATATTTTGCAGTCACTAAGGGAAGGAGAGGAAGGCAGATATCGCAACATAACCCTAACAGCCCACGTCCTCATAGCACTTCAGGAGACAATGGAAATGATTCCAGGAGATCTCCGTACTGCAGCGTCAACTTCACGTTTACTAGCAATGAAGTAAGTTTTGGCCATTAATGTACAATTGCATGATGCAATGCTTTTTCCCTTTATGATGACAGACCCATAAATATTTAGTCTCATTAAAAAAAAATTGTCAAAGTAAAAATGTATTGATATTAGTAGTGAATCCTGTGCCAATCTTATGCAAGAGGCCGAACTATTACTGCATAACTCGACAAAGCATGTTTGATGCAGAAAACAGTCTGCAAAATCACATCAGCTCTTAGTGAATGTTGAAAGACACTTCATAAAATCTATATTTAATAAGGATGTGGTAGTTAATCAATAATTCTCTAAGTTTTGGTCAATATTAGAACATTAGTAAATGTATCATATTTTACTGATATGATATTTCTATAAATATTCTGTAAGTTGAGAACACAATTCTATCATTTTGTTACAGCTTTCTTGAAAACAGGCAAAAATCCATTAAAGTTATCGTTAATTAAGTAAACCAATGTATTATATCATTTAGTTCTTCACTGCATGTCTGACTGTAAAGTTCAACGATAAAGTTCCCCGAGCCATGAAGGCACATTTTTACCTTACCTATTACTTTACCACATGTCCAACATTTTACATTAGATCAATACTCTATTCATTCTAACAGAAAATCACTACATTAGAAGTAGGGATGGGGATAATTTTGGTTGATAGTGAATTTAAGCTGATAATGGCATACACGTATCTGTACATAAATTAATGTCTTACTAAATGAAATGAAATATTATGAATATTAATATGAAGATCCGACATTTCTGTAATTTTGTTGTTATGATTATGAAAACAAAATTCATGAACTGCTTTAGTTTTAAAATGCATTTCTAGATAAATATTTTTTCTTACTTAAGCCATCAATGGTTACATGCATTCTTAAGAAGAATCTGAACTAAAGTTTGACTTTCTTATGTCAGTATTAGTAAAAATTTGGTATTGGGGCATCCCTACTGTTATAATAGGTTTTGATGATTTGTTCTTCACTTTTTAATATACAAAATTTATTAACTACCTCCACTTTACTTTCAGATACCTGGAGAGACAATTACCGAACATGCAAGATGCTTATGAAATTGCTATTACTGCATATGCCCTTACCATAAGTGATAGTGCTGAAAAAGAAAGTGCTTTCAACAAGCTACATAAGAGGAGCTTGGACGGAGATGGTATTTGTGCATAATATATGAGGACAAATCGAAAAGTCTTTGCCCCAATTTTTTTTTTCAGCAAAATAATAAAAGGGAAATCAAAATATAGGAATTGTTCTATGTACCTTGTACTATTTTTCCACATAGTCACCACATAGTCAGGCATTTGTCCCATTGCATCACTAGTTTGGATGCTGCTGTTGTAGAATTTGGCCAGTTGATCATGGAACCACATCCGGACAGTAGTATTCGCTTCGTCGTTGCAAATGAACCTCTGTCCTGCCTTCTTCAGTGGACTGAACATGTGGAAATCACTGAGGGCGAGGTCTGGACTATACAGTGATTGCTCCAGAATCTTCCATTCAAATGACTGAAGTCTGTTGATGGTCCTGTTTGCCACATGAGGCCTGGCGTTATCGTGGAGGATAACCACATTGTCCACATCGAGAATCCCTTGGTGCTTTTTCCTGATGGCAGCTCGTAGACATGAGAGTGTGCCACTAAAGCTGTCAGCGTTGATGGTGTCACCTCGTGGCATGAAATCCAGCAGGAGTAGTCCTCAGCGATTCTAGAAGATCGTGAGCAATGTTTTCCATTGTCAGCAAGGATGCCCCGACCACCATTGTCATGAAGGTCTTCTCGGCCATTTTCAAACTCACAACACAACCACCACACTTGTCCCCATATGCCGGCTGCATTCCCTATTGATGGGCGTTCGTTCGTCCCTTGCTCCACAGAAAATGAATAACACTTCACTGCTCATACAACGTGGACGTGTTGAGTACTACAGCCATCTTTGAAAACTGACAGGAGCGCTGTGCCGTGGAGCAGCCGAGAGTTAACGTTGGGACATTCCAACAAAAACCTATTGTATTGAGTGTATTTCTTAATCACACTAATATTTTGGCTGAAAAAAAATAGGGGAAAATACTTTTTGATTTGCCCTTGTAGCTTTTAAAAACATGAGCCTAAATATTAATTAAAATAATTTTTAGCTCAATGAGTGTAGCAGAGGGATGAGGGGCAGCTACACTCCTAAATACCTACAAAAATCCACATTTGTGGTGGACTGAACAACCAAGGAGGGAGGTAATCCCTCTAATTAAACTGTTAATGTTTCACATTGGTATGGATTTAGAGGTTTAAAAGTCCAACTCTTCTGGCGTTCTGGATCACTGAGAGTTGATCAGGATCGACAGGAGAATGAAGAAAGAGGTTTCGCTAGTTAGAAGTATCTTCATATTTCAGCATGATGATGATCTGAAGCACAATTCGAAACCCTGCAAGAACTACCTACAAAGCCTAGAAAGGAAGCAACAACTCAAAGTCATGATGCAATCGCCAGACTTAAATCCTATCATGCTTCTCAGAAATTTACTTGATCGAAGCATGCAAAAACCTACAATGGGGTGGCCCACAGAGGCAATCATTTCTGTTAGGCTCTGTTTCGAGGTTTGGAATACTATTTCCAGCGAAACACTACAAATGCTTCTTGTGCCAGTCTGTCATCAAATCAAAGGAACAATAGATAGATCACTTGTATTTACTCCTAAGTTGTTGTTGCTTTCTTTGGAGAGGGTCAGTCAATGAACAAGATATGCATTTTCGTTTACGATCAAATATTGTTTGAATTGAATTATTGTTTTCTTAAGTCCACTTTATGCACAGACAGGCTAATCAGAACTGGACCTACAGTTTAAAGTGGGATCCGAACCACCAGGTATCAAACCCAGGACCCCTTGATTACAAGGTGACAATGTTACCACTACACCATCAGGGAGGCCATTTACGAGCAAATACTTGCATGATTCATCATTTTCATAAACTTTTTGCAGGTTTTGTTTGTGTTGTTTTAATGATTTTATACCTTACATTTTAATTGAAATCAGTGAGTAAAATACAGTGAATCTCCAGTTTCATGTTTATGAATTTCAAATTTCCCACACTATACATTCAACGTGTGTGTATCCAGTCCTGATAGAATTCTTTTTAAGATTTTACACTTTCCCATTTTGAGTTATCTGCCACAGACCCCTTGAAAAAAATATTTATTCAGGGTTTTACTATATATAAGTTATATACGAAGCTAGTGGTACTGCTATTTCCATAAACTTATACATATACTTATTTTGCTGTTCGACTACACAATAGTTTCAGGATAAGGGGTGAAAGTGAGAATAAAAAAAATGTTTACTTTAACCTCTCCATATTATTAATGAATCGGGAAAATTATCCTATTATTCTTGTGGGTATTTATACTTAAAATGTAGATTAGAATGCCAATATTATGCAATAAAATTATATGAAATTTTAACCAACAGATGGGCAACTCTATTGGTCAAGAGCTCCCATTCCGGCAAATACAATCAGATATGAAAACCAAAGGCCTTTTGTTCAGGCACGGGATTACACAGAATGGGATTCTCTTGCTGTGGAGTCTAGTTCCTACGCTCTCCTTGTCTACCTAATAAGGGATGGAGTGACGATAATTGCAGAAAGGATAGTTCATTGGCTCAACTCTGTTAGAATGTCTGATGGAGGGTTCATCTCTACTGTGGTATGTACTGTATATGATAAAATGCTTATTTTGTTATGTACTTCATGTGTGCTTCAAAAATTTGGAAATGTTTTAGGGAAGTTTCCATTAAAATTGTAATTTCATCCTATAAGCAATGCAACCAGAATTTGGACAAATGACTTTTAGCCACCATATAGATTACATTACTTCTAAAGCCACGGAAACAACTTTGCTAAATTTACAGATATCACACATATTTCTGCTCTCAAAACATACTTAAGAACACGCATATTACTCATTATTGTACGGTTCTTGTATTTGGTCCATGGCTTGTGAAAGCAATATAAAGAGAACACACAAAGTAATAAATTTCTTCATCGAAATAATTAAGCATACTATCGAATTAAAAATTATAGATACTCAAGTTTGGACTCCAATTGAAAATTTACCAGTAGACCAACATAGAAACGAGTTACATCAAAATTTAGTTTATTCAATTCTGCATTAATATATGCTAGCAAATTTTTTTTGGAGTATGCCTTCTATTTTTATCGTCGTGAGAACAAAAAAAAAAGGGCCTTTTTAATTTTGCAAACAATCGTTATGTTTGAAATTCTGTAAATCAAAAATGGGTTGTCTGATCGTTATGAAATTTTAATAGGGTGCAGGCAGAAAGGTTTAATTATTAATTTTAAGGTTTTCAAAATTTCTCAAAAAACTGTTATTTTTAACTTTGCCAAACAACTTTTTCTTGGTATTGGGTAGTCCTACAAATACAATATTGGTCTTGTTTTGAAGCTCTTTGCATCTGTTTTTAAAATGCATTATCATTGTCAATTCACATTGCGAAATCAATTTTATACAGATTTTTATTCAGTCAGCGGAGTACACCTGTTCGCAGAACGTGGCAACATGGGACACAGCGATGTCTGCTGGACCACGGATACTGCTGGTGCACGCTGCGAGTCAATGCTTGCGGTTTCAAATAACTAATATATATATTTTTTAAATCTATCCATATAATAATAGTAACGTGAAACTCATATAAATTTAGATTGAAATAATTTTCTTACCTCTTGATGTCCAGGGATAAAAGAGAAAATATGACTCAAAACAGGACAAAAAAACATGATTATTTTGCATGTTCGTCACCTACATTGTGAAGGAAGAAATGGGAGAAGAGTACACAAACACTATGTCAGCTAATTTTAACCATTTTACCCTGTTTTTATTCTTCCTCCATTTATTTGACAATGTGGGAAGAAACCTGGAAACATTGAACTTTTAGTGTGTTGTTTTGGATTTTTTTTTCTACTTCGTGAACATCAACAGTCAAGTACATGGTGCAATGAGATATTTAAGAAAATTTAGATACGAGTGTTGAATATATCCTTGAAGTTGTATTCTATGTTATTCTTCTCTGTCCTGTAAAGTATTATCTACATTGTGATTTCATGTACAGCTTGACCAAGATAACAATGTCCCCGTGGTGCTGTAGTAAAATTTTTAACCATAAGCAGAGGGAGCATGGGCAATGCCATCAGCTGCTTACATTGTTCCCATGTTCCTGTGTTGACAAATTGTGCAGCACTTTTAAAAGACACAAGAGAAGGAGAACCAAGAGGAGAAAAGAAACGACTGTGCACTTTAGTTTGTAAGTTTGCCGTGGGCATTCTTATCTTGGTTAAGCTGTATAAAAGACAAGAAATAAGGTAGATTCGAATTGAAGTTTCATTTGTAAATAATGTCCATCTGTCTCTAATTTAGGACACTGCCATTGCTCTACAAGCTTTAACAGAATATACTTTCCGAGCAAGATTACGAGATATAACAGATATGACAATATCAATTGAAGTGCCAAGCAGTAAAACTGCCGACAGCAGAATAAAGTCTCAAATAGGAAATAGCAGCCTTGCAGAAATGAAAAGCTGGGATGTAAGTGTTTCATTATGTGCCATTTCTTAATCATGTTTATGTTCATAACCTATATTTTCGAATTTAGATATCGTAAACACATTTTATCCCATTTCTTCATAATTCATAATTGTTTTGTATTTTGTCAGAATTTACAAAAACTTTATTATATATTCATTGTTACAGCTAATTTAAAAATATTCTTCATAATTCCAATAGCCAACAACTATAATGCAAAAGCAACTGATCTCAATATCTTTTGCATGAAATCAAATTGATTTTCATATCACTAGGATGTATGATTTGTTGATTATTATAAAATATAATGTTCATTTTCTTGTGACAAGCATTCAGAGACCTAACAGTTTGTTAAATCGTTCATTGGATAAATACAAATTTAATACAGAAGTACTTTTTCAGATAAGTAATGTATGGGGCCATGTGAATGTGATTGCAAAGGGAAGAGGCCAAGCAATTGTCCAGCTTGATGTGAATTATGGAATTGATTATGAACCGCTAAAGGATTTTCCTACTAGAGACTGCTTTGAATTGAAAATTCGGGAATTTTATAGCAACTTCCGGAACAAGTCAGCCATCACAGTCCGCAGCTGTTTCAGGTATATTTTTAATGTTTTAATAAATAAAAGACATTAGTCGCAATAAAACTATGAGTGGTTATACGAGGTGCATGTCAACAAAAAGGGCCAATATTTTTTAAAAAACAAGAAAATGATAGAAGAAATTTATTGTGATTGATAAACAAGTACATACCTTGGCTATTTTTTGACGTAGTCACCATTAACCTCCAGACATTTCTGATAGCGTGGCACAAGCTTCGGTATACACTCTGCGTAAAAATCTGCCACCTGAGAGTGCAGCCAGTCCAGAACTGATGTCTTGAGCACGTCACTGTCATTGAAACACTTTTTCAGGTGAAGAAAAAGAAAGAAATTGCTAGGGGCAAGGTCGGGGCTGTAAGGGGGATGATTGAATAGTTCCCATCGAAATCTTTGAATTGTCTTAACAGTACAAGCAGCTGTGTGTGGGCGGGCGTTGTCATGGATCAGCAAAATTCCAGAACGTAGCATTCCTCTCCGCCGATTTTGGATGGCACCTCTGCTATAATTGTTCATCCTGGTAACAAGAATTCCACAAAAATCACACCCTTTTGGTCCCAAAACACGGTTGCCATGATTTTGTGAACTGATGGTGTTTGTTTAAATTTCTTCGCTTTAGGAGAACCAGAGTGCCGCCATTGCATTGATTGCTGCTTCGACTCCCCAGTGGCGTACGATATCCACGTTTCATCCCCTGCCACTATGTGCGAAAAGAGGTCATCCCCATCTTCCACCGAACAGGCCAAAAAATCACGTACAGCTGTCCTTCTTTGCTCTTTGTGAGCGTCTGTCAGCATTTTTGGTACCCACCTCGCACACAATTTGTGATACCCCAGGTTGTCAGTCACAATTCGATGCACTGTTTTCGCAGACACTTCTGGAAACTCTTTGGCGAGTTCAGATATTGTGAACCGGCGATTGGAACACACTTTCTCATTAACACGTTCCACCAGATCGTCCGTCTCAACACTAGGCCTTCCGCTACGCTCGTCGTCATGGACATTTAAACGCCCTTCCCGAAACTCTCTGCACCATTGCCGGACCTTCCCTTCACTCATCACTGTCGGTCCATAAATGGCACACAATTCCCGATGGATGTCAGCTGCATTCTGTCCTCTGGCATTCAGAAATTGTATGACAGATCTCACTTCACATTTGGCAGGATTTTGTATTACGGCAGCCATTTCACCTTACTGCTACTCGCACGTACACAACCTCACTCTGACGATTCTATCTCTGTTGCAAGCACAGAATACTAGGGCATGCTCCGGCACATGCTCAACTTCATCAGTGTTGCCAACCCTGCATAAAAAATTATCGGCCCTTTTTTTTGACATGCCGAATGATAAGTTTTCTTGCCACATGAGAGTAAAAAAGTAGATCATACTTTAAAGCAAACTAAAATTTTAGAATTTAGGAACTCTTTAATATGAAGGTCAACTTTACCATTCTACCGGGTGTTTCACAAATATTTATTGCAAGTAAAAGTATTGAACTTACATTAATGAAATCAGTCCAGAATGAATGAGGAACCAAACAGTTTTTTTAAACACCTACAAATGTTCAATGTATGCACCCCAGGTGACACAGCATGCATCAACACGATAGTCTACTTCTTGCAACACTCGCATCAACATGGGCCTGTCGATAGTGCCTATCGCTGCGATGACACGCACCCTTAGGGCTGCGATATCACGTAGCATCGGTGAGATGAATACCCTGTCTTTGATGAAACCCCACAAAGAGAAGTTACATGGCGTAAGCTCCGTGATCTTGGGGACCAAAACATTGCACAAAACACTGTGAGTGATTTGAGTGTCGCCTAGCAGCAGGGATATGAACTCTCAGCTTAACGAAACATGCACGCACAAACTATTTGCATTCCTATCATGTTGATGTGTGCCGTGTCACCCGTGGTGCATGCATTGAACATTTGTAAGTGTTAAAAAAAACTGTTTGAGTACCTCGTTCGTTCTGGACTGGTTTCATTAACAAAAGTTCAATAGTTTACTTGGAATAAATTTTTGTTACCCCTCAATTATTTATGAAACACAGGGGAGCACTTTACCTTTACCTTTTTTATTCTTGGAAGGACATACCATTTGATACTTTTTACGATACCATACAGCATTTTCAGGAAGTCCAATTACCCTGGGAATTATGCAAAATTCTTATTAATTCATTTACCACCAATATTGTATAAAAAATTGTATTTCATGATTACATAGCAGGTATTTGAGTATTCCGTTGTAATTCTTTGAAGCAAAACTCTTGCAAATTAATCCTTATAACTGGAGTGGAATATTCACTCACCAATATTATGAATGACTTTAGATTGTTACGATTTCATGCATCAGCATCGGTATTGGTGGGAATATGTAAGAGTATTGGCATCAGTATTGCTACTGGTTCAAAGTGGGACTGATTCAACCCTGCTACTATCAAACATACAGGCCTTATGTAAACTGTATATGCACCATAATACTGTATTTTGTAAATGACTCTTATTTACTTATAATCATGGTTTACACGGCAAAGAAATTGCAAAAAATGTTTGCATTTCACAGACCTCTTGCTTGCATCATCAGACCAAACAATTCACATTAGAAGCAGATCAAATGTGAAACATAAGAAACATTTTGTTTCAGTTTCTGTGCTGTGTACCTTAACCCATTAACTATATATAGACTCTCTAAAATTGGGCATTTTTTGCAGTTTCTATATACAAACAGTATTTGAAAATTAGCAGTTCTTGTGTTGCGACAAGTCATTTTTATAGACACCACTTTTTCATGCTATTATTAGTCTATGTGGGGTATTGGCAATCAAAAAATTGCAATATGGAATCAGAGCTACGGTGGTGTAGTTGGTAGGGTGTCTGACTGCAATGCAGGAGACCCGGGTTCAATTCCTGGGGTGGGTGTACTGAGTTTGAAATTTTACCGGCCTAGTCCCTGCACAAAGTGGCTCTAGGGCTCACACAGCCTCAAATCAATGTGTACCTGAGTGCAGGTAAAGGTGGCTGGAGCATGGTGTTTATCACATCACCTCCAAAATGACCTAGACAGAGAATATGTAGTGGAAGTTTGGGGGCCTACCCCCACATACACTAAATGTGCCTTCAAGGCATGGTGTTGTGTGCAGGGGGAACCTTACCTTTGACCTTACCTAATATGGAATGTTAATTGTGGCAGAGTCTATATATAGATTGTTTTCCTTGGCTTCATTTTGCGGCAAGTCTTTTTATAGTTAGTTTTTGCATTATGTACAATGACACAAATTTGCAGTTGTATCTATATATAGATGATTTTTATTTCGTCGCACTTCTTCTCAACCTCACCACAGGGAAGGGGTTAATAATTTGTTCATTACTGTTTCCATATTTTTAGCCATGCTCTTGTGGGACAAGATGTGGACATGTTGTTGAAACTGCTGAATTATATCACTAATTATAAATTTTGTAATTTATGTTAAGGTATAATTTTGCTTAAATATTCCAGATGGACTCTCACAGAAGTTTCTCCCGTGAGTGGATCGGCAGTTTTAGAAGTTGATATTCCTACAGGTTATCACCTTCTAGAATCAGATGCCGTTTCAATGATTGAATCAGGGGTGCACCCAACGTTACGGGATGCCAGAACAATTCCTGGAAAAACCATATGGTTTTTTGACTATGTAAGCAAGCATCATTTTACACTTCTCCTTTCATTAATAATATTTTTGTTACATTTACAAAGGGCAGATATGATATCGATACACGAACATTAAAAGAAATTTCAGAATTGTTCAGAATATGTACGAAATGTTGGAACATGAATATTACAATGCATGTAAAGGGATATTATTCAACTAGAATTTCATTTCAACAGTAAGGAGAAAAACCTTGTGGGTTGGAGGGTAAATTTTCTGGGACAGTTCAGGGTGTGTATACATTCCGGAGGTAAAATAGTCCCCCGTTCGGATCTCCGGGTGGGGACTACTTTGGGAGGTCCCTGGACTAAGGATAAGATCTACATTAGGAATAAGAATATTAAATTAGGCACCTGGAATGTTCTGAGCCTTTACCGGCCTGGGGCATTTCAGTGTACAGTTAATGAGATAGTGAAGTATAAATTAGATGTAGTAGCTGTCCAGGAAGTTAGGTGGCCAGGAGAAGTAATTGTAAAACTAAAAATTATACTTTTTTCTATGGTGGTACTGAAAATCATAATTTTGGAAAAAGCCTTTTCATAAATAATAGAATTATCTCGGCTCTTAAAACAGTAGAATTTATTAATGATAGGATATCATATGCAGTTTTACAGGGTAGGTGGTGTAAAATTATTTTAATAAACATACATGCACTAACGGAAGATAAAGATGATAATACTAAAGATGATTTTTATACAGAGTTAGAACAGGTCTTTGATAAATTTTCTCAGTATATGAAAATTCTGTTAGGTGACTGTAATGCACCGATTGGCAAGGAAGAGACATTTAAACCCACGATTGGTCAAGAAAGTCTTCATGAATTAAGTAATGATAATGGTATAAGATTGATTACTTTTGCAACCTCAAAGAATTTAATTGTGAAAAGTACCACTTTTAAACATAAAGATATCCATAAATATACCTGGTCTTCTCCAGATGGTAAAACTCATAATCAGATAGATCATATTCTCATTGATAAGAAGGCATACTAGTATAATTGACGTTCGTACACATAGAGGTGCTGACTGTGCCAGTGACCATTATTTAGTAATTGCTAAATTAAGATAAAGACTCTCAGTGATAAATCATAAGCAATAAAATCTAAAAGTTCTAAAATTTGATACAGGAAAGTTTATGATGAAAGAATTAAGAAAGATTACCAAATTAAACTGTCAAATAGATTTGATGTTTTGCAGGATTTAAATGATTATGAAAATATAAATGAAACAGACGTAAATAAGAATTGGGAGCACATACGTAACACAATAGAATCAACAGCTAAAGAAAGTATAGGATACCATAAACCGAGAAAAAGTAAGCCATGGTTTGATAATGAATGTCATAATCTAATAGAAATAAGAAATCAGGCTAGACTTAGGTGGTTAAATAACTCTGATGATACAAATAAGATCCTTAGGAAAATCTTTGGACCTAAAAGGGATGAGGAGACAGGTGAGTGGAGAAGGTTACATAATTTAGAACTACATAATTTGTATTCATGTCCGGATATTATTAGAATAATTAAATCAAGAAGACTTAGGTGGGCAGGCAATGTGGCACGAATGGGAGAGGAAAGAGGAGTTTACAGGATTCTTGTTGGGAAACCTGATGGTAAGAGACCTGTGGGAAGGCCAAGACCAAGATGGAGGGACAACGTTGAGATGGACGTAAGGGAAATCGGTAGGGATGGAAAAGAGTATATAGAACTTGCTCAAGATAGGGAAAGATGGAAGGCCTGTGTTGCTGCAGCCATGAACCTTCAGGTTTAAGAAGGCTAGAGAGTTAGTTTGTTAGTTAGTAAGGAGAAAAATATAACAGTCAAACTTAGAAATCCATATTATGAAGAAACTAAATAAATTAAGGTGCTGTTTTAAGGACGTAGTATTTGGCCATTTCTACATGATAGAGCATATTGTGATAGATTTTCGGTCATATTCATCATATTTTCGCTTTTTTAAGGAATATACAGATATTTTCGAAGTATATTCGTTTTTACTCCAATGTTTATTCAAGTTGTTTAATTTTTTACAATTATACATCCCAGTTTATTTCCAGAAAAATTGTGAAAACCAGTCTCGTTTTCTAATGGAATGAAATCAGCACATGCACTTTGGCCCGAAATAACTCTGAGCAAATATTTGCTTATTGTTGAATTCCTTCGAAGTGCAGATCAGCGTTTATTTTCTGCAAATTTATGAGAACTACCTTCCTCCCCTATTGCAATGCAGTGCACAAAATGGTCTTTACCTCAAAACTTCTGAGTGCAAGCACTTTCAATTGTTTCGTCCCAAACCGATAGCCGTTGGGAGAAAAAAATTCTCTCGATACTACAAAACTTGAGCCAAATGACATCATTTACTTTAAATATTCTCCTCTTGTGCCAGCCAAAGTAGAAAGAAGCTTTTCTCAGTACAAGGATTTGCTGGCTGACAATATGCAATATTTTTTATTTGAAGATTTATATAAAGTATCATTGTACATTGTAACTCGGGGCTCATAAAGTGAACTAAAATAGCATGTGAAAAGTTCTCAGCATATGTTAACCCTTAGTTGGCGGAGTGTGTTTTGCTGGTAAACTCACCAACGATGGAGTCGTTTTCAGAGCGAATTTTAAACTTCTGCATGTTTTTATATCTCTGGAACTAAGAATGCTAGTGTTACAAATTATACCTTGTTTGTTAAGTACACATGGGTCTATAAGGCTATGCTATAAAAAAACAAATTTTCCGTTATTGGGTAGAAGGAGAAGAAAAAATAAACTTATTGTGGAAAAAATTGCACACATATTGCAGATACTATTTTAAGAAAAAAAAATTTCAAATGTGAAGCAAGAAAAAATCGAATGTGATTTTCAGAGGGCTGCCCTCCCTCCCAAATATAACAAATATACTAAATGCTAATTACATACCTCAAAACATGTATATCTGAACATTATCTGAGACACAGTATGTCCAAAAAGTTACATACTACAAGAAAAAGCTCCTTGTGACAATATGTCACAAGCCGGTATTGGCGCAAATACCTGCTGTGACAATATGTCACAACCTGACATTTAAGGGTTAAATGTTGATGTTTGAAATAGTTCAGTTGCAAGGGCATATTTGATCAAATTATAGTGCATATTTTTTAAAAATTTTAGTAATTTTTAGGTCATAAAAATCCTAGCCCTACTCATTACATACAGATGTCAGAATAATGTTGGTAATCAGTTTCAACTATTCCGTAGAATATCAAGGTTGCAAAAAAAAATTATCAAAACTGCAACTTATATCCATCCAATAATGATACAGAGGCTAAATTCAGGTTTCTACAAAATATACAAAAGTTTTCCTACCTTTGAGCATATTTATCCTTGCTCCCTCTTAATATTTCACAGGATAACAAAGGTAAAAATGTTTATCAGAGATCCTTGGCAATCATAGGAAAGGTAGGATGGGTAAATTGAGGCTAGAAGAAGAAAATATGCCAAAGTCTGACAGGTGTAATTTGATATCAGGTTTCAAGTAGCAAATATTTTCACATTTTAGATATTGTTGTTATTGTTATTATTAAAGTAATCTAAGACATTGTTAGACTATTTATTTTTACCCTAGAGTGAAGTACTCGAAGCAAGGGGGGATGTGAGGTATGGTATCGCCAGTTAGCAAGGGTTTTGCAAAGCATCCCCCCAGCTAACCCCAATGTGCAACAAAACATCCTCCAGCTAACACTTTGCACTTCAAGTGCTGCAAGAGTGTATTCAAAACTGAGAGTAATATATCTCCATAAGACTGCCTGTTTGTCCAACTTTAAAATATGGTTGTGAATTAGGCAGTTAAGTGCCATCTTGATAAAGTTTAATCTGTACAGATAAAAAAGGATCATTATGAAGATCACTATCTCAAGTAATTAACATTGTTTGATCTACCTACATTACAAGAAAGAAGATGTAAAATAAATGATTTTGTACTGAAGACAAATAGAATATTTAAGTTACATAAGCTTATAAAATGTCCACATGGACCATGAGAAAAAAATCAGTTCTAACATCTTTGTAGAGTTTGAGAGGTGTAGTAGCTGACTGTTACTAATGCAACATTAAATATGTTGCTCTTATCATACTATATTTATAACGTGCATATCTTATCTGTATTCTGTACCTTTCATTTGCTTTAGTGTTGTACAGCTTGAAAATAACCTATCAATATTTTGTATTTTTATTGCACTTCTTATGTGGTTCAGCTTTGCAATGAAGATTTTTTTGATTTTTTTTTAAAACAAATGAATAGGTATTGTACACATGCACTTCACGAACAAAATGTCAAAATTCTCTTTGCAGATAACAGCTAACTGGACATGTTTCAACCATACTGTTAGACGCTGGTTTCCAGTTGCAAATATGACTCTCTACAGACAAGCAGTACTATACGAAGCTTATGCAAGAGGTTAGTTTTATCTACAGGAACTATTATTTACCAGGCACTTAAGAAACGAAACATTATCACAGTAATAAATATTGAAATAAGATTTTCAGTGTGTGGTAATGGCTGGAGTACATCACAAAGCATTCATACCTCCTTTTACCTACATTTTATAACATGATTTACAATACTCACATTTGATTTATTGATTTAAAGTAAAATTAATGCACAAAAAGGCTAATCTAGAGTTTAAAGTTGGATCCAACCACTATGTGCCTCCACAGGGTATCGAACCCAGAACCCTTTGATTTCAAGGTGATGATGCTACCACTATGCCACAGAGGAGACCAACTGCATGTAGAGTGGAAGCTGGCTAAATAATACACTTCAAATGGTTGGTCGACAAATGCATTTTTGGTACACATTATTGGTTTATAATTTCTATCTACCAATTAATTTATCCTATTCATATTGAACATTATCAGGCCTCAATACCATGATCACTGAATCCATTTGTTGGTGCACTAAAAGTAAGCAGCTCTGCTTCCAAAATACTGGATTATGCAAATATGCAAATGATTATGCAGAAACACCTGCTTCTCATCCTCTAGTGTTAGTGTAAATTGCATCATACTTCATAATAGTGTGACACATGTATCACAGTTACATGGTTGTTTGCGATTATTATGGACAAAAATTAGTGTTTATAAACCTTTTGCTTTTGAAAATAAACTCACACATACTCAACTTATGGTAATTTGTAGAGGCATGCATATTTCGTTTTTGACGAAAACACGAAATGTGAAATAACACATTGTAATGTTAATTTTTCATTTTTGTGAAAGGTGTGAGATGCATTTTCCTACCCTGTTTTGTCACGAAATAATGCGAAATGAACTGTAAAATGCGAAATGGGGTCTTAAACACGAGTTTAGAGTTTATTTACTGACGTAACACTTTCTGAAGTCAGAATTATCCTGAGAGTTATGCAATTCACGGAAAATTGATTAATTCTGTTGTAAATATTTGAGAAGCAAGAATGGACCCCTTTATACAGGAATAAATTTAATATTGTGGTAACGACATACATGTGCTATTAGAAGGCATATGTTTATTTTGTACTCTCTCCCTTCTCTCTTTTCTTTCTCTCCCCCCCTTCCTCGGTCCTTCTCTCCCCTTGTTTTCTCCCCCTCTCTCTCTCACAGGAAGGGGAGGGAGGGCACTTGGATGAGATTTTCATAAACCCCTTCTTTTCTCTCTCTCTCTCTCTCTCTCTCTCTCTCCCTCTCCCACTGAGGGCGCTTGGATGGGATTTTCATAAACCCCTTCTTTTCTCTCTCTCTCTCTCTCTCTCTCTCTCTCTCTCTCTCTCTCTCCCTCCCTCCCCCTCCCACTTTTTGTGTAGTAAGTGCAGTTTTTAAATCAAATTATTTATATTTTTTAAAACCAAAATGTCATTTCATATAACGCTTTTTCACCGCTATAACAGCAAAATTTTATTATATTTACCATTTTGAACCCGAAATTGACTCAGTTTTTAACCAAAATTTTGCTTTTTTTTTACCAAAAAAATGTGCTTCTAGTAATTTGCTAATAGAAAAAGAATTAAAGTATAAAACTAGTGCTCTACTTTTTCTCTATTGGGTCTCTTCTATTAATGAACATAAAATGCATAATGAATTTTTTAGTATATGTATGTTAGTACATGTGGAGCTCTATACCTCCACATCACCCCATATGCCTTCATGGCATGTGTGGACATACACATACACATACCTTACCTATATGTTAGTCATGTGAAAGAATCTACCCTGAACGATTTGGCTTTAAGGTAAAGGAAACTCATATAAATGTGAACTCTTTTATTATAATGAATAATGGCTTATAGTATTTTCAATCAATAGTTTAAACTGCAGCTACAGTAATCTATCCACATATTTAGGTCTTACCTTGGATTCGAACCCTACATGCTATGCTTTCTGCTAGACTGTGCAGAACTGCAGCAGTAGTTAAAAAAGTTGTGTTAATTCTGAAACAGAGAGTATATGTTTTTATATACACATCTAAGTTAATATTAAAGTTAACAAGTATGCACATTTTTCTGAAAGCTGTTAATTTCACATGTATATGTACTGTTTAGGTTTAAAAAAAAGTTACTTGTGTTTCCAAGCCATGGTTACAATCATTATAATTGTGTTACAGTGTGTAACATGTTGCAGTTATAGTCATGTACTTCCATTTCATTTTTTATTTTCTACATTATGATTATTACAACACATGATAATTGAACAGGTTTTCTCGGGCAATCAGCCAGGTGATTTCCGGAAAAACTTCCGAGCTTTCGAGAGCTAACGTCACTCTCATCTTCAGAGAATGAAGTGCAGAGATAAGTCAGGGTGACGTTATATGTATTTGGTGAGGGAGGGGTCCGGTGTAGGTGGCGGGCCAATCAGGTGGCGTTTCTTCGACGTCCGCGCTCCCAGTCAACTATCGCTAACCAGGCTGGGTCCAGTTGAAGTACAGTGTCCCTGTTGAGGTTGTCCTTTTCACCGTGTATGGCTATTGCTTCTTCGATGAGACGGTCCCAGTAATTTGATGATTTATTGATGATCTCGGTGGTTGTGAAGTCAATTCTATGGCCCTCCTGGATTGAATGTTCTGCTAACCCTGATTTTTCCAGATGAAAATTCTTTATGTAGCTGGCGTGTTCTTTGCAACGCTGTGCTATTGTCCTCCCCAATTGTCCAATGTAGGCTTTACCGCAGGACCAGATGATATGGTAAACCTTGGGTGTCTTCTATCCTAGGTCATCTTTAGGTATTAAGCAAAAAAGGGTCACCCTTCCTTCGGACTTGGCGTTCCCATCCGAAATGCTCATGCTACGTCACTGACTGTTAGAATAATAAACAAGCACAATTCTTAGTCTGCTATGTGCATACTGAATTTATCATTTCTCATGCAAACGTGCTTTAAATATGGCTCATTTCATTACCATCATTATATGTTAAATTTTAAATGTATTTATTGTACGGATTATTTAAATTTAAAAAATGTGTACTACGCTTTTTAAGTATTGTCTTCAGTATTGTAGACTAGATACTTGCAGAAAAAAAATCATTAAAATAATGCATTTATTTCCTTCTCTTTCCAGAACGCTTTGTGCAGGAAATTTTCAATTCAACACCCTTATATGTCCTCAACATATGCGAAGTATGTGGTTCCTATCAGTGTCCTTATTGCCCATTTTACAGTACAGCCATACAGTATATAAGCAGTACACTTGTTCTGATAACCAGTGTAACTCTCTCCTTCTGCCTTAAAAGCTATTTAAGCGGCAGCTGACAGGAAGCATGGGGATAAACCAACCTGCCATTTTTTAAAAGAAAAAAAAGACAGTCCGTCCAAGTTTGTAATTTTGTATGTATGTTTGTACTGTTGATTAAGAAGTAATGTATTTTTATAGCAGAATTACTGCTTTTTTGTAATATACAGAAATGGCAAACTAATATTCTTAACAGTTCTCCATCACTCTATATGTTTAAAAAAATAGAATTGCACTTTGTAATAAAAGAGCATATGTGTAACTGGATGAAGAGTTATTGTTTAGAACTAATTTTAAGATGTGTTGTGTTTTCAGTCTCGCTTTAAAATGTAAACATGGTTATATTGTAATACCATTTTAAAAATGTAGCAATGTGTACAGTATTATTACCATCTCTGAATATACAAAGCAGATGTATTTCTGTCAACAAATTAATTATTTCAAAAGGAGGCTGTGTCTAATGCATTTAAGATTATCTAGAATTTTCCGTAACATAATTTATCTGGCTAAAGGTCTGGAAGAAAACAACAACTTGAATATTAACCACATCGTTCTTAATGGGATACATGAACTTTTAAAATATTGGAAAATAGAAAGGTAATGACTTATATTATAAAATCCAGTTTCCAAATCATGCTAAGGGATTAAAGATAATGTTTATAACATTTTGAGTCAGTTGTTCTCAAGATGAATGTTTTTCTCAGCCTTTTCAATAACGCTTTATAAGTTTCAATGAAAAAATACATTCATTTTTCCTAAAGAGAAATATTATTAAGAGTAAATAATTTCAGCAATTAGTTTCCACTTAGTTTTACTTTGGTTCTGGAACTTGTATTCATTTTCAAATATAATATTTCCACTGTTTCAAACCAATACTGTACTTTAATCAAAAACTTCATAAATAGTATGCACAAATTTTATTGCCAAGCTTTATCGTTTAACCAGTAATTTGTATTACTGCAACATAGGAGTTACAACTACAAACTAAATAAGAAAGGCAAATTAGAACAACACAAACAATGAGGGGAAGACTGTTTCAAACAGTGGAAATATTATGTGTTAAAAAAATTCAAAGTAAGTTGGCTAATTGAACCTTTGTATCTTGGTTATGTCAACATTACATTAAGTTTACATAAAATAAATGTTTGCTAATAAAAACTATGAAATGAGCGCACAGCATTTATGAATAATAGCGTTCATAGTGATTAATTTTAAAAGAAGGAAATAACACTTTAATTAACAAGCAATGTGCACAATCAAGAAGACATTAATAAAAAAAATGTTACCTGCAAGCACTAAAAATCAATGCATAGTCACACAAGTTTAGAGAATGAAAAATATTCGGGTTATTCAGCAGTCTCACAAATCATAATTGATGACATATTAAACAAAAATATGTTAAGAGCATTGAATTTTTTTCTACTTACGTGAGTGAGTATGTATTCGTTGTAAACTACGTTTCGGAAGCTTTACTGCTTCCTTCTTCAGGTGGTCGTATTTTAGGCTCGGAACATCAAGCTACGTCGGAGAAGTGTCATGCGAGGATACTAGGTGAAAGGTTTGGGTTAAAAACACTTCATAGTGCTCGACATATATGAAAGCCCCAACGGCCACTCAAGTACACCGTGGTGGTGATTTTAACATGTTTTTTCATGAGTTTTAAGGGTTTTTAACAAAGGTAGTTTTAAATCTGTATATGTCGAGCACTATGAAGTGTTTTTAACCCAAACCTTTCACCTAGTATCCTCGCATGACACTTCTCCGACGTGGCTTGATGTTACGAGCCTAAAATACGACCATCTGAAGAAGGAAGCAGTAAAGCTTCCGAAACGTAGTTTACAACGAATACATACTCACTTACGTAAGTAGACAAAATTCAATACTCTAACGTATTTTTGTTTATAGATAGTGAGTAATATGCACGTAACCAATATGCTATTGATGATTCAAATTGGAAAGAAGTATTTGAAAGCAACTGACAAGCATTACTACTGTATTTGCATATACACGGCAGATTACTATTTAGGACTCAACTTTTCTCTTATGTGTTTGCAATACTCTCAGTTACTCAATGAGGCACGGAAAACACAAAAAAATCTGAAACAGTAATAGAGGTTGAATCCTATTTGAACACAGACCACAAGGTTAAACTCTATAGGTTGATGAAAAATAGTGGGCATTGAAAAATTGAACCTAGTTAGAAGTGCCAAATCCTTTTGAAACCATTATAAAGTTTTGGGTTGCAACACAAATACATGCACGGCTTTTTGTCCATATTTGGTCAGTATTTTCTTCATATTCACTTGTACTTGGTACCTAATACACATACTATTAATTTCCTGCAGACTTGTAGAAACACACAAGTAAAAGTAATGTTGTAATAAAGTTTTTTTCCTGTTAAGTAATCATTCTAACAGGAGAGAATATAATTTTTCTTTCTTATGTTAAGGTCACTCTAATGGGAACATTAATATCTTAATTACTGGTTGATAATATTCAATAATACATCACATTTTATCTGTGGTCCGTGAAGTCACCAGGCACCTGTTTTACATCTTGCATATATATTAAATGAAATAAAATGCCGTGCGTAGTTCACTAGATTATGTTTCAGAATAGATTCAGTAATAAGGACCACTGAAGTCTGGTGGAGATATAAGATAGTGGAATTAACCATGGTAGGTGCAAAAATTAAGACAGCAATTCTCTTATTGCATCTTAGATTAATTGTAGATGTTAAAAAAACAAAAACAGGAACAGTGTGTGTGTGTGTGTGTGTGTGTGTGTGTGACATTTTTGTTTTGTATTGGCATGTTTTTTTTTTATTACTGTTTCTGTACATAACATTGAAATCTCTTTTATATACAAGTTATGAAAATTGTATACAAATGTAAATAAAAATTTGAATTCAGTTTATTATTTGGATACTTTTTACTCTAATCCAATTATGGTATCTTGTCTTTGTGCAAAAAAAAAAAAAAAAAAAAAAAAAAAAAAAAAAAAAAAAAACCTTTCGCGATTCAGCACACAACATGTCAGTAGCGAGCTGTACTGTCATTCTCTTTCGATGTTAAATAAATGTTGGATAGAGCATGCTCTTGCCTGTTAATAACCAGAACAAAACAACATTAGTTCCAATATTTCATCGGTTTCAACTTGCACTGCCAAGAAGGAAATGGAGGATTAAAAATAAAGTTAAAAAGGTTAAAAATAAAAGGCTGAGGCTTGGTAAAAATGAGGTAAAAAGATTAAAAAAATTGGGAGTAAGTAAAAACAAGATAAAAGTGTCGAATGAGGCTCAGGCTGGATAAGAACCAGGTAAAAGTACCAAAAGAGGCAGTTTCCTCCCTGACAATGTGGGTATGAAACCTGAAACCAATTTGCCTCTATTTCACATTGCATAGTCATGGTAGCTCAGTCATTAGGGTGTCTTGACCACCATGTGAGACCCATGTTCGATCCCTGGTGGGGAAGAACCGGGATTTCTTCCACCTGTTCAAGTGGTTCTGGAGCCCACCCAGTGTCGTATAAAGTGGGTACCTGGAGGAAACTCTGGAGCCTAAAGGCAGCCAGGGGCATTTCAATTCCTGAAATCACCCCCACCTTCGGCCAAGATCAAGAAAGTGTGGGGCAATAACTCCACACACCCCTATATGCCTTCTTGGCATGGTGCAAAGCACAGGGGAAGATTTGACTTTTTAATTATTTTTTTTATATATATAACCGTGAACCAACTAGTATTGATTCTATGAATCAATTTGAGGGCACCTGAATATGGATTTTACATATTCCCTGCATTCTCCAATCTTTAGCGACAGTCCCTTGAAGAATGTGTAATCAACGTTCTGCTGTATATATCTACAAAAGATTTACAGATTTCTTTTGCAAAATCCATTACTGTTTTGTATTTTGATTTGATTTTCTATCTCATTGGCTTAATAATGATAATGATGACAAAAAATATTAGACCAAAGAATAAACACAACAAAACACTCATGCCCTTTCACGGTTTAAATCCAGGTTCTTTGGTGGAGGGGGGGGGGAGGTAGTTCCTATTGTCTTAAAAACTCTTACCTACCTACACACACACACACACACACACACACACACACACACACACACACACCTACCTACCTACCTACCTCCCTCCCTCGGTTATTAAAGCCAGCAGGAGATTTTCAGGATGGGCCAAGAATGCGTTTTGTTGAATGACCCTATTAATCAGATCTCTCAAGTGGTGTGGGAGAAATCGGGACAAGTGGATCAAATTCCAGAGGTGTCAGGCTCTGTCAGTTATCGATGGTTCCTTCTTGATCCCAAACCACACCGGTGCGTACATCTTCATTATGTAGTATGTGGAATTTGATCTACTTGTCCCAATTTCTCCCACACCACTTGAGAGATCTGATTAATAGGGTCATTCAACAAAACGCATTCTTGGCCCATCCTGAAAATCTCCTGCTGGCTTTAATAACCGACAAAATCCCAGAAATAAGAAGTTTTGGTTGGCAAAGAATTAAAAAAGCAAGAGGATTGAAAGAAAGGCAAAAGAATTCGCACTTTTGTTTTACCAACCATCAATTTTAATGCAGACCAATACTATGACATGGTTGATTGGGCTTCATGCTCCCTTCACGAGCCTACGTTGGCCAATAATATTACAAATGAAGAAGTAGATGACTACAATAAAAACAAAAATATAGCGGAAATTCAAGACTTCCCCTGCCACACACAAGGAGTGGAGCGACTTGTGAAAATTATCACAGAGGCTGCTTCTTCCGTTTTCGGCGCCAGCGCACGTGATGGCTACATCAAAGCGAAATTCGAATCTAGAGAACATATGCCGACATTTCGAACAAAAAGTGACTATAAAGTTCAAGGAGAAAACTAGAAGAAAATCTTGGCCTGCCCCTTAGTAAAATTATGTTTTCCAACATCATTTGGGTGGGTGGAGCTCGCAGTCCAGCCACCTCCTCGTGGTGAGCTCTGGGTTATTTTCAAAGCATAATAAGCTATGAAAATAAGCGAAGCGCTGGACAGTAATTGAGGAACTGTTAGCAATTAGAAAGCCAAAATATTTTATTTAGTCTTTTATATCGGAAAACCTTCGAATAAAACACAGTCGAAACCAATTGGAAACCATCAATAGAAAAAATGGAGTTTTTAGCCTCAAATTGACAATTGTTGAGCAAAAGCAAACGTAAACAGCATAGGAAACCACCCGTAAGGCACGAATGTAACATATTTGCCATAAACAAAACAATAAACGACCATAATGCAGAAAAAAACACATGAAATAGCCAAATAATGACATTTTTGTGAAATTGTTGTGCGTGTTGCATAACCAAATCACTATCAAAACTCCAAGGTCGATGCGCGCCACCTTGATTGATTGATTTAGTTTATTTTACTTCGAGTTTTGTGCCTCTAGGCTAATTTGCGAAGATGGGGATGAGTGTTGAAATGATGAAATTGATGAATGGACATTCACAAACAACCTAGCCCGACCGAGATTCGAACCCGGGACCCTTGGCGTCGCAGCACGATGTGCTAACCACTCGGCCACAGGGTCGGGCGATGCGCGCCACCTAAATGACCTCCAAAAAATCTGAAAAAAATCAGACGTGTTTTTGATCACAAATGGCCACTTTTCCACACTAGCCACCTTAACATTTCGAAAAAAAGTTTTTTTCGATACACTCTACTGTACACCATGAGAAGGCTGGACTCTTAATGTCACTCCCACTGACAAAACACAAGACATCTGCAGTGTTCCACACACCATATATGTACTCGGCAAGCTATTTTTATTTCCTAGATGGGAGGAAACCTTAAAAAGTCATCGACTTCATTCCACCAACAAGAGAAAGAAAAATGCGATATGAGAACTTGCATGCCATTCCAGAGGTATTCCAATCGTGAAAGAGACAACAGCAGAGGTTGAAGAGGTTTTCCCTGGGCAATCAGCCAGGCGATTTCCGGATAGGTTTCCGAGCTAACGTCACTCTCATCTTCAGGAATTGAAGTGCAGGTGTAGGTGGCGGGCCAATCAAGTGGTGTTTCTACCACATCCACGCTCCCAGTCGACTATTGCTAACCAGGCTGGGTCCAGTTCGAGTCCCGTGTCCCTGTTGAGGTTTTCCTTTTCCCCGTGAATGGCTATTGCTTCTTTCATGAGATGGTCCCAGTAATTTGATGATTTATTGATGATGTTGGTGGTTATGACGTCAATTCTATGGCCCCTCCTGAATGGAATGTTCTGCTAACCCTGATTTTTCGGGATGAAAATTCTTGATGTAGCTGGCATGTTCTTTGCAACGCTGTTCTATTGTCCTCCCCGTTTGTCCATTGTACGCTTGTACAGCAGGCAGAAGCAGTATTAAACAAATTGTAAAATCCATCTCAGCCTAGCTATAACACCTTTCCCCACAATCCAAACCCCTCAAATAAATTAACAATTGAAGTTTACTTTTTAATTAATAATATCTATATACACACATATCACACTGTAGTAACTGAATATGCAATGATCACACACACAAAAACACTTTACAAAACTAATTATTTTCTCTTGTAATAAAGAAATAACTTAAGCCTGAATCACACAGAACTGGATTTCCAGTAGGAATGCTCTAGTTGACGCTGGACTGGCTACCCATTTGCTATTTTCGCCTCACACGATACTTGTTACAACGTACTTGTCGATAGTCTTTTGTTCCCATAATGGTGGCCGCGTGAGATGTAAACAACGTATCACTTCACACTTTTAAAATACGATAACTATTCAACCGAGAGGAATATCGCTTCGTATTAAATGGTTTTAGGTAGAGAAGAACGGCACTGATAAAATACATACTTTACGACGTTTACTGTACACGTATGGAAGAATATTTTAGCTTTTTCAATTGTAAACACCGTGCACTCACCATAGACGGTGTAACTCGATGTGCCTTTCGTGCTGTGTGTATTATACATTGTAATTGGAACAGCTAATCGAAATGATCCATGAAATGCTTTGGTTTAAAACTGTAAGGTACTATCTGTTATAAGATTTTTGGAAGCATTTACGTAGCATTTATGCTAGCAAAAATGTTAATGGAAATGCTTTCGTCTAAAGCTGGCTTAAAGGTGGACAAGCAATTTGAAGAACGTTGTAGGAGAATGTGCATTTATTAAAAACGGAAAAGTATGAACTAGAGATTGACTTGAAAAAATATGGTAATTAATGCATACCAAACAAGCTTTTTAACTCAGGTTTGCATTATTCATACATGATTTTCGCAGGATTCATTCACACAAAAAAGTACAACATTTATCAATACACTTGTAATAATAAGGATTTTCATTTTCGGCTAATCATATTTGTCACGTACACGTCTCATCGCTTTGCATAAATACCTAAATATTAATGAACTGAACACGAATGCACTGCACGTCATCTCTTAACTTTTTCTTTTTTATCGAGAAACGGAGAAACTATAACAGAAACAGCCAACACTCGGAAACAACAGACAAAAAACACTCCTTTGCAAACTCGAATTCATATTGGATTTAGTGCGTATTACTCGCAATATTAAATATTAAAAAAAAAAATCTATTAAGAACACAATAAAAATATCATATAAATGCTATTTTACTTACGTACCTGTGAGTCTACTCCTTGAGTTAGCTACGTTTCGGGGAAGCGACTGCCCCCTTCTTCAGGCGTTCTTTAATATTATTTATTATTTAATAATTATATTATTATTTATTATTTTGCAAACTCACAGATTATCTTCACATGGCCAAACTTTGCTCTGATTAGCTGTTCTACAGAATCCAGTCGAGGAAAGCTAGTAGCAATTAGAACATGTTCTAGTCATCCAAACCAGTCGAGCAGTCAGCCATCACATCTGGGCATGTAGCCAGTTCAGCGCCAACTAACTGGATATCCAGTTCCATGTGATTCGGCCTTTACATGTGCCTTTTAAGTTAAAACCACTCTCATATGAACAAAATTCATTAACTACACTATAAACTAATATTATTACATACAAAAAAAGATATCTGAATTACTTTGTCCACCACAGATTTGTACTGATTGTCTTGTACTTGCTGAATTAGAGTAGTCGCCATCTTCATCTCCTAGCAAAATTTGAATCCATAGCAAAGTGAGACCTTTGGATATTATTAATCTTAGATTTTATTCTCCCTTCCAGTGATTCTTGGGACATTGCATAGGAAAGGTGATTCCTAAGGATAAGAAGAAAAAGGTTGACTTCTACATCATATTATAAGAGTAGCATTAACAATTAGGGATAAGCCGATACCGATGCCTATGTATTGGTATCAACCAATATCAGTGGTATCGGTATCAGAAAGTATCGGTTGGAATTTATTTACCGATATCAGCCGATACTTGATCTTTCATGGATGTTTGCAAAAATGCTGCACAACAGTTTCACAGAGTCTAATTATCCTGGAAATTATGCAAAATTCGAACTTACTTTTTATTTTGCACCAATTTTGTGGTAAAAAACTGGATTTTTGTTACACAACATGCATTTCAATTATTTTCTTGTAGTTTACGGTTATTACAAGCATAAGAAAACAGTTTTTCATTGTGACATTTCAGGAGAACACATGCTCCCTTCACCAGACATTTATTTTTATATATATTTTTTTATTTAATGAATTCAAAATGAGAAACTCTCTACCAGATGTGGAAACCACAGGAATATATAATATAAGTTGTTCATGTTCAAAGGATTATGTAGGACAAACAGCAAGGAAAATGGCAATAAGATGGCAGGAACACGATTTGGACATTATAAACGTAAACCCAAGAACAGGTTTGTCAGCTCACATCATCCAAGAGAAACATTTGATTAAAAAAGAGAAGGTTTTTAAAAAGATTGACAGGAAACATAAGAGTTGAATGTCTGGGAAGCTTCGTTCATTGCAGAAGAACACTGGAATAAATTAAATAATGAAAATGGTAACGTAGATCCAGTATGGAGTTTTCTTTTTCACAAATGGAGTAAGCCATCATCTTTAAAATGTAATGTAACAGAAAATATCAAAAAACTTTGTGAAAACAATGACGACTTTGAATTACCTGATGATATTTGGGATTCATAATTTTAAATAAGAAATAATGTGATCAAAATTTTTTATCTGAAATAAAAATAAAACAGACTGCTTCTTTTCACAGTTATGTTGCTACATTACAACAATGTAACATTTACAACATCCATTATATAACGGATTCTTTTTGTTTAAACAATTGCTAACCATTGTTATAACTGTATCTTTAGTCAAAATATAAATAAATGTCTGATGAAAGGAGTGTGTGTTCTCCTGAAACGTCACAAGGAAAAACTGTTTTCTTATGCTTGTAATAACCGTAAACTACAAGAAAATAATTCTACAATGCAAGCAATGCGTACATACAACAAAAACTATGTATTTGAATATTCTGATGTAATTCTTGAATATTTTAAAGCAAAATTCTTGGTAAATTTATGAATGCAATTGAAGTAGAATACTTACACACTAATACAGGGTGACCCAGAGATGTATACCCATTTTGGAATGAACATTGCATAGTTAATTGTACACCAAACTGTATTATTTTTGTTGTATAATGTGTGTGATATATTGCCATTTATTTTACATTTATTTATTTATTGCAGTCACCATGGAGTCGTTGTCGGTGGAACATCGCGTGTTCATGTATGATGTCTATGTGAGAAACGGCAATTCAGTGGTTGCAGCTCAGAGGTTATTCTGCCGGCACTTCCATGTAAGGCGGCATGGATCAGTTCCAACATGCAAAACAATCTTAAAATGGGTTAAGCAGTTTCGAACCACAGGCACTGTAACTCCAAAAACACCACCAGGTGCTGAACCTCTGAGTTGCAACATAGGCATCATACATGAACACGTGATGTTCCACCGACCACGACTCCATGGTAACTGCAATAAATAAATAAATAAATGTAAAATAAATGGCAATAGATCACACACATTATACAACAAAAATAATACAGTTTGGTGTACAATTAACTGTGTAATGTTCATTCCAAAATGGGTATACATCTCTGGGTCACCCTTTATTAATAAATATTTTGAACAGCTTTAAATCATTGCAATTTTCAAGTATCGGTATCGGTGGGAATTTGTGAGAGTATCAGTATCGATTCAAAGAGATATTGGCTCAGCCCTACTAACAATACAATACTAATAGGGTTCAACTGACACTTTAACCCTCAGTCATCCGTGCCCTCATAGTAGCACTAATGTCCCATGCACAGCATTCAGTGCCAGCCTATCAATACCAACGTTATTTTCATGAATTATTGATGCAAATCGATGTTGAATTACACTAGTACTTACTGGAAATCAGGCGAAATATAGATGAACGCAAACACATCCATTTTTGACATTTTTAATACCTATTAAAAGAATCTTGAAGCAAATGCACCAAAATGTTATTCTAGAAATAATTAGAACTTTGCCATATAATGAAGAAACTAAAAAATGAACTCACAACACAAAATTTTCAACGTATTTTTCAAAAAAAAAATTTCAACAAATTTTTCGAAACAAATTGAAATCGTACAACTCATATGGGCTTAGAAAGGAGCTATTTGTTCGAAATTTCTCAGTGAAGGTCTTACTGACTCGCAGAAAAAGAAATCAAATGTATGGAGCATAACTCAAAAAAACTTGCAAAATATTTTTTGAATGTTCAAATCTCCATATTTTTCTTCTAATTTTACAAAAAGCCATACTGACTCAAATAAAAGGAACCAAATGTTATCACTTTTCAAGAGCGTTATTTTGACAACTCAGGACATTTTATATGGGTACTGCAATGATTTCCAAATAAAAATAATTTTCATTCCGAAGAACGTACTGTAATTTTATTCTTCTCATTTCCGCCACATTCATGGCTGGCGTACTATGATTTAAAGTAGGAAATGTTCCCGCATGCAGTACTGAGTGCTGCCAAAGGGGGATCGGTCACTTCAGTAGGCATGTACGCAACTGAAAGAATGCCAGAAAAAAGGCACGAACACCTCTATGTTTTAGTGGGAATAGTGTAGATAGGTTACCCAGTGTTTTCCCAGCCATTATTACACTGGTAAGGAAAATAAATCAACATTTTAAAAAAGGCGGTTAGGGAGGGTTAATATATACATGATACTGGGCCTTTCCAGAGAACATGGGTATCCTGCAAGCTACATGAAATAAGGCACTTTCACAGAGTTCAATGTCCTGGAAATTATGCAAGATGAAGAATTTTAAAATAATTTTGCACCAAAATTGTGTAGCAAAAATTAACTGTGATCAATGAAAGTTGTTAGATAATTTTGGCTGCATCAAATGTGAATCTGGGAACAATTTTGTGTAAAAATGTGCAGACTGATTATTTAAAAGCTAGGGATGTGCGAAAAAGAAATTTTGATCAATACTGATAAAGTGCCAATATAAAATTTACCAATACCGATAACTGATATTCTACCAATCTGATATAAAATTCCAAATGGTTCTTGAAGGACCTGAATAGTATTGACCACTGCATTGCAAAAGAAGTTGCATATTTAGACAGTTACTTTTTGAAAAAGTAGGGCTGGAAAATTGTAACAAAATGGCAGAATTTTGCACTAAATTAAAGCATACTTATAGATATATTGGATCAGTAAAATAAACGGTAATTTTACCGATATACGTACTTATATCAGCTGATACCAATTAATCTGTCCCATCCTTATTTAAAACCATTCTGAACCATTTTAAATTGCCTCAATATTCAGATATCAGTGCAGGAAAACTAAAATTAAGCATTCAACTTAAGATGTCTAAAACTAATGAATTGTAAAATAACATAATGGACCATGCCACACAAATTGGTCAAATTTCATATATACGAGGGGAAGTCAATGTGTAAGTCACAAAATGAAATATCTTCGAATTGCTGCAATGTGAAATTGTTTTATGAATATCAGTCGTTGCACTGATGCTTTCTGCAAGTGTCGGTGTAGGTGGCAGCACCACCGTGTATTGTAGTCTAGTAGTCTTGTTCGCGTGCAGTGGCGAGTCATTCGAGTGCCAAGTGGGTAAGATGGCAGGTATTCAGTTACACAGTCAGCACGAAAGGTGATGGTCACCGTGTTTTGGGACAGTAAAGGCATCCTGATCGTGGAATTTCTGCCCCAGGGTCATACTGTCACTGCACCAACGTATTGCAGAACCCTGGCGAAGTTACGGTCTGCCATTCGCAGGCAACGTCCAGGTGCTTCTGTAGGATGACAACACTCTTCCACACAGTGCCAATACCACAGTGGCTCACATACGATCCCTAGGTTGGGAACAACTGGAACATCCAGCCTACAGTCTGGATTTGGCACCATCCGACTTTCATCTCTTCGGCCCACTGAAGAATCACCTGGGTGGTCACCAGTTCCAGGATATGGAGGAGGTCCATCGGGAGGTTACCAGCTGGCTACGACACCAACCACAAACCTTCTTCGCTGCTGGCTTTGAGGGACTTGTGAAATGCTGGGACAAGTGCCTAAACGTTCATGGAGATTACGTTGAAAAATAAATCTCATTTCATCAGGTAACTATTACAACTTTTCTTTCTATCCCTTCTTGCAACTTATATATTGACTTACCCTCATATTATAATTATGTTCCAAAAGACCCTAACAGAAACACACCTGAAGAAGTCCTTCGAGTATGATTTTTCCTTATCTTCCTTTGAATCCTCCTCTCTGTACCTGGCTACATTCTGCTTTCGTTCTTGATTCCTCTGAGATGCATTATCCATCATTTCCCTTCTTCTACGTTCCATTTCTTCTTCCGTCAGCCTCTCCTTCTTCGGCTTCAACCACTTCTCATTCCTCTCTGGTTTTCCCAATGGTTTTCTCCTGTGTGGAGATACAGATCTTGATCTTCTCCTTTGAGCAGAGTCAGAAGGATGTCTTGCTTCCTGCCTCATGTGTTGAGATCCCTCAGTTTTCTACAAGACAAGATAAAATTAATTTTCAGAGTTAAAATTATTATAATTAATTTATTTATGCTTGAATTATCCTGCTGAAAACAGCTAATGAGCCTTAGTACAGCAGTACACACATGTAAGGATATATATGTTACAATTATTTTCTTGTAGTTTACGGTTATTACAAGCATAAGAAAACAGTTTTTCGTTGTGACATTTCAGGAGAACACACACTCCCTTCTTTATTTATATTTTGACCAAAGATACAGTTATAACAATGGTTAGCAATTTTTTAAACAAAAAGAATCCTAATATAATGGATGTTGTCAATGTTACATTGTTGTAATATAGCAACATAACTGTGAAAAGAAGCAGTCTGTTTTATTTTTTTGATCACATTATTTCTTATTTAAAATTATGAATCCCAAATATCATCAGGTAATTCAAATTCATCATTGTTTTCACAAAGTTTCTTCATGTTTTCTGCTACATTAAATTTTAAAGATGGTGGCTTACTCCATTTGTGAAAAAGAAAACTCCATACTGGATCTACGTTACCATTTTCATTATTTAATTTATTCCAGTGTTCTTCTGCAATGAACGAAGCTTCCCAGACATTCAACTCTATGTTTCCCGTCAATCTTTTTAAAAACCTTCTCTCTTTAATCAAATGTTTCTCTTGGATGATGTGAGCTGACAAACCTTTTTTGGGTTTACATTTATAATGTCCAAATCATGTTTGTGCCATCTTATTGCCATTTTCCTTGCTGTTTGTCCTACATAATCCTTTGAACATGAACAACTTATATTATATATTCCTGTGGTTTCCACATCTGGTAGAGTTTCTCATTTTGAATTCATTAAATGTATATTCTAAACTTCTTGGTGATCTAAAAACAATTTTGAAATTAAATCTTCTAAAAATTTTTGCAATTTTATGTGAGAATCCCTTGTGGAATGGAATACACACAAATTTCTTTTCAACAGATTTTTCATCTTTGTCTGTATTTCTCTTTTCCTTTAGTTTTCTTGAGACTTGTATTTTGATTTGGTTTATTCTGTTGGTGTGAAAGCCATTTTCTTTTGCTATATTAAAAAGCCTTTCTTCTTCATTTTTGATATCCTTATTATTAGAACATAGTCTTTGTGCTCTCAGGAAAAAAATGAAAATATATTATCCATTGTTATACGAGAATGTTCTGAATTGGCATGGATGTATTTTTCCCCTGCTACTTTTTTCCTATGCACTGATGTTTAAATTGTTGTGTCAGTTGCCTTAATTTTCAGATCAAGGAAAGAAATTACATTGTTATTCATGGGTTCGCAAGTGAATTTTATGAGACGATGTGATTCATTTAATAATTTAAATACGTCCATGATGGTGTTCTCATTTTTAGCAATAATTAGCACATCATCTACATATCTGATTTAGAGTATGATATCCACACTAAACTGATTAACAATTGGAGATTCTATGGGTTAACCTTCATCTCAATAAGCCATCTGTGTAATGCATCTGTGGCACCTTCTATTGGGACACTAGAATTTAAATTTTCAACATCAAAAATTGCAATACGATACTCATTATTCCAAACAATATTTTTTAGTTTCTGTTTCACTTCATATGCATTTTTAACACTGAATGGTGTTTGTTGTTTAATGACAGCAAGCCTGTCAACTAAATATTTGGATAGTTTGTACGCAGGATGTGTGAAAGTTGCAATGATGGGTCGTATTGGAGTTCCCGATTTGTGAGTTTAGGGTAGTACAAAGGCAATCGGAAGGGTTGAATTTTTGACAATCAGTTTTTTCTTAATTTCTCTTGGTATCGTGATACTGTTTTCATTTACTTTCTTTACCTCATTTATTATTTTAGTTATAGAGTTTTGAGAGCTTTCTGTGAAATTGTTTACTTTGAAACATTCTTCCATTTTTTCTTTATAGTCCTTAATTCGGATAAGCACAGGTTTATTTTCCTTGTTCGATTTTATTAAGAAAATGTATTTTTCTCTCAACCAGATCTTGAAACTATGAACTTTTTTCCCCAACCCTATATGTTCTTTCTCTCGTTCTGTGTATTTTGGACCTCTGTTATTTCTTCTGTTGTATTCAAAACTTAACCATTCATCAAGAGCATCATGTGTGAGACTGTAATTTTCTCTTTTCTTTCTCATCATCTAAGAAATTCAGTGCTTTTTCTATTGAAATCACAAAATCTTCCTTGAGTATATAAGCACTACCAACTGAAAATTTCATTCCGAATTGAAAAATTTCTATATACTCAAGATTGACGGGAAACAGAGTTGAATGTCTGGGAAGCTTCGTTAATTGCAGAAGAACACTGGAATAAATTAAATAATGAAAATGGCAACATAGTAACATAGTTCCTAGAATGGAGTTTTCTTTTTCACAAATGGAGTAAGCCATCATCTTTAAAATTTAATGTAACAGAAAACATCAGGAAACTTTGTGAAAACAATGATGAATTTGAATTACCTGATGATATTTTGGATTCATAATTTTAAATAAGAAATAATGTGATCAACATATTTTTATCTGAAATAAAAATAAAACAGACTGCTTCTTTTCACAGTTAAGTTGCTATATTACAACAATGTAACATTGACAACACCCATTATATAAGGGATTCTTTTTGTTTAAAAAATTGCTAACCATTGTTATAACTGTATCTTTTGTCAAATTAAAATAAATGTCTGATGAAGGGAGCGTGTGTTCTCCTGAAACGTCACAACGAAAAACTGTTTTCTTATGCTTGTAATAACCGTAAACTACAAGAAAATAATTCTACAATGCAAGCAATGCGTACATACAAGAAAAACTATATGTTACAAATTTAAAATAAAAATATGATAATGAAATAACACATAAAATGTAAAGGTACAAGACAATATACATTAAAATACAATGTGAACTTTAGGATGAGTATAATCATTGTAATTTCTGACAATTGAGTTTAGAAAATATTTATTAAATATTAAATATACATCTAAAATTTATAAAAGCAGCTAGTTCCTAGTTTTTCCAATGATTATAGTATTATCAGAGCGTATAGAAGAGAAAGTGTGTGCACTTCGGTTTCTTCCCGTAAGCCAAGTGAATAGAGTGGTGCCCCACCGAAATACTGGCAGCAGCTTTGCTTGCGACGAGCATCTTCTGCTTGCAGTGCGGCCGCACTTTATGTAGAGCGTTGTGTTTTGTTGTGCTAGAATAACATTGTGTACTTTTATTAATGACAACGTTGTTACGTTAATCAGTTTAGTGTCGTTAGGTTTGTGATTGATCCATTGAGACTAGTTTGTGTTGTGTTCAACGCATTATTATTGTGTTTGAGACAGCAGCAAGCGAAAACTACAAGATGCCTACGTGTTTCGTACCCGACTTTAGATCTGGATATGGCCGCTGTTCTTCAGGTAGTAGACATTTTTTTAGGCCACCTAAAGACAGTAATGGTTTCTCAAAATGGGAGAGTGCCATCCCTAGAAAAGATTAAAAACTAAGTCATAATTGCAATGTGTGTGATATTCATTTTTCCACTGACCTTTTAGTGAAAGTGGATTCGTTCATAGTGGATGGCGAAACAGTAGAAATTCCACGACAAAGGTGGAAATTAAAACCAGAAGCAGTTCCTCATATATTTCCTAATATGCCCAAATACCTCTCTAAGACAGTTAAGAAATGAAAATCTCCCATGAAAAGGCAATCCTTGCGGACAGATGATAATGAAGTAAGTACTCGTCTCAATGTATCATTAAGCTTATCAGTAGAGGATGATTTGCTTCACACTGCGGATGCTAGCAATACAATAGCATTGCTAAAGAAAAAACCTTTGCTACCTTTGCCTTCTGAAGCTCACTTGAGAAAATTGGTGAAGGGTCTTAAATGGCCTTATGGCGTAAATTCCCATGCCATCGACGCTATAACACATTATTTTAGTGAAAAGAATGAGAATGAGCGTAGCGGAATGCTGATTTTTGATTAAGTTAAACTTAGGGAAGTTTAACTCGAATTCCTTAAAAATAGACGGCTTTGTTGAATTGGGAAATCTTACTCCAGACGAAAGCAAGAATCAATTAGCAAATCATGCTCTAGTTTTTATGTTTGTTCCTTTTCCGTATAATTGGATTCAACCCATAGCAGTATATGCTAGCAGGATTGCCACCCCTGGTGACATTCTCACAAAAATACTTATCCAGGTTATCATACACTTGGAAAAAGCAGGGGTCAGAATTATTGGTTTTACATCTGACGGTAGCCAATCTAACAAAAAGTTATGGAAATGCTTAGGAATTTCCGGAAACAGAAACAATCTTAAGTGCTCTCTACACAATCCAGCTGACTAGTAGAAAGCTTTCGGCATTTTCAGACGCACCACATATATTTAAATGCAGTGCAGTGATAAAGTGCAGGTGTACTATAATGGTGATATTGTTGATTATTCATTTTTCAGAAAAGTGTATGAACATGATTCATCTACTGAATTTTCGGGTAAGAAAGCTTGCCACAAAGTGACCTCTGCTTATTTGGATTCTAATTCATTCCAATGAATGAATGTAAGACTCGCACTGCATCTGTTCAGCAGATCTGTGGCTAATGGAATAAAATTTTATCGGAGTATTAATGCAGAGGGGTTAGAAGGCAGTGAAACAACGGAAAATTTCACAAGGGACCTAAACTGCCTGGTTGACGCATTAAACTCACTCCTGCACAGGCACTATATAAAGGATCAGAAGCACCTACAACTTTAATAAAATGGAATGCTGTCCTTAGAGATAATCGAAATTCCTTCGCTTCAGAAAAAAACTCTAGAGTCCTTAAGAGTGACTTTAGAAAGTACTTTAGAAGTGTCCGAATATTTGTGGAAGAACAATTACAAGTACATTTTGACAGGAAAATTTAATCAAGATCCCCTAGAACGTGATTTTGGTATATTGCGGTCGTTCACTTGTGATGATCATCCCTCCACTGTGGATTTTCTGCACTTACATATTTGCAATCAATTTATGTACCAGCAAAACTTGCTTTATTTTCGGGCGGAAACTGTGAATGCAGGACTGAATCTCCTCTGACGTATTTTGTTAATCAAATGCGAACTCTGGCAAGAGCAACCGAACATAAAAATCTTTCGGTGAAGAAGCAAGCTGATAATAAAATAAGGGAAAAAATTTCCATTGTTTATTTTTATTTATTTATTGCGTCTTGTTTATCATGGCGAAGTTAAGGCTTTGTAGCCTATTCTACCACTTAACCACTTGAAGATGAAATTCAAATACCGGACTGGGAAAACAACATACCGAACTTAAATGATCAAAGTGTTGGTAAATAATACTTGGTGTATAATTTGACAGGATACATAGTGCGGTATATTTCAAAAGTGATGGATTGTAAACTGTGTACAACTTTTCTGCACGAGGAACCAACTAATGTACCTGCCTCACTTACGCTAATCCAAGACTATGGTTCGGGCGACGGCTGTAAATACCTTACCTATGCATCGAAAAGTGTTTATGCTGTGCTATTACGAGTGGAAGAAGTTGTTGCAGAAAAATTATCATGTGCTAATAGTTTATGGGGTGATATATTTTTTGAGTGTTTGGAGAATTTAAATATAATTGCTGTAAAAACTTCGCAATTAGAATGCTGTGAAGATCATGTGCTGCGTATGCTACCTAAACTCATATTTCACTATCTGAAATGTCGATTTTTTTTCCGCACCAAGGAGATAAGAAAGGAATTAAGTGCCTCGAAGACAGCAAAATCACCTCAAAAATTCTCCAAACTATCCAGCGGCAGAGCTCTTCTCCAAACGTAAGTAACATGCATTTTTGTTTCTTATATAGTTAGTTATGTAAGCAACGCGAGCATCTTCCGTGCCATCTCAAACATCACCACTGCCATCTAGGCAGTGGACCACGGCAACTCAGGCAGTGCCCACACTATTCCTTCTATACGCTCTAGTATTATTATTAATTTTTTTCTAACTTCACTTCTATGAACAGATAGTTTAATTTGGACTGGACCTACAGTTTAAAGTGGGATCCGAACCACTATATGCCTGCTTCGGGTATCAAACCCAGGACCCCTAATTACATGGCAACATTACCACTACCACCAGGAGGCCCTTTATTAGCTTATTTGATTTTGTTATTTAGCATAGATTTTCTGTCACTTTTGCCTAATGGCGAACATGAAGAAGAGTGATGAAATTGATGAAGTAATACTCACAAAGGACACCCATGACCATATGGTATTCTAACCTGAGCCCCTGGTATTGTAGCATACTGTGCAACCGCTCTGCCATGGAGGTTGGCTATTATTTCCACCATTGCACTTGAAATTGGTGAAGTTTTGGTTCAAATATTCAAAGTTTCTCTTGCTTTCATATTTGTACTTATTTTAACTTGCTTCTCTGACATTTTGAGGATAATCATGATGATGAGGATGGCAGACGATTAGATGAAAACACAATGAGAAAGAAACAATCATGCCTAGGTGAGACACAAAAGTGGAACCATTTCATGAGCCAATCACTCAATGCACTTGTGCATTTGCGAGCAGCCAGTATATCAACAAGAAAATGAAAATATACATAGTATATGAATGTTACATGATGAATTTACCTACCAGACAAGCTTCATAATGCAACTGAAACTACGAGTGCCAATAAAAAAGGTCAACTTACTTAATTTTCAATAACGTATACTGTACTTGAGAAGAGAAGAAATCTACAGATTTACAGAGAAGCTAAAAAGTTTATTTATGTTTGGCAAGTTTGGAAACAAAAATTGGACCTGTACTATTAGAGGTCAGTCATCGGAAAGAATAAATTATGCATAATAATTACCACAAGATACAGAACTTCATAATTTCTGTCCTAGCTTGCAAATGAATCTTTTCAAGATAAAACTTTAAGCTAACATGTGATCAGGTATCAAATAAAAAATTGCTTTACAGAATTAGTGTTAGAAAATGTAAGTATTCTGTATTTTTTTGAAAACTAGTGTCTGAAGTATAAGTTACTTCAAACAGAGCAGCCATGTTTTTCACGTTAACATAACAAACATAAAACAACACATTGTTGGAATTTACAATGTAAACTTTACAGAAGAGTAAAAAAAAATTATGTTGACTGCATAATCAAGTCACATTTGCCTACTAACTTTGATTACTGTTGTCACAGTAGGGAATTTAAGATGAACTGCAACATATATCACAAAAATTAATAAGAAACATTAAAACATTTGGCCTAGAGGCAAGTAAAGCTCATGTTCTGTAACATTACCAAGTCTTCGCAACATTACTTACACAAAAACAGAACTATCATTATACAGGTTGGCCAAAAAGTTAAGCAAAAGCATTATCGAAGTATTTTCGTTACTTATTTTTTGGGGCCACCCTATAGAAGGTTAACGAAAACAACCTACCACTAAACCATATGGCTTATGATAGTTCCTATTACTTTCTTCACTAGAACTACTGCTATTCCTCCTCGATCTCCTGTGAGATTTTGTACTATTGTACCTATCATCATCTTCACTATCAGAGAGAACTTTCTTTTTCAAATCCACCATGTCGCTTCTGTTAAGCTTTTCCTTCAGTTTGTTATACTTGGCAGCTAACAGCTTGTCGAGGTCTTTTTCCGTAACAGTATCACTGTCATGAGAATCACTGTCACTGTCAGAAGACTGATATTTATTCTTCTTCTGCTTCTTCCTTTTCTTGTGTTTCTTGCTTTTCTTCTTCTCTTTACGTTTCTTTTCTTCTTTTAACTGCAAAACAAAAAGTCTTAACTGGGAGATCAAAGTTACAAAAATGTTATGCAACAAACCTAGAAATTTATCCATTTTAATGTATGCAGCACAGTAACTTCCTTGGTAACCTATTCAGATAAAGTGGCACATTCGTCAACTGTCAACTTTATTGGAACAGGAGTGTACATACTATAAAAATAGGTAGAGGCATGCATAATTCATTTTTGACAGAAACACAAAATGTGATGTAACACACATGACGCTCATTTTTCATGTTCTTGAAATGTGCGAGGTGCACTTTCCTACCATGCTTTGTCAGATGCAAAATGCGAAATAAGCTCTTAAACATGACACTTTCTAAAGACTGAATTATCCTGTGAATTAACCAAATCACAGAAAATTGATTAACTCAGCTATAAATATTTGAGAAGCAAAAATGAACTCCTTTACACAGGAATAAACTCAATACTCTGACAATTACATAATTGTACTATTAAAAGGGGAGAGTTTATTTTGTGAAATAAGTATAGTTTTTAAATCAAATTTGGGGTTATATTCACCATTTTAACACTGAAATGCCATTTTGATCCCAAAATCTTGATTTTTTTATTCATCATAAATGTGTGGTTCTGAAAATAAGGCTTCAGAAACAACATTTGTTAGTTCTTCACTTACATGAGAACAGCACACCATCTACTGTTCTAAGCATGATGTAATTAAAACTGACAGAGTATCTTTGTATAATCACACGATGGTGTTAAAAGTAAACAATATGTGCCAGAATAAGTGGTATTAGGTCTGAGGCAATAGCACTTTCGTCTGATACTGAAACCAATATAGACGGCCTTTCTGGTGGAGAGCATGCTATGATGCCAGGGATCGTAGGTGTGAATCCAGGCCTGGGTGTTCTTTGCGAGTGTCCCTTCATCAATTTCATCATATCATCACTCATTCTCATCTTTGCGATTAGCCAAAAGTGGAAGAAAAGCAAAGTAAAACAAATCTAATCAATCAAAAACACTAAAGTTGCTGACCAAGGTAGTTTATTAATATTTAAAAACACTTTTACATGTAATGTAATTTTTCTTTCTTAGTTTAGTTTAGTTCTTCGTCTGAGGAAGACCCTGATAAATGCACATGGGATTCACAACCAGTCAATTTTCAACCAATCACAAGGGAGAAACATGTTGACGTCATCTGCTGCAACTGCAAGGCGAGCGAGGGTTCTTCAAGGTCGCTTTCACCTCCTCAAGTCACCATTCTTTCGACAGAATTGAAGTTTAAACGTGTTATAGCTTCACAATAGAGCTATGAAAAGTGTCAATATTAGTGAAATCAAAGCTCAGTCAGTTGATTACTGTAACTGGAGGAAGCCTGGAATATATTATAAACTTAGGTATGATATTTACCATCTTGGCAAGGAATGGAAGAAAGTTGCTCCAGATGTCAGTAAAAAGAAGTTTTAGTGTATTTTGTTTTTTAAATATAAATTTACATTGCTGAAACATGTAGGTCGTCCAGTACTGCAACATGAAAGTTGGAGGTGACACGTTCGTCATGACGCCACTTCCACTCCTTGGCGGTAATTGGCTAATAACTTGCCAGTTGCAAATCCAATGTGCATTCGTGAAAAATGCGACCCTGATAGAGGATAGAAACATTACATGTAAAGTGTCTTTAAATCTTAATAAACTACCTTGGTCAGCAACTTTAGTGTTTTTAATATGGAAACAAGGCTTAATTATATTACTAATAAATCATTACCAATATAGATACCCTTACTGATTACCACTAATTCTGACACTGATACATGAACACTAACAACTTCGTAAAGTTGTTTCAGAACTTTGCATTCTTTGTTTCTACGGCTAAGCCAATAATAAATCAAACACTTTTATTCAATTCCCACTCTGATATCAATACCTGAAGAGTGCAACAATTTTAACTGTTGAAGATAGTAAGAATGCAACAACTCTACACATTTAAATAATTTTGATAGCAAAGTGGTCACTACCTTTAGTCTTTGATGTGAACTGTCCTGTATTTGATTCTTCTTGAGATCCTGCAAAATGTATGTATTGGTCCAACATCGCGAACACAGCTTGGAGGCTACTTGAAAAGAAGTACTAGTGGACTGCAGTCTAGAAAGCTTAGATAACAGTAGTAATGGGATCTAATGCACTGACCACACATATCAGCACACATTTTCACAACTTATCTAGCAGTTACTTTACGAATAGACAAATACGCTTACCAATTTCTGGAGTTGTTTCATTTTGATAGGGTTACTTAATATTTTTGATCTGCTTTCAATTTCTTTCTTCTTGATTACATATAAAGGATCTTCCTGTAACTTTCGACCCACGTCCACTTGTTCACTTCCGGCTGATGAGAAGATTGAAGCTGGGATACAATCTGAAAGAAATAAAAAGCATTATACGTGTGTTCTTCAAATCCGATTTTTTTTTTCATGAAACTGGTAAAAATTACCAAAAAAAGAATCACAGTTATGAAGTAGTAAGTTTGTTTCGTTATCTTCTACATTATTGTCTATTAAATTTCTTTAAATAATTCTTAATTGTGTGCACGGTTTAATTTATCTTATATTTTTTAGTGTATTGTCTACTTGTATTTAAATCTTAATATGAGAGTATGGGGTGGGCCTGATTAATTAATTATTACTCTACTGGTAAATGCTGATAATGTATACATGCACGGTTACAAATTTGAAAATAATTTTACCAACTTACTACCACAATTCAGAATATGTACACTTTTTTAAAATACAGTTAATTTCTTTCCATTTTATTTATTTATTTATTGACAAAATTCCAGATACAGTACAGGTGGCCATTTTACACTGAAATTGTCAACAATGAAAAAGCAATAATAATAAGCAAAAAAATAAAACTAATTAAGACTAAGAAAATAACATAAAAGTGAATAGCAAATGAACAAAAAAAAAAGTAAAAGATGGCACTATGTGATATTATTTCTTCTGATAGAAGAAAGAAAGGCAAACTTGGAGGAAAATATATCAATACTTGGGTAGAGATCATTGTATTGTGTTGCAGGTCTGTAAAAGAGAGATCTTTTATGAATTTCTAGTCTAGTTTTTTTTTTTTTTTTTGTATAAAATAATCTTGTGTTGTGTGCATAGGTACTCGAAAGTGGAATTCCTCAAGAAGCGTGTTGCAGCGGATTTTGCCATTGACAATTTTGTATAAATAACTGAAATCATTCTGCAAACGTAGCTGATAAGCAGTTTGTAAGTTAAGAAAAGACAAGAGATGCGGAGATGAAAAATTGCGTAATGAGGAAACCCTCTAATGGACTATAGCTAGGAAGAAGTCAACTAAAGGTTAAAAGATTAAAAATCAGTAATTTACGTATGTGAGCATGAGATTTGTCGAACTACGTTTCAAAGGTTATACTACCTCCTTCTTCAGGTTGAAGCGATGTTTTCAGACACTGCTGAAGCTGCTGAAGGCGAACTGCCGATCGGTGCTCGGGGTATTTTACATCATCTTTTTGGTAAGTGTCTTTTCCTATACCTTTTGACCTAAATCCTCAACCAACACTTTCTCGACGAGGCACCATGACAGGTGTCTGAAAACATCGCTTCAACCTGAAGGAGGTAGTATAACCTTCGAAACGTAGTTTGACAAATCTCATGCTCACACACGTAAGTTACTGATTTTTCATCTTTTAACCTTTAGTTGATATTCGATTGTGAGCAATTAGCACATTACCAGTATGAAGGAAGAAGTGAAAGACTGAATCGATTCTAGAGAGCTGAGTGGGACATGCCATGGACCAGATGGGAGACCAGTATTCTATTATTGGGGAAATTAATGATTTGAAGTACAAGGGGAGGGTTGAGATGTCACTAATTTCAGTGAAACGGTAGAGTAAACCTAAGAGACGCATTGGCCTTTTTTGTGGTGCCTAAAATTTGTTCCTCAAATGTGAGCTTTTAAGAGATGGAGTAAGATGACTTTAACAGATTTTCCTTGAGAGAGATAGTGAGAACAGTACACTTGTCAGGATGTAATGTAAGGTCTCATGTCAGACACCAGGAAGTAAATGTTGATATGTCATTCTGAAGAAGATGAGTATCGTCTGAAGTGGAGATTTCTCTGAAAAGTTTACAGTCATCTGCAGTGCTCAAAAAATTTTCTTCAAAGCTAGGTGCCAGGAAACCACCTACTAACAATTGTGCATACTACAGTATGTTTCAAAAGTTGCACAATCCAAACTTTGAAAATGTATATCATGAAAATCGTAAGAGATATTTACACCGGGTTTTATGCACTAAACTAATCCTGTAGGTTATCACTGGGTTCATAAATTTATGTTAGCATTTATCTAAATAAAAGCAATGACATTATTTTAAAAAAAACATTGTTAATTTGCTGAAAACATCTGAGAACTAATTTTCAACAATAAATACCAACTCTTAAACAATTTGTGGGATCATTTGTTGGTGTTTGTTTGTAAAACAGTTGCTTTGTGAGGTACAGCAGAAGCAGGGCATTTTTTATTGGAAAACCTCTTGCACATGAGTGTAAGAATGAGTAGTAAAATACTCTTCAGCAATGCACACGCACTGCTCCAAAGAATACTCTATGCTGAATTAATTAAAAAATCAGGCACAGTAGCGGCTAAAGTGAGCGAAGAGAATTCAATGTAACCAGGGGCAGCCTAGGATTCTCTCAAGAGTCCAATTTCTGCACAAAATCTTGATTTTTCACGTAAATGTATAGCCAATACTTAGACACATGTTGCATGCGACTGTTGGCAATATTTCGACCTGCTAGTGTTGCCACATACGGAGATATGTCCCAAAAATGGCACTTTTTCACTCACCCATAAAATCGCCAGTCAAAAATTCATCAAATGTTGCACATGACCAATATTGGTCGCAAATGACAGACTGACATGGCATCAGTCATCAAATGTCTAATTACGACCCTTCAATAATTTCTTACATATTTTTCTCACTTAGAAGTTCATTTCTGGAAAAATTTGAAAGCTGCTTTCCGTCAGTTATTAATTTATATAATTTTCTGTACGGAATGAACTGATCATTTTAAGCATTGAAAAACATCTCAATGGATGAGACTTTATAATGCAGAAAACCCGGTGTAAATATATCTTACAGTTTTCATGATATACATTTCCAAACTTTGGGTCGTGCGACTTTTGTAACACTCTGTATAAGATGTTGAGCATCACGGTATTCAAAACATCGCTAAATTATTTGAGAAAGCAGGAAATGGGGTGTTAGGGGACAAAGGGTAAGAAATGTTACTAACTCTATGGAATGTTCACAACGTTGATAAAAAAATCCTAACTTACGCTGTACTGCAATTTGAACTTAGAATCATCAAAATTTCGTACATATTACAGCAAAATATCACAGTCGCCAGGCTGAAATTCTTAGTCGCCATGGCGACCGGGATTTTTCGAGCCCTGGCCATCTGCGAAAAGAAGTTAACTACTAGAGGGAGCTGTGAGATGGTCGGCAAGGTCGTCAACGAATAATATGAACAAGAGAGGTCCTAGAACACTGCCCTGTGGAACTCCAGAGGACAGGAAGAAAGTTAGAAACAGGTCCTGCAAAAACGACATGTTGTTGGCAATCACTAAGATAATCTGCAAGAAGGGTTAGAAATTTGCCATGAATGTTGAATCTATTGCATAATTTGTGAAAGAGAAGACTATGACTAACAGTATCAAAGGCTTTGGCCAGATCAAAGTATATTACATCTAATTGTGAATTATTTGAAATACATTTCAAAGCATGTGATAGAAAAACAGACAGGTTTGTAAGACAGGAGCTACCAGGAAGAAAACCATGTTGGTGAAAGCTTAAGTAAGGAGAAATAAATTTGTACAGTCTGTCTTTGATTACTTTTTTACAGATAATGGACAGAGGAGAGAGTAAGGAGATTGGTCTGTAAGATGAAACAAGATTTTTGTTACCACTTTTGTGAATCGGTGTCATGTTAGCTTGTTTCCAAGCGTGAGGAAAGATGCCTTCCGAGAAACATCTTTTCCAGAGAATGGAGAGGGGATAGCACAGTTCTCCTGAGGAACATGGTGTTGATATCGTCCGGTCCTAGGGCACGGTGAGCTGAAAGAGACAATAGATTCTTCACCTCATCGGGTGTAGTGACAAGCGTTGTTAGAGAGGAGGAACAGACTGGTCTCATGTTTGGCAACGCTGCAAGGGAAGACGGCGGGCAGAAGTTACTGAGAAAATAAGCGTTCAAGAGTTCTGTCCTTCGGTCCCCTATCGCACTTTCACTATCATGTGTAATTTCAGCTGGAATCCTACTGTTACTTTTTCTTAAGTTTATTAGATTAAAAAAGTTTCTTGGGTTTTCCGGGATTGTTGTAGTGATATTATCTATATGTTCCTTGTATTTTTTCTGAAGAAGATACTTTGAGTGCCGTCGCAGAGCAGCAAAGGTGTTGTGCGTGTGTTCACTCGGGAAGTCCTTTCAAAGTTGCCATGCTCGTGTCTTGTTGGCCAGTACATCCTACACTTCGGAGTCGAACCAACACTGAAATCTACGAGAAGACATTTTTCCTGTAGGCAGGTGGTCCATCACTGCTGCTTGAGTGACACCTGTAAATAGGTCAGCTCCCTCGTCGACGGTTCCATCTTCCAAAAGGACCCAGGGAAAGGAGTCGAGGGAAAGTCTTATCTCCTCCCACGGCGTTCAGTTCCACAGGTAGTGTTTGTTCTGGATGGAGGGGCAATGACCTCTTCTAGGGGGTGGGGGGATGAGAATAGTAACATCCAAACTGTCGTGGTCGGAGGTCAGGAGGTTCTTACGTGGTATGATACTAATTTTGTTTAGGATGGACAGAACATAGTCCAGGTTGCTGTCCTTCCTGGTGTTGAACAAATTACGTTGTTTCAGGTTTAAACCACAGGTGAGAGTTTCAATAAACCATGCGTCGTTCGTACACTTTGCTGTTCCATTCTCAGGGTCTTGCCAGTCAATAGAGAGGTTGAAGTCGCCGAAAAGCACGTCTCCCAGGGCAACTGAGCACCACACATTCGTGATATCGGCCACACTGTAGATGATCAACACCATGCTCCAGCTACCTTATACCCCAAGTATCCATGGAATAGAAGCTGGGCAAGTCCCACAATAATAGAATCGCCTTTATTGGGTGTACGTGTTTCATCCTCATGGGCCGATATTACAGAAAAAAAAAGTATCTTCATGTAGGACACTATCAGAAAAATTTCCACCTAGATATCACCCACCCTGGGAATCAAATGAGGGTCTCCCACATGGCAGTCAGAGGCTCTACCGACCAGATCACTAAGGCTCTGAAAAGGCAAGGATAGCAAGCAAGTATTGTAGATCAAAGTAGCCCACCTGCACTGAAAAACTAAAGTTTAGATCAACATTCAGCTATGACATGATAAAATATTGACTAAAGAACTTGGACAATAAATAAAAACAGCCACAAATGCACACTGAAATATAGTTCTCTGTGACAAACTTCTCTTCAGAAAATTGTTCTGCGATTCAAGAAATTTGGTAACAGCTGCACCCACCAACCTCAAGTTTGACATTTAAATCTGCTACACATAGTTGTACAGTCACGGACACTGCCAGCTTGTAATGAATACATTGACTTTCAATGGAATCGGTACAAGCCGGCAGTGTCCGTGACTGTACAACACAAAAATAATTATGAATATGTATGCTAATATGGGCTCCCACATGCCAAATGGATGGTGCTGGTGCTCTTATCTTTGGTGTGAGTGGTTTGTTTCTGGTGGGAACTCCCCCAAATTTCGATGCTGACCAAGCACTGTAAGGACAATTTGGGAAGTAATTGAAAAGAAGAAGTAGCAGGTGAATAAAAATAGCCTCTTGGCAGCCCCTGGGCATCAGAGCTGTTGCACCACGGAGTTTGGTTTCATTTACATACGTGATACGACTCCTAAGATAGTTTCACTCACCATATTCAATAGAATTTTTGGAAGACGATGGTCTTGGACCCTTTTCTTCAGACTTGTCAGTTTGCTGGAACTGCTCAAATGATTTGTCAACGGCACGACCCAACAGGTATGCTTCCCGGTCAATGACATTGCCTGGCCCTCTATACATCCAATCCAATTTCATATTATCTTTTTTCCTAGAGGAAGAAAAATATTATTGGAATAATATACAATGCATTCTGTATCCTGCTGGCCTAATGAAGTAACACTGAACATTTTACATAACAAAACAATCTATATCAGAAATATAAACTTAAGACAACTCAAAAACCTTATCAAAAACCAGAAACCATATTTCTTGGGTATAGCTTCTTCAATTATTTTCAAATATGTTTGCACTAGGGATGAAGGGAAGATTTGGATATTAGATTTGGTTATTGTATATAATATCTAGGATTCGAATCCCACTAAGGAATGCACAAAACTGGTTTGTACTTTGATTCCGATACCAGTATGATTTCTCATCCAAACTTTATATCTGTACTAAAGGACATTTAGGTATGTATTATTCGGCAATTATTTTGATCTTCAATAAATAATTAGTAGCTAACATTGTTTGCAGAAAAGTAAGTAAAAAAACACATTCATCCAGTGTCTGAATGTTATATTTTTGTCAGGACTGTTGAAATAACATTTTATTTAATGTTGCTCAATTCAGATCAGTAGCATATTTAATAAATAATTTTCTTTGCTTTCTCATTTCTCTAGGTGCAAATTTACATTTGTCCACTCAGGAACATTCTATGACTGAATGGCACTTAAAGACATTTACAATATATGGGTACTTCACAACAAAATATTTTCTTAAAATCAACAACCCTAACCTACTTTTCAAGTTTGAAGTAATTTTGGGTAGGGGTGCTAAAGTCAGTTAAATATTAATGATTTGGGTACATTGGTATAACTATTGGCTTAGCTATCTTGGTCCTACCTGTCACCAAGAAAATAAAAATATGACCACTTGAGTATGAAAGAAAAGTGAATACAAATAATGCTGCTTAATATGTTCTATTCAGAAGTAACATCTGTCGACTATTGTTAACTGTGGTAATAATAGTCCACAGATTATCCTACTTTTCTTCTTGAGACATTGATTCTGTTACAATTAATCAAGCGCTATAAACAGCAATATAATTATCATATTTCTTATGTTCATTTGCATTATCTTATATTCTGAATGCATTTTATCATCGCTTAATGATGGAGAGGCTTGAGTGGCAATCTCACTTTCTTATGTTTGCCTATTTTGATTTGAACCACGCTTTATGGCTGATAGATGGAGATATGAAACTGTCCTATCATAGCTGCAAGTTTCTAAAATTTACAGGTAAAAAAAAGAAACGCTTTCTCACTTCTGATGTTACATAAATTTGTGACAAACAAATAGGCACAAAAAATGTACAAATGGTGCTTATGGAACTATGTCAGATATGATATGACAGCCCTTGGGGGCTACAAAATGAGTACTTTCCATATCTCTGCCTCAATTACTTGAATTTTAGGGCCTTTTTGATGGAAACTATGTAATCAATATGTCCCATTTTCAATACACACACGTTGGTTCATATCCTGCTTTAAATTGTAGCTCTGCCCTATCTGTGGATAAAGTGGACTAAATAAACAATCTTCGACTTGAGCTTTAAATGTAATTTGATTTTTTCTTTTTTGGCAAAATTTGTTAACTCCTAACCCAGTTGATATATTAACCTAAGATTCTGAGACTCTTCATCCTTAAAGGTGTAAGCAAACTCATCAAAATCTGAAATGGTTAAGTAGAATTTGAATGAAAAGTGTGTTGATATGATGTGGAATGAACCTTACTCTACTACTCCTTGGTCTTCTGCATATTTTCGTATTTCTTCCCTCGCCCTTTCTTCTCTTATCTCCCTTTGTAGTTCTGCAATCTTCCTCTTCTCTTGTTCATGTTTTTGTTCTGCCTTCCACACCTTCTCCATATTTTTCATCGTCGAAGGATGCCATGACTTCTTCAAATTCTGAGAAAGAAAAAACATTTCAACAAAACTACATGCTACACAAAGCTGTTTGGAATTATACAGGTCAGCATCTTTATAAGAGATGGTGTAATGAATCGGATGTGAATGAGTGGGCGATGGTTTTCCCCAGTTAGGAAAACTGTTACAAAAATGTCCTCGTCTATCTCATTTTCACCGTATTAAAACATAGTAGAATTCCTCCAATTATCGGTACCTTGACCCTCTGTACTTCCTCAACAAAGTGAAACATTTTCCAAGGTTTATGAATAGTTGTTTATGACCATTTTCTGTTGTTTTCAGCTGGCGGAGATGTATTATTGTGAAGTAAAGAAAGTCAGTACCAGTCTGTTAATAGCCAAAACACATTTCATTCGTCAATTTCGTCATTTTTTACATTCGTACTTACTTATTATGCATTGCGAAACATTGTTTAAGGTGGGATTTTGCTTCTTTCACTGAAATAACTTCAATTTTTTATGAGTATTTATTGTTCGTTGCTTTTTCGCTTTCTTTACACACAATATTGCGAGCAAATCTTGACTAGCGTTGTCTATCACATGTGGGTATGCAGTATTTCAACCTTCTTAACCAAAAAATTCCTACTTTCGTGTTACAGATTTTGTATTTTTTTCCAGGTTCCAAAACCCCACAAACCATTCATAAATAGCCCCACGAACCATGCATGGCAAGGTTAGGTTAGGCAAACATAGTTGCCATGTTCTGGGAAACAATGGCATCATTGGAAACACTTACTGGGGGTTACGTCATTGAATGCACAGAACATTTGGTTCACATAGTCGAAGGTAATGGAGGCAAGAGCTTTTGTGCATCGCAGAGACATTAATGTTGAAAATTACATGTTTTACCAGCCAAATAAATTGAACGAAGGGAGAAAACACTTCCACGACCTTTCAAAAGTCTACAGAAACTCAGTTCCGTAAGTACTTTCCCCTGTAAAATTGAAGAAATGTGTTTTGGTTATAACAGATATTTTGGTTTAACTCCAGACAATATGTATCACATACTATGATGCTAGCATATGGATGGGATGAAATTCTAATATGTTACAAGATATTTGTTCTAGAAGTGTACTAAGTCATGGTAGCTGTGCATCAGAGTCTGGGCAGAGTGGTTAGCATAGCATCATACTACGATGAACCCAGAGGTCCTAGGTTCGAATCCTGGGTTAGGAATGGGCTTTCCTGATTTGTTCCTTCCATAAATTCGTCATCCTTCCTCATTGCCACAATCACTATAGACATACAGAAAGCATGATGAACAAGGACAGAATATAAATAAGTTAACTGGGAGAGGGGAAAATTGAACTAAAAGTGAATTTTCATTGACATCGTAGTTGAAAGTACACAAGTTGTTCAGTGAATATCGAAGGATATTTTACGTGCATTTTTCCACTGTAAATTATTTGATGCAACAGTAATTGTATTAGAAATAGTCGCGATTAAAATCGAATAAATCTGCACTTAATATCACTTACCAAATCTCCACCTCCCATTTTGAACTTCAATGGAATTCAAGCTATGGCTGCTAAGTTCAACGATTTTTATTGTGACAACATAAATTTTGATATACGCACTTTATAAACATTCTCACGTAAGTACGATATATGCTTGGAAAATGAAAATAAACTCATAACTTCCACATGGGTATCTTATTCCGTCATGAATTCTTTGCTTTCGATTTGCATTTGCAGAGGAAGAGCTGGCTGTAATCTGTGAGCTAAGGTGATTTGTAACTATTCAGTATTCTGTGTGGTGGAAATCAGTTTGGCCAAAGATTTTATTTAATAGTTTGTCCCTGTCCATGGGCGTCCGGAAGGGGTGTGGAAGGGGGGCCGTGGCCCTCCCTGGAAAATGAAAGTCCACCAAAAATTATGTATTTCACTCATATAATTTCATTTTAGCCACATTAATATGTGTTAATTATTGCATTAACATCATAAATTCAAATTTATGCAATGTTTTTTTTAGGGAACTACACTATTTTGGGGAAAATGTGACTTGTTTGCCCCCCTGGAAAAAAATACCTTCCTTGCCCCTCCCTGGAAAAATTCCTGCGGACGTCCATGTCCCTGTCCCCTTCAATCCTACCATAGAATCCTACGGCCGAGACACTAAAATCAAATCAACGATTCAACATCTATTATTATTATTTCCACTGACTCAAATAAAACATAAATTTGCAAAGAAAAAATACAAATTATCTCCCTAACAAAAATTGAGGCGCGATTTCGTTTCCTTTACGCTTTAAATAATTACAAGCTTTTAATGTCACATTCGTCAGACGTTATTCTTTTTCCTACTTTTTTAAGTTTGCAACATGAAACAATTCAAATTTTAACATATTTGCTATACAAGACGACAGCATACAGCCTTGGGAAAAAATTATGATGCGGAAGAATGAACGTTTGGTGACCGAATGTGTCATAAGTCCTACTACTTCACTTCCGTTAATATAAACCAATCAGAGGTATCCACATACCCGGCATTTCCTCCTTTCGGAACTGTTGTCGTCTGTTTCTGTTCTCTACTACACGATGGACCCACAAAGAATTTGGTGTTGGTTTTTTTTATGGTTAAATATTGGTATCTGCATTTTACCAGTCCTTTCTGGGTAAGAATACTCGTCATTGTTAGTGCATTCAATATTAAAATTTTCTTTTCCGTATGATTACTGGCTATGAACAATTACCAGATTTCAAAATTATCTGTTGTCATTTTATTGGGAAATGCTTATTTTATTATGTATGCAATTTTTGCTGTTATTATATACATGAAGTTTGCAAAAAGATTATGCACCTAAATACTTTAATTCATAGTTCTTTCTTTTTTAATGTAAGGTGAATTCTTGATTGTCAAGGAATATAAGAAAATGTTTCGTTGAAATTTCTCCGCATTCGTATTTTGTAATGTTAATAGCATGTAAATGTAATAGAGACAGGAATTTTTTTAGTTTCTTTTCCCAAAATATTATTTTAAGGTGTGCAGAATGCAGTTTTCATGTCTTTAGATTAGTCATTTTGCTACGTTGATTTAATGTGTGTGTATGTTTCTTGTTGAGCCCTTCACGATAGTAATTAATTTTGTATCGAACTAATACTTTAAACCTTCTATATTTAAAACAAAGGATAGTATTTTCCCATTTACCTGATGTGTCATCTTTGACATTTGCCTTTGATGTTAACATGGTAGCACAAATGTTTAGGTACTGGTACTAAAGTACTGCCAGTTGTATGTGTTACCACTGGTGATTTGAACGCTTCCTTGTTTTAGTTACATTAAATTGAATTTGTTAAAGGTAACAGTATGGTATAGTGAAAACACATTTCTTCAAATTTACAGGAGAAACTACTTACGGAAATGAGTTTCTGTAGACTTTTGGAAGCTCGTGGAAGTGTTTTCTCCCTTCGTTCAACTTATTCGGCCGGTAAATCATCTATTTTTCGACATTAATGTATCTCCGATGCACGATGGCTCTTGCCAGCATTACCGTCGACTATGTGAATCAAGTGTTCCGTGCGTTCGATTATGTAACCCCTTGTTAGTGTTGCAACCACGCGGTAGTTTTACAAGATGATGATGTGAGCGTTTTTTTTCCCAATTTAATTTTCTGTTTGCCTAACCTAACTGAACCTAACCTAACCTTCCATGAATGGTTTGTGGATCAATTTTCGCTTAAAAACCTTCTGTGAATAGTTTGTGCGACATTTTTCGGTTAATAAGTGTTAGTGTAGTAACCACGTGGTAGTTTGGTATAATTTAACAATACAGGAAATTTATCCAATTTGTTTGAAATTTTTGATACTTACTAATTTGGGCCTCGTAATCACGAATCTGCACTTAAAATAACATGCCTTTAACAGGGACTCTATAGAGAAAGCCAGGGAGCTGGAGCGGAGGTGGGGCCGCAGGTCAATTACCCCAGGGGCGGAGCCTGGAATCAGTGGGAAATTTGGAAATCTAGGGTGTAGAAATTAGAACTTAATTTAGATTATTTTGCTATTTCCACGTGTGAGCCCCAAATTTTAACTGCGGATTCGTGATTAGGGGGCCGAAATTAGTGAGTGTGCCGAATTTCAAACAAAATGGAGAAATTCCCGGTATTGTAAAGTCGCTCCGGTAGTTTTACATGATGACGTGTGAGCATTTTTTTTTTTTTTTTTCCAATTTAATTATCTATCTTTACCTAACCTAACCTTCTGTGAATGGTTTGTGGATCAATTTTCGGTTAAAAACCTTCTGTGAATAGTTTGTGTGGCATTTTTCGTTTAATAAGTTTGGAAACACTGCATATCAGCTGACGATAGACAACGCGAGTCAAGATTTGCCTGCCATATTGTGTGTAACGAAAGCGAATTAGCAATGAACAATAAATACTTGTAATGGGAACGAGTTTACAATACCGGACCACTCTCCAATTTCTATGAAATTTTGCCTACTCACTAATTAATTGTGAACTCCTAATCACGAATCTGCATGTAATAATTGGCGGTCAAGTATGGAAATCGAGAAAAAAATTAAATAAACTATATTTTCTTAACGTAACGTAACCCTACCATAAGAACAATAGCTCCACGGAAGACGCCATTTTCCCAACATGAAGAAATCAACAGGTAAGATAAGGTATAGTTCTCTTAGCTAAAATATTAATTTTTCTTTGTATTTATGCTAATGGAACCTAACCTAACAGGCCTAACCTAACCTCGTAGGCATTCCTCGTCTGTCGTCAACAAGATTGTTGTGCGTAAAGGAAGACCATTAGCTAATTAATTGCGAAAGAGAGATGGTTCCGAATTGCTGTGTATGGACAATCACCGTGGTAAATCGCAAGGTTATTTTACAAGTTGTACACGTAAATGTACAATTTTAACAAGTGACCGCCAAATATGAACTACAGATACGTGATCAGGACACAGAAATTAGTAAGTAGGCGAAATTTTATAGAAATTGGAGAGTGATCCGGTATTGTAAACTCATGCCCTTGTAATGTGAGAAATTATGCTTTTTCAGTGAAAAAAGCAAAATCCCACGTTCAAAAATGTTCCGCTATGCATAACAGGTAATGTAAATAATTAGGAAATAAACGAGAGAAATTTGTTTTCACTATACCATACTGTTACCTTTGTTAAATATCTAATAGTAGCATAAAATCAATTGGTACCATTGTCATAACTTTTAAAAATATACACAAAGACAAAAAAGTAACACTTTGACTATGAAGTGATACATACATATATGTTCATAGTCGAAGTATTACTTTTTTGGGTAACGGTTCCGGTTGTTTTTTTTCAAATTCTCCTAGCAGAAAGACTAATTATCATAGAATTTTGGAAATCATTGTCATGCGAAATTTGAACCTTTCATGAAGTAATGAGCACTGTTTGGATTCGAGAAGAAAGTTATTTATGTTGAAAAATAAACTTAAAATTACCTTACGCAAGCGTGCGTGCTTTTCATGGACAAGGTACTCTCTGTTGACAAGGGACAGTAAATATTGTAGACTAGTGGGAATGAATGCAGAAGTAAGTCAGAACCTTAGTATAATGCATTTAGGGACTTTATTTTTATGCTAAGAGAACCTAACCTGACCTGCCTAACCTAACCACGAAAGCATATATTAAACAAAATCAATAAAACTCCACAGTATGTGTTAATAGACGTAAATCGAAATCGAACCATGTAAAAATTGCATTCGTAGCATGATGAAATTGCAATAAAACAAAAGGAACTTGGGCCCTTTTTTGTCTTTTGTGTATATATTTTTTCAATACAAAAAAATAATAATTAAATGCCATGTTTGTTTATGCAGGAGAGACTTCTATAGAATCCTTGGAATTTCAAGATCAGCAGCTACTAATGAAATAAAGAAAGCTTACCGTAGAATTGCAAAAGAATTGCATCCAGACAAGAACAAAGATGATCCAAATGCTGACCAAAAGTTCCAGGACCTTGGAGCTGCGTATGAAGTACTTTCAGACCCAGACAAGCGAAAAATGTATGACAGATGCGGCGAAGAGTGTGTTAAAAAAGAGAATATGATGAATGGGATGGACCCATTTTCCAGCTTCTTTGGGGACTTTGGTTTTCACTTTGGAGGTGGAAGTAATGAAAGGGAGACCCCAAGGGGGGCTGACATTGTAATGGACTTACATGTGACACTCGAGGAGTTATATGTAGGAAACTTTGTGGAGGTATGTTTGGAATTTATGATACATGTTTTCGTACTTTTTTTTTTTAAATTTGTGAGACTGCTTCTCGTGCAGTTTTTGCCCTGTATCTTTATGTAAAGATAGGTGTGGAGGATTTTTGGTTGGTTTGTTTAAATATTTCTCTTATGCATTTTACTATGATTTGTGTAAATACAGGGGGGTTCAAAAAAATGTACTCACTGTTTGATAGTCCATATCTTCTGACAAAATTGACTTGCGGGTACAATTTTTGGCACTGTGAGAGAGTTATGTTGATGTTCAAAATGACCACCAGCAACTTCTAAACAACTCCGATGGCGCTGAACTGCAGACCGTACTACGGCCGTCAGTGTATCTAGCGTAATGGCTGCACATGATGCTATTATTTTTTCACGTAGCTCGTTGAGTGTAGTTGGTTTTTGTCGATACACGTCATCCTTGACGGTCCCCCACAGGTAGAAGTCCAGTGGTGTCAAATCAAGGGACCGAGGTGGGTACTCAATAGCACTGCGTCGACCTATCCACCGTCCAGGTAGAGTGTCATCCAGGTACAACCTGACATCGCGATGGTAGTGAGGCGGGGCTCCATCTTGCTGCAAGTAAAACATTTCATCAGCAAACAAGGTTCGGATGACAGGCATAATTTTTGCCTGAAGCATTTCAAGATACACCTCACCGGTTATGGTACCCTCGAAGAAGGGACCAATCAAACCACGCGATGACAGACCACACCACACGTTAAGCCCCGGTAGATTCACTGCCTTCTCCACATAAACGTAAGGATTGAAGGGCGACCAGTAGACACAATTGTGGGAGTTCACAGGACCGTTAAGTTTGAGTTGCGCCTCGTCAGACCACACAACTGTCCCTGCAAATTCCCCATCCTCGCGAACCATGTGCTCAAACCATTTGCAGTATTCGACCCTATGATCCGGATCTTCCTCGTTGATCGCGTTTAGCAGTCTTGGAATGTACACTTTCCACTGTGCACCCTTCAGAATGCATCTTACGCTAGACTGGCTTACCCCACTTTCGCACGCTCCCTGGTTCACTGATTTTTGCAGTGATCGGGTGAAATGTTGCAGCTCTGGACTTGTAGCTGTTCGTGGTCGGCCGGATCTTGCCTTGTGCACATCATGAACAGTTCCTGTCGGATTTGAACTTATCACGAATACGGGCTATTGTTCGACGTGTTGGAGGCTGTGTTCCAAACTCATTCTGCAACTGCCGTTGAACCTCTTGAATGTTCTCGTACTTCCAGAACCATTTCAATACAGTCTTGCGTTCCACAAATGATAACCGTACCGCAGCCATTGTTGCTACTTGACTGTCTTCCGCTGTACTGGCGTTATCGCTCCAACACTTGAGCAAATTGCCAGCACCACCTACCTGCGACAAATTGAACAGTTACGCTACACATCCACATGAGATTAGTACGTGTAAGTCTGTTTGTTTTGAAATTATTGCATCACAAACAATGAGTACATTTTTTTGGACCCCTCGGTATTGGCTCCCACATAACCAAATGGTTAGCACTTACCATTTGGTGTTATTAGGCTCGGGTATAGTTCCCGGTCAGAGCCCTCAAAATTTCATTGTTGACCCAGCATCATGAGGACAGACCCGATACACTGACCATGAGTCATAGTTAAAAATTCTTGAAATATGTCCTATGCTTCATGCACTAACTCATAAAATATGCACAGTTTCTATATAGTGATTATTAAACCAAATATGTTACATGTTTTTGTCCTACATAAGAATGTCTGTAGTAAATAGGAAGTTCAAAATACATTGGCATTCTTAAGTATGTGGGTACTGCAGTTCATAACAGTTGAAGACAAATTTTTCTCTTGTACTTTATGGTTCTTACAATAACATAAACACAAGTTTTGATGTAATGGTTCGGGAGAAGACAAGCTCCCTTCATAAGACATTTATTCTTTGTTTAAGACAGGTAATATAAGTATTGTCGAATCATTAAATGTTGCGAGATAATAATGAGAATATATTTTCATAATAAAAATGTGTAAAGACTATTGTTTAAACATAATCCTCTATCGTATTTGAAAATTTACAATCCCACCTGGGTTCTTCATCAGTGAAGAGGATTGTTGAAGGAAGTGGATATTGTCATGATCTACTATGAGCAGACATTTTTTACAACTAAATTTTAACCTATGTCAATTTAAGCCTCTTTCCTTGATGAAGAACATAGGTAGGTTTGTAAATTTAGAAAGAGGATAGAAGTGCATGTCTAGGCAATAGTCTTTTTAGATTTTTACAATGTCAACAACAAGTAACATGAAATTTTATCTTTTTAAAATCCATTTCCAGCAACTTAAGCTGTATTGCAACATTTCATGTACGTTATAGATGAGGTCGTGCAATACTGTTTTGTGGTATTTCATATAATTATTACATTTTTTTTTATTTTTAAAATGTTGAACTTTGTTTTGAAAAATTATATACTGTTTACTGTTTTTATGTTAAAAATGTTGGTATATTTTGAAAGATAGTGGTGGCAAAATATATTATACTGATTAATGTCTTTGTTTGAAAGTGAAATATGTATATGTTACAGAATTTTGGTTGCCCCTTTTTTTTAAAGTAACTATTCACAGTGTACATAATGCTTCTCTACATTTTATTCTAGGTTACTCATAATAAGCCAACTATTAAACAAGCGAGAGGCACCAGGAGGTGTAACTGTCGTCAAGAAATGGTTACAAGGCAGCTTGGTCCAGGTCGTTTTCAAATGACCCAGCAAGAAGTATGTGATGAATGTCCAAATGTTAGGTAATGTTTCTTTACTTGCCTTACAAGTTATTATTAAAGGCACATATTTTTGGTAAATAAAAAAGCAAAATTTCGGTATAAAAACTGAGTCAATTTCGGGTTCAAAAGCGGTAAATAAAATAAAATATCGGTGTTATAGCGGTGAAAAATTGGATCAAAAGTGGTATATAAAAAGACATTTTGGTTTTAAAATTGTGAATATAATCCAAAATTTGATTTAAAAACTACATTATTCCACAGAATTAACATTTCACTTCTAATAGCACATTTATGTAGTTATCAGAGTATTAAGTTTATTTCTGTGTAAAGGAGTCAATTTTTGTTTCTCCAATATTAACAGCAGAATTAATCAATTTTCCGGGAATTGCATAACTATCAGGATAATTCAGACCTCAGAAGGTGCCGCGTCGGTGAATAAACCCTAAATTTCGTGTTTAAGAGTTAATTTCGCTTTTTGCAGTTCATTTCGCATTATTTCGTGACAAAACATGGTCACAAAATGCATCTCACACCTTTCAAAAACATAAAAAATTAACACTACAATGTGTTTTTTCAAATTTCGTTTTTTCGTCAAAAACGAAATATGCATGCCCCTAGTTATTATACAGGACAGAAATATAATTTTCTTTCTTTTCAATTCATGAGATACTGCAATTTCCAGTTTTCCACATCAATGTAATAATACAGCAACATTTTTCATAAATACATAAAAGGTCAAAGCTGCTAAGTAACCGTCACAAGAGCCCAGTGTAGTTCGCTGTACCAGCTGCAGTGCAGGTACATTTATGTGTTAAGCTGGTGCAACAAAACTGTGCTGAACCAAGTAGATGCTGTATACATGATGGATCGCCCCTCCACGTGCTAGGCTTCTACCGTCAGGTTATCCTTACTGTGTGAATTCTGAACGGAAAAAAGTGTTCAAGTTCAGTTGTGGTTTCAGCAAGAAGAGGGATGGTGTAAGGACACAGTAACGTCGCGAGTTCTTTAGTTACTTACTTTATCAGTAATGGCAAAAATTTAACATCAGTCAATTCCTTAGTAGAGGCACATATTTTTGGTAAATAAAAAAATCAAAATTTCAGTACAAAAACTGAGTCAATTTTGGGTTCAAAAGTGGTAAATAAAATAAAATTTCACTGTTATAGCAGTAAAAGAGCAGTATATAAATTGACATTTTGGTTTTAAAATTGTGAATATAATCCTAAATTTGATTTAAAAACCAGTTACTACACAAAATAAACAAAAAAAAAAACACATTTCGTGTTTGAGTGAGTCTATTTCACATTTTACAGTTCATTTCGCATTATTTTGGGACAAAACGGGGTAGGAAAATGCACCTCACACCTTTCAGAAAAATGCATGCCTCTAATAATTAGGGCTAAGCTGATACCACTGTGAACTAATATTCATGCCAATACTATTACCAATTCCCACCAATACTGATTCTTGAAAATTGTAACTTAATTAAAAGTTGTTCAAAATAGTGATTAATACAGTGGAACCTCGATTTTTCGTTTTTCAGGGGAGTAAGTTTAAAATGCAGGAAAATGTAAAATCAAGGAAACTTCTATAACAATTTGCTATATTGGGACCATTAAGATTGAATGTATAGTGGAGGAAAATGGGAAACATAAAATCGGGGTTCCACTGTATTAGTGTGCGAGTACTCCACTCAAATTATAAGCATGATTTTACGATAATTTTGCTTTAAAACACCAAAAAAAATTGCATCAGAATGTAAGAGTACCTGTTATCTAATCACAAAATACATTGTTCTCACATAATGTTAGTGTTGGTACATATTTCAATAGGAACTTCCAGGATTATTGGACTGCAAAAGTGTCAAAGCATTTTGGCGAACCCCGCTGGAAAAGTATTTGCCAGTTTCAATAAATGAAATCCAACCGACAGTTTCAAATACCAATAAACGGATTGGTATCGGCTCAGTCCTATTCATAATTTAAAATATGCAACTCATTTCCAGCCAGCCCCCATGTCGGAGTGGTTAGCACATCATGCTACGAAGCCAGGGTTCCCGGGTTCGAATCCTGGTCATGGCATGGATGTTTGTGAGTGTCATTCATCAATTTCATCTTGTCACTCATCCCCATCTTCGCAAATTAGCCAAAAGTGGCACAAAAGATTAAGTAAAACATAGCAACTTATTTCCAGTGAAGGTAAAGTAACAATTATTAGAACTTGTTTTCATAGTCTCTTTCCCAATGAAGACGTACGTGTCGAAACTGCATTCCTAGTTTTCCTTTAAATCAAATTCAACTCTGCCAACCTTGACGATTACAAAACTTTTAGAACCATGGGTAGACATTAAAGTAAAATTTATGTGCGACTGTTCTTCCTATATGAAGAATCATTTTTAAAATATCTAATTATTACCAGTAGTATCAGTAGATGTTTTTTTGTTTTTATGCTTGATTGTAATTATATGTAAATATTTTTTAGGCTTGTGAATGAAGAGCGTGTATTAGAAATAGAAATTGAGCCAGGAATGAAGGATGATCAGGAACAGAGGTTTGTGGCAGAAGGAGAGCCTCACATTGATGGGGAGCCTGGAGACTTGATTTTCAAAATAAAAACTCTTCCGCATAAAGTGTTCGAGAGGAGAGGAGATGACCTGTACACCAACGTGACTGTATCTCTGCAAGATGCATTAGTTGGATTCGAAATGGAAATAGAACATTTAGACGGGCACAAAGTGAAAATCAGCAGGGACAAAGTTACTTGGCCCGGTGCTAGAATACGAAAGAAAGGAGAGGGAATGCCAAATTACGAAAACAATAATTCCTTTGGAACTCTAATTATAACATTCGATGTAGATTTCCCAAGAGGAGAAATCACTGAAGAAGGCAGAGAAGGTAAGTTATTGTCTTTCTTAATCCAAATTATTCGACAGGATGTTATTCTGTACAATCAGCTGACACTGTGGTCAAGTATGTTGACTCAACAATCTCTCTCTCTCTCTCTCTCTCTCTCTTAGGCAACCTCCTTGGCAGAGTGGTTTTCACAGCATGTTACAATGCATGGGCTCCCAGGTTCGAATCCCAGCCTGGTCATGGCTGTTCTTTTGTGAGCATCAATTTCATCATATCATCACTCATCATCATTGCCACAATTAGCCAAAAAGTGGTAGAAAAACTATACTGAATTTTAAAAAAATAGTTAAAAATCAACAAGTGCAAGTGCTTTTGTGGTATGTCAATAGTTAGCACTATCACCTTTGGTGAGAACGGTGCTAAGTTCGATTCCCAGTGGGAGCTCCCACAACTTTGGTGTTAAACCAACAATTGGGGAGCTAATTGAAATGGAGGGATAGCTCTGACTTCAAAAGCCAGTAAAACAACAGTGATGCGATTCAATGTGTTGATCATGCATCCCCTAACGAAAGAGCTCTTTGGTAGGACCTGGCTCCTAAAGAACTCTTCTGTCATGGAGTTCAGTTGTATATACATATATATGTAGTTTACAATGTTGATTGTATGTACTGCAAATACTTACTTGGGTACTTATCTCAGGTTCTGGATTGAGCCTTGGTGCTGGTCGTGCTGGCCTCAGGTGTCTTGCTTCTGAACGGGCCCTGGCTTGGACCCCAAGACTTCAGGCAACCCTACAGTGTACTACTTCCTCTCCACGGCCGGTAGCAGTCCCACTCACGTGAACCCACTGTGGATCTCTGACTTAGTTGCTGGCTCCTGGTGGTATTGTGTGTTCTCCTCCCGATGTTTGTCCCTTTTATAATGCTCTTGAGGATAGGTTTCCAAGTATGGCCGGTAACAATAAATACTCTTGTTGAAATGTGTAAATTTGAGATACCATTTAAAAAACAGTCTCTGTATGTAGTATAATATCAATTTCGTCTGCATATTGAAGTATCTGGAAACAACAAATGAACTTTTTGTTCTTTCTTTGCAGCACTAAAGAAGATATTGAACCAAAATTCGGACAGTAAAGTATATAATGGTCTCAGAGGATTTTGATGTTAGCCTGAGTTTATGAGTGTTTGTGCCAGTAATGTTCAAAGACTGCAGATGCATTGCAGCTGTTGATTGAAAGGAGGAGCTGAATACAAAATTGTGACTTGTCTTGCAGCCAAAGCTCTTGGATATTTAAGAATGTGTGTGTGTATATAATGTTTCAGAAGAAGACCCCATTGTACAAACTGAAGGAAGTTTTTTACTTGTCAGGAGTTCACTGCATGTAGTGAAATTTTGCTGACCATGTTTTGTCAAGTTTCTGTTCCTATCCAGTGGCTGTATAATTATAGAGAAATGTGTAGCACTTTCGGGATGGGGGCTGGGGACAGATTTGCTGCCGTTGAATGTTATGATTAAGCCACTTGCACTTAATGATAATGTTGAATTTGATTACTAGATATTTGTTGACTAAGTGAATTTATAAGATCAATTTTGTTCAGTTAATGATGGTACTTAACAGTTCCGCATGAAAATATGCTATAAATGTGTATGTTAACTTAAACTATTGCATAATGTGCAAGTTATTTTTATTTTTATTGTCATGTTATTGACACAATATGCTGTAACACACTCAGCTGTGACGATTTTGTTTGATTGTTCTGTAAGAAGCAATTTCATTTCTTTATTGAGAACAAAATCTTTCTTCACTTGAACATATCATTTAACTGCCAAAATCTTATTACACCAAAAGTTGTTATTCTTTCTTTTATGTGTGATTGTAGTTTCATTTGCAGGCAAATGTAAGTAAGTTATTCGTAAAAAAATTGTAAATGTGATGGTAAAAGAGTCCAAGCAATAGAATTCTTTCCAAAGATAATTTCGTGTGAATGCTATAAATTTCTAGAAATTCACTGCAAAAATGTTAACAGATTTCCTGAACATTTTGCTGATGCAAGTGCATAATGTTAAGAAATGAGAATGTAGAAGAGAGGAAATCTGTAAAAGACTGTACATATGATGACACTAAAACCTTATGGACATTTCAATTGATACCTATAACCTTTTCCGTAATAAACTAATAATTATCCCATTGAATGTCCTGTGGTTATAATATTGATTATATATAAGGGTTGTCCAAATGAAACAAAGACAATGGTCGAGAAACAAATATGTACTTTATGTATTGGACATTATACACTATAACATAATGACAGCATCCAAAGAACAGTTCTGATGAACCTATACATAAGCATCCATACCATTTAGGCAGCCATCCCAGTGCTCAAGACGTTTCTGCAAAGAAGGATGCTGGTGTGTGAAGTTGCCAGCATACCCATTCGGCACCACTTTCTGGTACCAAAGTTCTTTGTAAAAGATGCTGTGAATGTAGCCAGTACTGAGGTTGACAGTCATTGCAAGTTCACACATAGTTAATGACAATTTTTGTTTACCTACAAGTCTACAAGTCAATTGTTACCCAAGTGATTACTAGGAATGACCATTTTCGAAAAATAGGTTTGATTTTCAAAAGTGTAATTTTTAATTTTTCACTATTTTCGAAAAATATTGTTTTGTTTTCAGAAAAAAGTGACCATGCCTAGTTTCTGGAGACGCACCCCCACCTCTTAGTATCATTTTCATCAAGCTGTGGTGAATAAAAAAATATCTCTTATTTTGTGTATTGGAATTGAACTGTGTACTGGAGCAGACCACACAGTATTCTTGCCAAAGCCCAACCCTTTATATAACCATGTCCCCATCCTTACATCTTTGTTGAAAATGTAGCTACTAAAGCTCCTACAAAGTTGGAATTTTAATAAGTTGTTTGAAATTTTCATCTTCTCAAAGTTTATTGTTCCTGAACAGGCCAGTTCAACATGGAAGTAGTATTTTCTTTTCTTTTAATACACACAAATTATTGCATATTGCCAGTATTTAGAAGCATACACGTACTACACACATATCAAACTGCTTACTTGACTTATACACCATTGAGCACAATCAGCTGAGGAGTGGAGCCAAGTAAGGGTGTATAACTGTTACAATTTACCTCATGATATTCTGGCATATGGCAGCGAAATGCAGTATTTACCCGAAGATGGCATGTTTGAAAAACTCTTCCTCATCAAGGGAAACTTTGAAGCTGAATTTTCCTATTTTTTTTTTAAGAAAAATTAGTTTCTCGAAAAAAGTTCATATTTTTGTATCTCCAAAAATTGTTAGTTTTATTTTTTTTTTTTTTGAGAAATTTGTAGTTTTCCGTTCTTTGACAATTTTTTTTAATGTACTTTCTTTTTCATTTTTGAAAAAGTGGCGTAGTTATTACAGGTAACTGCCCAGTTTATAGATCCACCATGCTTACCTGTCCTCCTCGAAACTCCGCACACTACTTGAACACAGTATTACATTTCAAAAAGGCATTCTCACATCCTGCTTTCATTCAACAAGAGATTTCACTTGATACAACACCTTCACACAGGAATTGGATCATTGCATGTTGTGCCTGCCTCCCAGATGGCATAGTGGTAATTTCGTCGCCTTGTAATCAAGGGGTCCCAGGTTTGATACCCAGTGGAGGCACATAGGTGTTCGGATCCCACTGTAAGCTGTAGGTTCAGTCCAGATTAGCCATACTGTGTATAAAGTGGACTTAAAAAACAGAAAATCAATCGAACGTACTGCTTACACACCACTGTGGTGAGAACCGAATGTCTTCCTCTACTCAGCAGATGCTTTACAGATGTTCTGTTACCACATAAACCAATGCATGTAGTGCTGTCGCATTCCATCCATCATGTCAGATATTTGCTGTTTTGCCACTTCTGGCCGTTTCACTTGAAAACTACCCTTATATATATATTTATTACATATACACACCTGGAGCATTCAAAAAGTATTCTAGCCAGCATACCAGTTGAGATGAGGATGTGCAGTTTGCAGTATTCTGTAACTAAATCGGACAAATTTCTGGTATATTTTTACCCTTCTATTCTGACTCCCCAGAAGCCAATTGTCTGTTCCATGTTCCACAGGTGTGAATTATTCCTCGCCAGAAAAACAAATATGTTTTAAGTAATTATGGTCATCAATTCAGGACAGAATCTCCACTGCAATTTCAGCATGTCATGGGAGATCAACTGATTTACCCTTTCTGGACGGGACTTAGAATATCGATTGTGTCCCCATGAGACATTTATTTTTTCTGTTTTAAAAAGAAAATGTTAGAAAATATGTTGTTCAGCGTGTCATTATTTATAATTTTTTTCTAAAATCTACAACACTTCCTCTTTCGACAGAGATAGATATATATTGGATAAAAGCAAGGAGGGCCAAAAGGGCTAAGTAAAAATCAAAGAAGGTAAAGGAAACACTCACCGGACAGTAGAAAAATTCAAAATTTTCGCTAACTTCATAGCATCATCGGTGTGAGGAGAAAGAGACTGAACAGGAACTTCCGGTTCCATCTCTTTGTCATATATATATATATTTTTTTTTTTCATATAAATTTTCTCGCATTTGTGAATTTTTTCTGTAACAATTTTCTGAAAGAAGAAAAATTATAACTTTGAATAAAAATTACTGAAAACCTGTTTTGAATAGGTAATATAAAATTAATTCATGAATGTAACAACAAAAAAGTTTCTATTAGGATCAAAATCATCACTAACTGCGGAATCGCTGTAAGAAATTTCCAAAATGTGGACATAAATTATTAAATGCTATTTTCAAGAATATAAACAAAAGCACAACTTCATTTAACACCAGTGCAATTAAATTCGGTAATGAATAAAACGTGATATCTAGCGGTTGAAATTTGAAAAAGGTGGTTACAACACACTTGCACAAGAGACTCAATGATTGATTCATTCACAATGGAATTTTATAGTGAACAGCAGGCCTTGTCCATTGTTCTTATTGTTTAGCTTCAGAATACCACAAACCACATATCTCCACCTAAAGTAGTATGCCAGTTAGAACAGTATAATCATGGAAAGATGCTATATAATGTGCAATGCTCAGGCTACTGTATATTTACGAGATTTATAAATTCATTTTTTGTTTAATTCTCACTGGTTTGTCAAATCTTTATATCCAGTTTTGTAGATTTCAATGTGGTGGTACAATATTTCATGTGTCTTGACGTGCACAGTATTTTATAGCATCTGATGCTTTATAAGACATTCTCACTCCAGCATAATTTTGCTGAATATTAGATCCAACATTTCAGCAAGATGGTGCTTTGCCCCATTTCCAGTTCGATACTTATGTTTTTGAGTGACACTAATCGGACAGATGCTGCATTGATAGTGGATGTACAGCTAGGCCACCAGATTTAACTTTCTTGGAATATTTACACCATTTTTTTAAACTAAATAAAAGTTCATGACAATGATTTGAGATTATGTATTCCTGATGAAGTCCTCAGATTGACATACTACATGCGGTGCCACATTCAAATTTAAAAGAATGAATATAGAACTTTGTTATTACTAGGTAAATTAAATAGCAGTTTAATTGAATAAAACATACAGATATGTCTGACTGATTTTTCTACACCCATAGCTCAAACTCTCTGTATTTCATTATACACGAATCTTACTATTAATGAGTGATATATTTCGTTATTCCTAAGTTACTCTACGGTACAATAATATTTCAGAAAAATAGCAAGTGTTTCATCAGGCTGTAACAAAATAATTCAGTGTTTAAAATAGGGATGAGCCGATACCATGTTGAACCTATAACCATACCGATGACAATACTCTTGACAGTTCCCACCTATACCAATGCTTTAAAAATTGTATTAATTAAAAGTTGTTCAAAATATTGATTAATACTAGTGTGTAAGTGTTCCACTCCAATGATATGTGTCAGTTTACAGAGAGTATTGCTTTAAAATATTAAATAATTACATCATAATATGTATTACAATATGTGTTATGTAAGCACAAAATCCAGTTTTAATCACACAACTTCGAAATTTGCATAATTCTCAGGATAATTAGACTGGAAAAGTGTCGCAACATTTTTGTGGACCAAAATAAGTTTCAACTGATACTTTCCGATACCGATATATCGGCATTGGCTCAGCCCTAGTTTAAAATGCAACTGATGGATGAAGGTTTAGCTGAGTTTATACTGAAATCTACTTGATGCTCAGAAACTAAGTCATCTTAATGAAATAAATAAAATTGGTTATATTATTTTCAAGATGTCCACTGACATTGTAGTAGTCGTACTTTTAAAAAGCAACAATTTATATTAAAACATAACAAATTATATTGAATAAGTGATGTGCTCAAAATGTCTTTCATTGTATATGATTTATTCATGTTCTTTCTAATGTCACACACATTAGAAGATTGACCTGGTTTGTTCAATATTATTAAAATTGCTACTTTTACTTTGAGACAGTAGAGTAGTGAAAATTCCCACATTGTATTTATTACTTCTACTATGCGTTCCTTGCCAAAAATGTCACATTGCATAAAATTCATGTAGCATACAGACTCGCTATCATAATTTGTCATCACTTGCCATCATTGTATGGAGCATGTTTTTTTTTTTTTTTTCAAAGTAAGACTTTTCCTCATTTATCTTGGTTCAAATGATACTTGAATAATGAGACAGGAATGCAGATTTCTGCTTGGAAAACATGAGTATAAATTGTCGGTGAGCGGAAAGTGCATTTAAGATAACTCGTTGAGCTATCCAGCTAGAGAGACATACATATTTATTGTAAATAGTTATGGATGAGATGTGTGATCCTTGTAAATTTTGAATGAGGGTGTTTTGAATTGAATCATTTGTTTTACTGTATGAATGTGAATGTCATTTCGAAATGTTTATATCAGAGTTTTTGACACTAAAGAAATGATATGTGATGCATTGTATCGTGGGTATTTATTGTTGAAGATATAATATTGGAGCAATTTGTTGTTATTTTGTTCTCATTGTGAATCAAAGAAACCTATCATTATTTACATGTTTAAATTATAATGGTAATTATAGATGTAAGTATTATTTAGTTGTTGGCCATTCCCATTAAATAAATCCCCATGTCAGAGGAGTAATTTCTTTACTTATATTAAAAAATATATATTTATATTATACAAATAAATAAAAATATATATTTTTTAATATTTGTCATAAGTGAGTAATTCGCACAAAATAAAAATATGAATCTAATTTCTTTACTTCTCCAATTTCAGAATGTAGATTTATACAGTGCTCAGAGTGAGAGTGGGATGGCCCCAGCTAACATATCCCTCTTCAGCCACTGATACAGGGTAATTTTAAATGACTGAAACAATGTTATGTGAATATTATAAATGAATTATTTAGGATAGAAGAACATGTTAGGCATCAGTGCATAGTAAAACACTCACAAGGTCAACGTTATGTACATCACAAAGATTCAATCTCACATGTCTGCTAGTATGCTCACATAGAAATTATGACTTACAACTTGTGAGTTGGCTTCAGGGCTTGTACTATATGCAATTTGTATGGCTTGATGAATATCTTCCATCTGCTTGACTGGGTCAGTTGCCACTCACAATGGCTTGGTACATGAATTTTTGAAGGCTTAAATACATGTGACCTTCCTGTATGTGCTTGCTAGCTCCAATGAGCATACACTTTCTCCTGGTCTCTAGCCATCTTGCAATAACCCCTGAATGCAGTACCCATCAGGTATATGTATTTAAACTTTGAGAGTTTCCGTATCCATTGGTGTCTAACATATTCTTCTGTCATAAATAGTTTATTTGTAATAAACATGTTAAGGTTGCTTCCAACAGCCCATAAGCACCATGCCTACCTACCGAATGCCGGCCTTGCTTTCACATGGCTCAACAGAAGTGAGCAATCATCATCATCACTTGTCGTCAGCTCCAATGAACCCCCATTTGTTGTTGTAGGTTTCCATGACTAATCTTTTGTAGTTCCTCAATTTCCTCACAATGGTGGGTGTTCACCAGTCCCATCTCTGGAGAAAAGTTATGCTTTTTCAGGAGACTCAAATCAGGGTGTGTCCTGTAGCCCAACCCCAAAGCCTCAAACTTTATACTGCACACCCACAGTGTAGGACTTCAAAGTTTCATTTATAATTACCCTGAATATGGAATAATAGGGGCATGCAAAAAATTAAAAATGAATAAGCAGCACATCGTGTAATACTGGTCAACCCTAATTCTATCACAACACTGGTATCTGTTTAAAGTGTTAGTAACATCAATCAATTCAGTGAAGTTAATATTACTTTTACGTCATTTTTAAGCTTTCTTTTCTCAAATTGTCAACCTTTAGATTATTCTCTAACAAAGTTAGCTATGTTTAGCTGGGGTGATTTGAAATTTGATCCTCTTCCATCCTTGAGGTGTTTTTTGCCTAAAGTAATAGTTAGCATAACTGTTACTTTTTAAAAGTATAGTGGAATTTACACTTACTTTTCTTTAAGTTTTTGTAGAGAAGGAAATTTTTCCCAACTTTCTGCCATAGCTTGAACTCAGTGGCGGTCCCTCCATGGAACAGAGGGAACAGGCTGTTCCCTCGTATTTGTCGTCCTTTTCAACCACTTACAATTAGCTATATATTAACATAATAAGAACGTTTCTTTCTCGCGAAATCAACGCTTCCAAAAGTAACACTTGAGGAGAAGCTTTCACCCTGGCTGGACCTTTGTACCCTCGTCCACCCGCGTCGTTTCACCCTACTCGTCTACTGCTGACCCGAGTATTTACGAACACGCGCGAAGATAAATGACCCACAGCGGAAGCTGAAACTCCAAGCTGTTCCCCCGATAGATATAGTGAATTCGCTTTTCTTCGTGTTTTTTCTGAGTTGTGGAATTTAACCGCCTGCTAGTGATAGTTTTGATTGTGGTAAGTCAATAACATTCTAATCTCATTACAAACTTGTGTCTAACATTCCTAACGAACTAGAAAAATCATCTACCGTGTAAGTGCCTGTTAAATCCTTCGAAATAAGCTGGCCATGGAACAGCTCGCATCCACCTGTTCCGCCAAATCTAACCCCGAAGTTCCAACGCGAGCAGCGGTAGGACAAGAAAGCAAGGGTCTCGAGTGTTGTGTGATAGATCAGCTGAAGGCGAAAGCTTTCAGTTCATTGAAGTTTTCAGAAAAGACAGCGGTCCTTTTATATGGCAAACCGACACCTGATCTATGTGAAGTAAAAACTAAAACGAAGTCATACACAAGACATTTTCAAACTAGCTATTATAGCTCTGTAAAATGGTTAACCGGGTGTTCGTCCAGCGGCAAATTATATTGTTGGCCTTGTTTGTTGTTTCTTAGTGAGAAGGGGGTCTGGAACGGTACGGGGTTTTGTGACATTAATAATTTCCACAAATCTAGCGGACGTCATGAAAAGAGTCAGAGCCATCTGCATGCCATTACTGCATTAAAAACATTTGGATTCACAAGAATTGATACGCAACTCGATGAGCAACGTCGTCATGATGTAGCAATCCATAATGAAAATGTAAAAAAGAATAGGCAGGTGTTGGAACGTTTGATAAATGTCACTTGTTTTTTATCAAAAAAGGAATTGGCATTCAGAGGTCACGATGAAAGCAATACTTCGCTTAATAAAGGGAATTACATCGAACTAATAAATTTGATTGCGGAATATGATGAAAGGCTTTCAAACCACTTGTCTACCGCAAAGACATTCACAGGAATGTCCAACAGAATTCAGAACGATATGATTAATTCTGTAGCGGAAGTTATGTTTAATGAAATAAAAAGGGAAATTACCCAAACTCCATTTGTTGCGATATTAATTGATGAAGCTACGGACATTGCAAGCAAGTCTCAACTTTCAACAATGATGCGCTATGTGACGAACAATGGCAAGGTTGAAGAACGTTTCTTGGGCTTTACGGATGTGAGTGGAGATAGGTCTGCAGCGGCTTTAGCTGAACATGTGTTTGAATGTCTGCTCAAATACGGCATCGGTCCAAATAAACTGGTAGCCCAGACTTACGATGGAGCTGCAGTAATGTCTGGAGAATTAAGCAGCTTGCAATCGCGTGTGAGACAGAATTATCCAGATGCTCTGTTTGTACGTTGTTTTGCGCACAGACTTAATCTGGTTCTTTCACGAGCCATAAACAATTCCAAGGACTGTAAGATATTTTTCAAAACAATAACTGGGTTCTCAGCATTTTTTTCAAAATCTTCGAAAAGATCGCAAGCTTTAGATAGAGAGGTAAAAAAACGACTTCCCAAAGTTGCACCCACAAGATGGAATTTCAATTCTAGAATCGTTCAAACAGTTTTCGAGCATCATATCATTGGAAAATTTCTTTCAAAACATTATTGACAATCCTGATGAATGGGACACTGAAACATATCTTCCTTCTCGGGGGTTTCTGGCTTCACTTCAAGATTTCGATTTCTTATTTCTCTTAGAAATTTTCAATGAACTCTTCTCTATCACTGACACTCTCTTTGAGATTCTGCAAAAGAAAGCAATGGATATCAATTACTGCTTGCACAAAATATCTGAATTTAAAGTTATTATTAATGGAAAGAGGGCAGATTTCGACATGTTTTGGGAGAAGATACGAGATAGTCATGAACTACCACCAAAAAGAAGGAGAACAAGTGATCTTGATGTGAAAACAAGTTATGTAAGGCTATATAACGAAATAGTAGATAACATTGCACATCAAATCTCTGAAAGATTTCGAGAATTAGGAAAACTTCAGTTTCTAGAACTTGTTGACCCAAGCAAATGGAGCGAACATAAAAAATGTTTTCCTGAAAGTGCATTCCATTCTTTAAAGGAGACATATGGCCAGCATTTTGATTTTTCCCGCTTGTGTAGTGAACTTATTGCATCCTACAATATAGAAGACTTCAGTGGGAAAAGTGTGTCGGAAGCAACTACTTTCTTGAAAACAACTGAGCTGAATGAAGATGGTTTTCCAGAACTTTTCAAATTGTGTTGCCTCATTTTGACTATTCCCACGTCTAGTGCTTGTGTTGAACGGTCCTTTTCCACTTTAAAAAGAGTGAAAACTTACGCTAGGAATACCCAAAGTGAAGAAAGACTATCAAATTTGTCCTTTATTTCGATAGAGAAAGACTTAATGAATCATCTCAAAAACTCACATGGCTTCTACGATGTAGTTATCGACAAGTTCTTAACAAAAGAAAGAAGAATGGACTTGATGTACAAATAAAAAGATGACACAGGTATGTTCGACAAAACATTTATTTCTCTGATCAATAAGTTTTATATTATTATTTTTTGCTTCTTGTTCATCAACGAAGTATTTTGTTTTGAATGTTTTCTTTACATTTTCATATTTACTTTATTATTATAATGGCCATATGTAAAATAAATGTGTCTAATATGTGTCACTTCTGGTAAAAAGGTAAAGTGCTCCCCTGTGCTTAGCACCACGCCATGAAGGCGTATAGGGGGTGTGGGGGTAACGCCCAACACTTTCTTGATCCGGTCATGAGTGGGTGTGATGTGATCAGCATCACAACCCTGACCACCTTTACCCCCCAGGGTTTCCCCCAGGTACCCATGTTATTCGACGCTGGGTGGGCGCCGGGGCCGCTTCCAACATTAGAAACGTTCCCGGATTTGAACCGGCCGGGGATCGAACCCGGGACGCGTTACCGACTGAGCCACCGCGGCCTCTGACAATATGTAATATATGCATCATATAGCATTCGTTATTTGATTTATTTGCAATAATTGTTGAATTTTACGGGTTATGCTGCTTTATATTAACGGACACACATACCTATGGTGAGGGTGCAAGTGAGGTGACCTGTTCCCCTGCCTGATCTAGCACTGCACCCCACTGCTTGAACTGAATAGTCTACTGAATATATCCTGCCCATTGAGAACAACATAGGATTAACACTGTTACTTATGTTTTGGATTGATTCATGAAATTGCTTTTGAGTAATTAGCTGCCTAATAAGTAGTTAAGTTGCCAATCAAGAACAAGAATTCAACAACATTCTTCCTAGATCGATTATTCTAATATGAAATTAATGTGAATTTTTGATGATGATTATTAATAAAATAAAGGGAAGAACCTGCTTGTAGTACATAAAGTAAATTTCCAAAGACTGAATTTGGTAGAATATACTTTTGTAATGTAAAGCAGAAATATTGTAATTCCTTTATAAGTCATTTGTACTAATTTTTCAGAAAAAATGCATTAAGCATAATCAAAAATGGTTTTCAACATATTGATTTTCAATACATTAATTCATACGATCATCGGTGGATTGTTGAGATCGAGATGTTGAAAACAGAATAAATTGTCATCACTTTAAAGTTAATGGTGATAGCAGCGCTTTCTCCCTCATTGACAGTTAACATTTCCCCAGGAGGCACTTTATCAAGCATTCAAAAAATCTGGATGTTGAAAACTAAGAATAAATTGTCATCCCTTTAAAGTTAACAGTAATAGCAGTGCCTCCTCCCTCATTGACACTTAACATTACCCCAGGAGGCACTTTATCGAGCATTCAAAAAACCTATCGCCTTGAAAGTCAGTTTTAACTAACTACTTTGTGCGCATCAGGTTCGGAGACACTGCCAGGATGGCTGTAGAAGGCAAGGAGAAATGCATTACGCTTATGGGAGTATTATTTTATTTGTTCTCTTGGGAATATCCAACTTCTGTTGGCATAGAAATAGATATCAACAGAAAGAGGGCAGATTGACAAGCGGAAATTAAAACTTCCATTTGATTAGCCATAACTTGGAACATGTGGAGAAATTCATATTCTCTTGTACACCTTGATTTTTTTCAGCAGCATTGCCTATTCCAACGATGTTGAAATAAATGCACACCTGGATTGAGACTTTTTCTCTTAAATGCAGGAAAATGTAAAATATGGAAATATTTTATGAAATATTGTTTTTTTGGGCTCATGAATACTGAATATAGATGTGGGAAAATGTAAAAATCAGTGTTTCTCTTTTCATTGTCTCGCATGTCATATGGCCGCCAATCATAAAACATAGTTAAGCATGAAGTAAATCTTGAAGCTTTGAATGATGAATAGATTTTCTCAGGTTATCGACCAGGTGAGTTCTGGAATGGTGTCCGAGCTTTCGAGAGAAGTGATACTACTATGTCTACCCTGAAGATGAGACTGATCTTACCTCTTGAACGATTGGATACTTTTCAAAACTCAATTCAACAGTTATTCATGTTTAATTGTAATATTCAGTAAAGTTCATCAGCTGTATGTATGAAATGTACATGGAACTAAAAAAACACCTTTACCTTGGCCAGGATTTGAACCCATGGCATTGCAACATGGTGTGATAACCACTCCACCACGGAGGTGCACTGATTTTGGGCTAAATGTCCTAATAAATATTGTTCAGTAACAACAATAACTCCAGATATGAATATTGTTTGAATTTTAAACAATAATGAAGTTTGCTCCAGCATCCTTGGTTTTAGATTTTTAGAAAAATTATATCAAACTTAAAATTAAAAATGTAATTTTACTACGTTTACGTATTTTACTAGTACTATGTTGCTTGCAATTTCATTAATTGCTGGAATGTTTATTAAAAGTAAGTATTGTCATGCCAATAAGGAAATACTCCCATTTTATGTGCTTCTTCATAAGATATGGATCAAATAAGCTTGAAAAGTAAGCAAAATGTTATGTTAAAAATGTTATGTTAAAATAAGGATGCTAGACACTTAAATATATCTATTATGTGATGTCCCAACACAATATCTTCAATACTAGCAGTTTGATTTCTGGTTGGGTCAACCCCCTCCCCATGGGGAAGTGATTAGCACAGTGCTACAATGCAAGGGGTCTCAGGTTCAAATCCTGGCCCAGTGTTCTTTGCAAGTGTCCTTTCATCAGTTTCATGTCATAACCCATCCTCATCTTCACATTTAGCCAAAAGTGGTAGAAAAGCAAAGAAAAATAGATCTATCAATCAATTCCTGGTGGGATCTAGATTTCTGGAGGTTTTTTTTTTTTTTTTTTGCTGCTCCTTAAAAAATGTAATGATGAAAACTACATTTTTATCTTCAAAAATCTATTTTAATGTTACCTTCCATTACATGCATTAGCACCTGCCATTTAATTGGAGTACACATCGCAGATATTTCTTACTTAGCTTGACGTCATTAAATCCTTCGTTGTTACTTGTTCCTTACATAGCCTTTTCAGACCCCTCATTTATCTACAAACTAGGGCTAGACCAATAATTTTACCAATTTGATAATAGCTATTTCATAATTTATGAATGGTATGCATGGATCTAGAGTTTTTCCCTGGGAGTGACAGAATATGCTGTAGATTTTTGTGAAATAGGATTTCTTTTCTAAGTTACTTGTAGTAACAATGAATACAGATAAGCTTGAAAGTTTAGTTTATGGGCAAACTGTCACAAACGTCAGAAATATTTGACCTAGAAAAACACTATTTTTGTCATCTGTTAACTTTATTGCCTTGTAATCAAAAAGTCTTGGATTCAATTGCCTCTGTCAACTAATCCCAATTTGTGTATTTGTACTAGACTTTGTTTTATTAATTTACCATCTAGAAAAGAATTGCTCAAATATTTTTTTGTTAATTGCAATATAATGCTAGCAATACTTTGTAAAAATACCTAGTCATGGCTTTTGGGAATTTCGAGAATCACATAATTTTTATTAAGAAAATGCAACTTGCTGTTGGAGAAATAGAATTTACATAAGAAATATTGGCTCCATGGAGAAGTATGCTCAAAAACACACTCAGTATTGTTATTAATTATAAGTTGGTGGAATTGTTACTGAAGAATTCATTTTAAAAATCATTATTTTTTTAAACTGAAAATAAATACATTTTACATTTTTTGCTAACATTTCTTACAATATACATAGTGATCCGATTACTCTACAATTCCATTTGATGTGACAGTATTTAGCCTTTGTACTTAATATTCACTAAAAGTGCAGATCAACTGATATTATTTGATTGTGTTTGCCTCTCCTTTTAAAATCCTTCCATTTTTAAAAAAACAGTTTACAAATCATGAAATTCAGTGTATCAACTTTATGCTGTGTAAATTACACAGTGCCACTAAATTTTACATACCATATATACACTATGATGTACAAATGGTTTAACACAAGTTGTTTCCTTCATTGTGTACCTTGAATTTATTTTTCATATTTTTTTGTCATGTTCTGTTGCTTTTATTATTGATAACTTAATACAAAATAGTCACTGTGTGCTGTATATGAAACTGTATATATAAACAAGACTGTGGCAATACTAGTTTAAGGGGCTCTCAAGGATTATCTATTATCCTTGGGGCTGTCTTCAGAGATTCCAAAATTACCACATATTGCAAAAAATAGAGACAACAAGACTTGTCCTGCATCATCCCCTGTGGCTTATCCAGAATTTTCCATTTGTGAGTGGGAGTCTTTTAAGTGTAAATGTGGTGTAAAAATGACCATAAATCGGACCTTTGTAAAGAATTTTCGTTGGATCATGCAGATGATTTGGAAGGAGCAGGGTTTGAAGTGAGGGGGTGGGGTATCACTCAACTAGAAAAATTTTTGAAAATCATCCCCCAGCTATCTCATTATCACCATGTTAAACCATAGAAGCAACCCCCCAACTAACCCCAAGGCTCAACCAAACATTCCCCCAGATAACATTTTCCACTTCAAGCACCCAGAAGGAGAGGAATTGTGTGGATAAATTAATGGCCTACCTTTCAGTTCCGTCTTGTGAGAAATGGCAACAGACCATTCTGGTTTGTTTAATTTTTAGATACATTTTTCTTCTCAGTGTGACCTAATAATGCTCTTTAATAGTACTATTTGCCACAAGGGGCTTAACAGAGTATGACAGCATCTATGTTGCCTAAGTTGGAGACAAGTACTGAGTGTTGGAACTGCAACCAGCACACCTTCTTCAGTATTTACCTTTTTCAATGTTTCTTTCTTCTTTGTCCTGATTAACCCAACAGTAAAATTTCAAGAATTTCAAGTCAGTCAAACAATAAACGAAATCCTTGATCACACAAGATAACAATATTCAAACTATTTTCAATTCTAATACAGCACATCATTTCCCTAGTCGTTAAGCTCATTGCTGACAACACCATGTTAACTAAAGCATTCCATTTCGTGAGAATTTCCATCTCGAAACCTGGTAAAAATACAATGTTAGTTTCTATCACAGCAAAAAAATGCCTAATAACCCTGTTAGTTGTCTTTTATTTAGATGCAGAGTGTAACACTACTAAGAAGACCAATAAACTGCTTGCTGCTTTAATCCCTTGCATCTCCAGAAGAGATAGCATTATTGTTGCTCTCACCCTCCTGATGCTTTTCTTGCTGTACCAGCGCCACTGCACCTGCTTGAAGTGCCAGGTGATTATCAAGAAATATGAAATGGACCTGGAGTGCATGCAGTGTGCATACCATTACACATCTCAGATTATGAAGATGAAGAACTCTGTTGAAGTCCTGTTGCGTAATTCTTTAGAAGCAGCCAAAAGTGAAGCCCAGCATGTCAGAAAGATTCTGAAAGAGCAAGAACTTGAATTGCTGACCACGCAAAAGAAGTTGGCAACAGCAAATTTTCAACTTGATTGCTGCAAAAAATTTGAGTTGGCACTACGGACTGCACTGGAAGACTCAAATGAGTCGAACAATCTCCTGATGGAGGAATTGGAAGCATGCAAGAAGCAATTGCTGGATACTGAAACAACCATTATGCTTGGAAGTGAAAATGTTGCAGAATCTCAAAAATTAGCCAATTGGAGCTCTTGTGGGAATGCAACCCTTCTTGATTCAGTTCTTGAAGACAAAGCGAATTCAAAATCCAAAAAAAATCGGAGGTTCTTGCGCAAGATATCTTGGTGATAAGCAATATCAGTAGTGCCTAATATCTGCATGCAACACTTTCACAATTGAAACATGAGGAAATGGTTGTGCGACTCAAGGATTAATTCTGTTTGCACACTTTCTACTGTTAATGATATTCAATAAACATACCATTTTTACTGATATGTTGCCAACGCCTTTTGTTTATTTATGATCTTTGGTACATTTACAACGTGATTCTTTATTTTCAGTAAAATTCGATTTTACTAACATTTGATTTGAATTGAATTTTGTTATTTAGCATCACTTTTCTGCCACTTGTGGCTAATCACGTGATGAGAATGAATGATGATAGGATGTAATTGATTAAAGGACACTCACGAAGAACACCCATGCCTAGGCTGGGATTCGAACCTTGGACCCTTGGATTCATAATATGCTGTACTAACCATTTTGCCACTAGGTCGGCTTTGCCAACGCTTACCAAAGGCTTTGCCTTTTTTTCAATATGCCTTCAGAATGTTACTAAATATTTATTTCAGTTATTTTATGTTGCTTTTTCTACATCTTGAGGTAAACATAATGAGCTATAAATATGAAGTTATAAATGTATTGCCTATTTTGACTGACTGTCACTGTCCTGCTAGCAATCTTCTGCATTATTAATTGTTCCAATCCATAAACCTTGTCATATTGCTCAAAACGAAGTGAATGGATCTAGTATTGGACGAGTTTTGGTACACACTTAATTTAATTTGTCTGGCAAAGACAGGAACTTTTATTCCTAGCATTGGTATTTGGTACACACAGGAGAATATTTATATTATTATGGACTCATGGTGTGAAATTCTGGGGGAGGGGGAGGATGAATAATGGGACATCTCTCCTAAATTACCTTGTAAAAGACACCTACACTAAAAAAAATTCTGTTGGAGAGGGTTATGCCCCAGCTAACAAAAAGATGTCCCACTTGTTTCATTGTCTCAATGCCCCAAGGCTCGATCAAACATTCTCCACCTCCAGCTCAAAGTTCCACTTCAAGTGCTGTTTAAAAGGCCTAAACTCTTTAGCTTCTTGTAAACGAATGTCCTGGAATGAAAATTAATGTTAATATAATAATAATAATAATAATTAAAAAAAAAGAGCGGTGTAGCACTAGACCTTCGACAACTAGATCTCTGTCAGAAGGTAAAAGATATCATGTCAAGCGAATCCACTGCTCATCGCAGGAAGATTCATTAGTCCCATCAGGAAATCTTATAACTGTATAGCTACGTACGTTTTTCAATATTTTTCTGGCCCACCCTGATGGTGTGATCGTAAAGCTGTCTCCTGGCAGGGTCGGCGGAAAGGGGGTGGGGCGAACCGTGCCACCGCCCAGAGCGGCAAATTTTCAGGGCGGAAAAATTTGAAGAGGAAAAAAATAAGCCTATTGAAAATTTAAAGTTATAATATTATATTATATTATATAACTTGGAAGTTAATATATGTCAACCCACCGTTTTGAAGGAACATATCAGTAGTCTCACTTTAAAACCACCGAGTGCCACAAGGTGGGAAAGCAGATTTGATGCCTTAACTCCGTTGAGATATCAAGTGGGAGATGTCTATGATGCGCTCCTTCAAATAATTGGCGACAATAAAACATGGTCGCACATGAGGCTCAGTGTATTGCAAACCAGTTGTCTGGCTTTACATTCCTTTGCTCACTAGTTATCCGGTATGACTTTTTACTCCACGTAATGTAATGAGCAAATGTCTTCAAAACATTAATCTACGATGTGTTAGATGATTTCTTACAAACATATTAGTGCTTTGATAAAAGCAGGAGTGATGAAAAAAAATCAAAGTTTCGGGGGCGGTGACCTGTGAGTCCCGGATGATCCAAAGATAGGCAACACCGTACAGGGCCGAAATCGAAAGAAGCAGCAGTTTCAGTATGATGAAACTGTTGAAGATCCACAAAAACGGTACAAAGTTGATTTTTATTACCTGGTCCTAGATGATTATTTTAGCTCTAAGAGAAAGATTTGAGCAGCATAAACATCATAGTAAGTTTTCAATTTCTTTTATGACATTAGTAAGCATAAAGACATGCCATCTGATCTTTTGTCTGAAAAGTGTAGCAAAACTTGCCGGAATGTTAACACATGAAGGCTACTGAATTAAAAGATGAACTAAAAGTGATTTCGGTTATAATAAAACAATTACACCAAAGGAGACTTTAAACTGATAAAGGGTCATGATTTTGCACCTAAAGTCCGCCAGGCTAAAGAACGGACTTGAGGAAACCCAGACTTTCCGCCTCCAGTTCAAGGGGGTAAAAGCGGTGTTGCTACCGGTTGCTACATGCCTGATTTTTGTCCAGTCGTCCAGGACACATCTTCCTGTCAACAAGCTTCCTTCGCTTGCATTTCAGGGAGAGGCAGGGAATCGGAGACCCATTCGCTTGCTGCACTGCGGCAACCATTAGACTTTGCCGTGCTTGGCCTTGTTGAGAGTGCCACCTGTTTCGAAAACGGCTCGAAACGAAAAATTTGGCAACGCCTCACCACGGCAACTGGTGGATCAGCGACTCATATGACCCTCCTTGGCTTATAAAAATACTATCTTCTGTCAATCATGTCTGAAACAGGCTTGCTTCCATTTTATGCAAGAGAGCATTATATAAAAAAAAATATCACATGCAGAGGTAAAGGTAAAGTTCCCTGTGCATATTGCACCATGTCATGAAGACACATTTAGGGGATGTGGGGATAGGGTCACACATATTCTCGATCTCGACCATTTTGGAGGTGATGTGATCAGCACCACTCTCCGGCTGCCTTTACCTCACAGGGTTGCCCCCAGGTACCCATTAATTTGAGGCTGGGTGAACCCCAGAGCCGCTTTATGCAGGGACAACGCAGGAAAGAGGTCAGTAGTATAAAATACGATATTACTGGAACACAAAAAGTATGACCCCCCTCAGATTGGTTTGGCTACACTTAAAACTAGGTCAAGATGCTTATATAAGCTTATTGCCTACAGTGTGCTACTCTGTCTAATCCAAGACTTTAGTAAAAAGCCCTCGGGGATTGCCTGTAAAAAGTATGACTCCCCTCAGATTGATTTGGCTACACATACAAAAAGCTGCATCTGTCAGATTGTTGTCCATAGGATTGTAAAAAATATGCCCCTCTTGGCATTGTTTTGGCTACACTTAAAACTAAGCCAAGATGCTCATATGAGCTTATTGGCTTTAGTGTAATACTCTGTAAAGTGTGCTTAAATACTTGACAGTCACTTCAGAGTATTAATATGTTAACCCGAATATTTTAATTGGGCACCAGGCTCAACTTGTATATCTAGTACTAAGACAATGCATTATGCAGAGGCTTTCTAGAATTGCTCTGTGACTCTTTGTTCCATTTCAGCATATACGACCAGTGCATGATCATCACTTATTTTTAAATTCTTATACAATTCCTCCATAGAGCATTGTATAAAGTGTATGATCTTTTTTGTTTAGATCAATCTGATATTTGACCAATCCAGCTTATTTGTTACAATCCAAAGCATGTGTCTTAACTTATATAATCCCAGTTTGTCATACTGGGATAATATGAGCTGGCATTATTCATTGTAAGAAGTCTAGTATCAAGCGTAGCATGCACACTAGGTAATTTCAAGACTGGGTAACTCTGAAACGCACCTGGCACTTGAGAAACTCAAGTCGTGCAGTAGGGTTAATACTGCAGGTTGCGTGTCAACAGTTGTTCAGTTCATTTGAGATGTGAAAGGCCACAGGGTTTTTAACATGGTGCCGTGTCGACACATCCAGCTTGTCATGTACACAGAAGATCAATGCTACATGATAAGCCTGTGCCGACATGCATTTGCAGTAAATTATTGCTTCTATAGAGCAACGTAATAGATTATTAACTTTACGACCCATCATAATTTGTCAGACACATGCGTTTCTTTTCTTTAAAAAAGTGTATAGTTTTATTAAGTATATAGTTTTTGATTTGAGCCCCAAGAAATTATATATAAATACCAAAACCAAAAAATAATAACACACTAAATATACATACAAAATATACACACTAAATATACAATGCACACTGCTGAACCCAACTGATATTTTTATTAAGTATATAGTATTTGATTTGAGCCCCAAGAAATTATATATAAATACCAAAACCAAAAATGCCAAATCAGAAATATTGTAATCAATGTGATAAGAATATATCTAGCCCTAATTGGGCCAAGCACCAACGTAATTGTGATCCTGAAAAATGCAAAATGCCCACTAAAATATGCCCAAAATGCCATAGAAAATTTTGCAAGGCATACTTCAATAGACATATAGGCTCTTGTTCTGTACAGGCATCCACATTGCCCCCACAGCCATCTACATCTGGTCTAAAAAGAAAGCTTGTTACATCCGATAATACTAGACCGGCAAAGCGATCACGCAACGCACCTTTTCGTAGTAGTTTTGACGGTCAACTTAGTGATTACCGTTTTGTATCAGAGCCAAGATGTGATATTAAGAATTTTTTAAACAGTAAAAATCCTGATATGTTAGCTAATCTAAATGCACAAAATGGCTCTTATAAGCTGTCTCTTAAATTGTATACTGAAAAAAAAAAAAGAACAAACGGTACAAAATTTACACACCCCCACATATCAGAAACTGTACCCGTATACTCGAATACAAACAGACGAAATACTAAGCAGGTTGATAGACCAATTGCTTAACAAACATTCTGAGCAGTGGCGTGCCCAGGGGGGGGGTTGGTGGGGGTTAAACCCCCCCCCATTGGTTTCGTCATTTAAAAAAATTCAAAGCAGAAATACATTTTATTTCATAAATCGCCAATATTGTAAAATGTTTACATTTGGCAATGAGAAATGTATTTGCTTCTTCAATTACTTTTGATAATATTGGAGTTGAGTTACAGCAATGCACAAGCATTCATTCATTCCTTAGTCACTGAAAAGGAAGTAGAATTTCCTTCTCAGTATGGTCAAGAAAAGAGCCGCAACCCTTGGAATGCGAACTGAAGGAATCCCTCCTCCCCTTTCTTTCACCCACGATGACCCTCTTAGGAGAATGACCCTCCCTTTCCTGTTACGACAGTGCTGCTAACTTCCCTTTTCTTTCTTTCCCCTTCTTATACCATTTATGCCAGCAGAGCAAAGTTCTGTGAGATTTGAATCACTACAATTAGTAGGCAAAGTAAGCCAAAATCTTATTTCGCACCTGGATGCATATTTATTTCAAAATATCAATAATTATAATAATAATAATAATTGTTGCAGGCAGTAGCGAGGCATGGTTTTATGAAGGAGGCAAGCGATGTTTTGTACAATAGCATGCCGGGAGGGAGGGAGGGATGCGTTATATAGCGCAACTGGCCCAGTCAGTTTCATAAACAAAATAAAAGCAATTAATATGCCAAAATATTATACGTTTTACTCTTGTGCTCTTTACAAATTAGATATTTTTTTCTCAACCAATTTCCAGCCTTCAGTTTATTGAATTTTCTTGTAACATGTGTGAAAGATCTCACTTGAATTTGTGCGTAAATAATTTAGCAGTTGCCAACACTACTGACACTACTGGTTGCTGTCAACACTGGTGACGTAATTTGAGCTGGACCAAGTTGGATGCATGTTTCAGACATTCGACCGCCCGGTATCTTTGTCCCAAGTCCTGGTGTTCTCTGGGGTTGTAGCGAGTTGCAGTCTGCAAGGTAGCAAGTTGAAGTGGTTGTGTTGTGTGTTACGTTTCTGCGTGTGTAATAGATTTTTGACGTGGAACTAAAGATGGATAGAGAAAAGAGGAGAAATACGTATTAGATTATTTCCAAAAGAAACAAAAAATGGAAGTTGAAGCTTCACCTTCCACAAATAGAACGTCAGAAAAGGTCGATTTAAGTTCAGAGGAATTCCATCCGAATTGCGAGAGTGAAACGTGCGAACTTTCAGACTCTTGATATTCAACAAGAAGGCATAACAGAAGATATTGCAAACCTTGTTGCAACATTATGTCAAGGAACTGTCGAGGTAAGTGACGTTCATTATTTGATAGCAGATATATCCATAGACGGATTTAGAATTGTTTTTCTGGGAGGGCACAGCATGTGCAGTAAGCATACAATCGTGTGTGTGCAGGGGAGGGGGGGTGCCCGCGTGTGTATGTCTGGAAGACGTGTGTAGGATGTCACCCTATGTCACCAATAAACTTTCGCAGGGCGAGAGAACATGAAGATGAACAAGTTCCCTCAATGATTTCAGGGGCCTCACCGATGGTGGTGTAATCAAAGAGGTCCTGGGTTTGATCCCCTGTGAAGGTGCATTGCACAGTGGTACGTATCCCGATTTAAACTTTAAGTCCAGTCCCGATTAACGTATCTGAATATAAAATGGACTTTACAATCATTTACTTTTTGTTTTGTTCACGAACCCTCCAAAAACGATATTACCTATCTTATAGATCCACCAAGGCATTTGAAACCCTGGCGTCGGAGCAGTGGCACTAGTGTCGCTAGTTAAAGCCACGGGGAAGCCTGTGGTTCACGTATTTTCCGAGGTCCCAGAAAGCTTGGTGCTACTATACAGTGTATATGTATGCAACCACATTATAAAATCAGTTTTATTATTTTGTAGGAAAGGGATAAAATTTGTATTACGACACGGGATAGACTAGATAGGCATCCTATTAACTGTAAATATTCCTTACAAATCTTCTGAATATTTCTCTTATACAAACGCAACAAATACAATAAGTAATATACGTGTGCAGTAATAAATTCATTTTCTGAAAGCATCTTTTCTGGCATCAGTGGTCGAAGTAGGTGATGCTGCCTCCAGTTAAGAAAGTTTCACAAATCATACCCCCAATTAGAATAATTTTCATATTGAGCATCCTCCACCTACTGTATTGTCTCCATGTTGATCCATACAAGGATGTACCCCATCGTATTTCCAAAATCGATCAAATATCCCCTCCCTTTTCGGCTACGAATTTCTATTTCGAGCACTGTCTGGCAAGATTTTGTCGGGCTCAGTGACAGATCCTGTGGTGCGGTACTGGGCTTCGGAGGGGAAGGGGGGAGTGGCCCCTTCAACAGTTGGTTTCGCAGTTCCATAACGTTAACATTATACACAATTCCTCTTCATAGACCTAATATGAAAATGAATATGACACATTAATGACACTGTAGTAGAAAATGTTAATTACTGAAGGGGTTCGTATTTGTTTATCGACTGTCAAACAAATGTTTTGACTAATAATATAATAATACAATGCCAAAAATGTACACAATATTTAGCAAATCCATCTCCACAACAAGTACAATGTTGATTGAATTGATGTTTTAAATCCACTTTATGCACAGTAAGGCTAATAGGGACTGGGCCTAAAGTTTAAAGTGAGATCCGAACCACTATTAGCCTCCACCGGGTGGGTATTGAACCTGGAACACCTTGATTACAAGGCGACGACGCTAACACTGAAATGAAACTGTGGTATCGTCATCTTGCAGCAATGCAAACACGTCCAGTAAATGCTCTTGAAGCAATTGATATATGCAGTGAAGTAATATTTCCCTGGGTAAACACACGTTTGCGCATATTATGTACAATCCCGGTAACAACAACATCAAATGATAAATCATTCTCAACTTTGAGACGTTGAAGACCTATCTTCGAAATACCATTTGCGAAGAAAGATTAAATGGGTTAGCTGCTCTGAACATTCACCGGGATATAAAAGTTACTTGTGATGACATATTGTCAGAACTCGCACAGATACCTCGATGCCTAAATTTCAGAATTTAAATTGTTGAACTATGGTACCTTATTTATTACTGTCTTTAAGACATCAAGTAGTCTTAATCTCTTTAATGTTGTTACAATGTTGAGTGTACATATTTTTTGTTTAAAAATTATATTTGAGCAATTAAATATAAAATATTAATAATTTGGAAATATTCAAGCAGGTGCTTTTATATGATGCAATAAAAACATGAAGCATCCATAGCAAATACATTGATTGCGTTCATTGGGGTAAAATCCAAGTATATTAATTATCTAATTTATTACAAGAAATTTGACCTGTGAACTGGAAAATGTATTGGATTCATAACCCCCCCCCCCTTACGAAAATCCTGGGCACGCGCCTGATTCTGAGATTGCTGCTAAAGAATCAGGATGGAGTCTTCGTGTATCTCCACACAGGCTCTATGTTAATATTTCTGAATTCAGACCTCTGCAAGGTTCTACATATCTGCCTTTACCTGACAATATCAAAAAGAGAAAAGCCGTGGTTAACGTAGCAAATACCGACCAGACATGCTTTTTGTGGTGTATTTTGGCTGCTTTGTTTCCAGTTTTAAATAACCCACAGCAAATAAGTCATTATAAACAGCACGAACATGATTTTGATGATGCCATGGAGGGCCTAGAATATCCGATGTCTGTCAAGAATATCGATAAATTCGAAAAAAGGGCCAAAGATAGCAATGGTATGCCATTATATATTAATGTGTTTGTTTGTTCTGCTAGTCGTGGCGATTGCTTAATAGAGCCTCTTAGAATCAGCAACCTTGATGATGACTCTGCTGTCCCGATCGATCTGCTCTTAATTGATAGAGACTGTTCTTACCATTACACTCTGATACGCAATCTTCAGGCTTTAGTCAGAAAACAACTAGGCAAATCCAATAGAATATACAAGTTGTGTCGAAGATGTTTAACTGTGTTTGATGGTCAAAAAATAGTAAATGGTGTTGATAAAGAGAATACCGAAATTGCTAAAAACAAGTTGGCCGAACATTTAAAATACTGTGGCAACCATAAACCTGTTAATATGGTTATGCCCAAACCAAACGAAAATGCCGAATTCAAAAAATTCGAAGCCTAGTTGGGGCACCCAGCGTATATAGTCTGTGATTTTGAATCAAATCTCAAACCGCTTGCATTCTGCAGCCCATATCCTGAAGAATCATCAAGTACAGCGTATCAGCTGCATGAACCTTCTAGTTTTTGTTATGTGGTTGTACAGGATGGTGTTATTAGTAAACCATACTTATACATGGAGCAAGATGCTGTTAAAGAATTTGCACGTGAAATAGAAAATGAGTGCCGTCGCATAGCCCAAGATATATTATTAAAATCAACACCTATGCTACCTTTAACAGAGGATCAAATCGAAGATTTTAACAGTACAAAAAAATGCCCGGTATGCAATTCTGAATTTTCGGATACAAATATCAAGGTGCGTCATCATTGCCATACGGACGGTCGATATAAACAGGCTTTGTGTAGTAGCTGTAATATTAAGATCCAGAGAGCAAAATTTGTCCCGATATTTTGCCACGGTGCATCAAATTATGATTTTCATCATCTGATCAGATACGAGGGGTTTGACAAGCAGGATTTAAATATTTTAGCAGAAAATGACGAAAAATATATAGCTATTAGCAAAATAATCAGTGTTAATGGCAGGCCCATATACCTAAGATTTCTAGATTCATATAGATTTCTATCGGCTAACCTTGCCACTCTGGCCACTCAATTATCTGATGCCCAATTCAAAATTACGTCTGGCACGTTTCCAAATTTGGACCTGAAATTGCTTAGGCGCAAGGGTGTATATACATATGATTATGTTACCGGTTTTTCTAAATTTAATGAGTGTGCTCTGCCACCGCAAGAAGCGTTCTACAGAAAACTCAGAGCATCAGGAATTAGTGATGATGATTATCGCCATGCCCAGTTGATGTGGACCAACTTAAATTGTCAGAATCTTCGTGATTATCATAAATACTATTTGGCACTCGATGTGACACTCTTAGCCGATGTACTTGAAGCATTTAGAGCATACTCAATACAAAATTATTACCTTGACCCGGTCTATTTTTACAGTGCTTCAGCACAACCATCAAACTATATATTTTATGTGGATGCCAACAGCCTGTATGGTTATGCCATGATGGATAGACTGCCATATGCAGGGCTTGAGTGGGTCGAAGATTTCAACATTGAGGATCTTCAAGACTTTGATGACAGTGACTATGGCCTGTTCTTAGAGGTCGATCTGGCAATTCCTGATAATTTGCACAGCCAGTTTTCTGATCTGCCGCCAATTGCTGAGTTCCAGTGTCCGCCTGGCTTTAAACAGAAGTAGCTGATGATGACTCTAGAGCCAAAACAGGGTTATGGCATATACTACAAGAACCTCCAGTTCCTGATGCATCATGGTGTTCAAGTGACCAAGGTTGGCAAAGTCTTGAGGTTCAAGCACTCAAGGTGGTTGAAGCAATACATTGATACAAACACCGAGCTTCGAACACGTGCAGTAACCCAATTTGATAAGACCTTGTTCAAATTGATGGTCAATTCGGTATATGGTAAGAGCATAGAAAATGTCAGAAAGCATAATAATGTCAAGTTGGTTACTGGCTCCAGCCAAAGCAAAAAATTGGTAGCAAAGCCCAACTTCAATTACAGAAGAATTTATGATGACAATCTGGCACTCTTCAACATGAAAAAAACTAAGATCATGTTTGATAAGCCTATTTATGTAGGGGCTGTAATATTAGAATTGGGCAAATTACCCATGCTGGAGTTATATTACGATGTGCTGAAGCCTTTCTATGGTGATCGTACAAGACTGATGTATATGGACACGGATAGCTTTATCCTTGATATTCAGACAGATGATGTTTATAAAGATATAGCACAGCCTGCATTGCTTAACTATTTTGATACTGGCCATTTGAATATTCAACCCCACAACAAAAAGGTGCCTGGCAAGTTAAAAGACGAGACACTTGGCGATGTTATTGTAGCATTTGCTGGGCTAAGGGCCAAGATGTATAGCTTTGAAACATCCAGTGGTGCTGTTACTAAAAAAGCCAAGAGCGTTGGTAGAGTAACTGTAGACAAAGAGCTCAGATTTGAAGATTACGAAGATTGTCTCAAATCATGTAGCACAATCAGAACATCAGAATGCAGAATCCAGAGTGTGGATCACTTGTTGACCACAAATATTGTAAGAAAGGTTGCTCTGGACCCACATGACGATAAGAGATGTGTTTTATCATGTGGCATACATACTCTACCATGGGGTCATTGCGATTTGATAAGTGGCAATCAATGCCCAATCACAGAGCATGCCTTGCAATAAATAAACATGCCAATGAACTTATTTGGGTTAAAAAAACAGGCTATTATGGACCTGCCAACACCAGCACCCTCTCCTGTATACAGTCTATGCTATCTAAACTAAGTGGTTTGTTAATTATTCATCTGAATAGCATACTTACAGATGTTGATGTTAATACAGGTAACATATTGTACATATTTAACAATAACTTAAACCACTACCTGTAGGTGGTCAATTACAATTTATTACAACCCCCGAGGGCAATGTCAAGGTTTCAGTAGGCAGAAATATTTACAGAATTAAGCACTCAAACATGGTTTCTGGCACTGTATATACTGTCTCTGCCGGCGACTGTGTATATATTGTTGTAAGCCCGTTTTCCTGGGCTCTGAGAGGTCACAGGGAAGTTTCATTTAAACATTTAGGTAGAGCTTAATAATGTTTGATGGCTGAACCTGCTCCGTAGGAGGGTAGAGATATGGAAAGTTGGTGAAAAGGTTATTCACGCTTGTTCATACCTGGTAGATGTGTGTGTTGTCTTGTCCTAATGCTTCTCGCAGACCGAATCGTGACAGTTCCAAGGTTCTATCCAGCGATCCTCAGTTCACCAAGCCAAGCGATCCCTTGCGCCTTGTAGCATGCTAGGCAGCGGTAACTCCGTGTTCCATCGTCGTAGTTAGCAGTGTAACGTGTTGTAATCGGACTAGTTATCCATGTAGCGTCGATGAGTGTCAGAATCAAAAGAGAGCGAGCTCCGGGTAGGAGCTTGCTTTTATCATTCTCGGCGTCGAAAGGTTGTTAAACCTTTCAAACGCGGTAGATCCTGTTTAGATCCACGCGTTTGCCTTTCAAGTTCCTTGTTTTACGGAAGTTACAAGCTAGCGCATTCTTGAGATCACTCGCTGGTCGGACAAGTTCAGGAAATGAACAAGTGTGAATATTAACATGACGAGGTTTTCTCGGTCTAATAGTCTCCATATCTCTACATTCCCCTTGTTGAAATAATCGAACCACTCTGTGATGGTCGACTACTTCGTCCGGAGTAGGTTATATTTAAAAATTAATATTTATTAACATATCAAAACTCGTAGAAAACCAATACAGTAAACCAATCAGTAGAAGAATCACATCACCGTAAAAAAAAAATTGAAATCACCAGAATAGTCATATCATATCGTGGCACCAAACACCGTTGAGAAAAAAAAATATAAAAACACGTAGAGAAAAAAATAAAATTGTAGGTCATAGCCTCGTAGATACTCAAAAAGTACGAGCACAATTAACGAAGTCTTGAGGCATGGATAAAAATAATTACATAAGTGTGACACTGAACTAGTTTTGATTGAGTGATGACAGCACAATAATAATAATAAAAAAAAAAACACATGTCAGCACAGTGTGAAGAAACGCCGGGAACCGCAAGCGGTTGTATTTACTGTTTGCTGAGTTCAAAGTACACTCGGCGGAACATACACGATGCTGGGCGGAGCCTTGAGGTATGTTACCTATGGCAACTCTGTAAACTGCATGCCGCCATAGGCTGGACGTTCTGTGCAGCTGTCGATAATAAAAAAAAACACAAAAGAAAGAGACGTATCTCTAATCCAATATGGGCAGCACCCATGGGCACAAACTTTGGCACTGTAAAGGACATGCGTGTGTACTAAGTGCGTGTGCCTTACGGTAGTTGAAGTAGCTGAGCACCGGAACACTTTTAGCCGATGAAAAATAACATATGCATCATATGACGTCAGGAAACAGGAGCAGGATGCACTCAGTGGGAGGGGCCTTCTGAAAGTCAAATTTGCGATGGCGCTTCGGGGCAAGAAACGTCCTGGGTAAAAAGCTCCAGTTCTGCATCGCGGCTTGGAAGATGGAAAAATCAGCCATGGGGTCCAGACGGGAACGGGTCCTTGTTGGGGCTGGAACTCCACAAAATCGTCGTCGGTCTCTGCGATGAGCCTAGGTCTGTCGCTCGATGGTACAAGCCAGTGGTCGTCATGGGTCCGGTAGCATCCGTGGCGATGAGAAAATGAAACAAGCGCATAAAGGGAAAAATTAGGAAAAAGCAAAAGGTAGTGGAGCAGAGTTACAATAAATGATGACGGGTTATAAAATCGACTAAAAAGGGACTTTCAGTTAAAACTGGTGAATTATTTTGGGGGGGAGGGGAGGTAATGTCTAATTTGAATGACGGCGAAGGGGCGTTATTACTTATATGATGTAGAGTTTTTAAGGGGGCCTGTTTATGATTAACAGGTTTACCTGAAGAAAAGTTCGCCGGGGCAACGGGGGGGGGGGGAGTAGGTGGAATAATTCCATGTTGTAAGGAAAGTTCGCCGGGGCGCAACGGGGGGGGGGGGAAGTTAGAATAGTCGGCTTAGCCGGGAATGAAATGAGAAAAGAAAGGAGAATTCAGCGATAATAGAACGAACTAAGTGATTACGAGACATTTCCTTCTGTAATATGTGTAAATGTCGTTTATAAAAGCAATTGCAAGAATTTTACGTGTCTTGTGGACAAAGGTTTAAGCGCCTTCGATTCGCTGCTAATAAAAAAAAAATTGAAAAAGAAGTGAAAAAGAGTAAGTAATATGTTTGTGTAATAGTTCATTGAAAAATAGAGTAGGTTTTAATTTCATGGGATATGATCTATACCATGTTGTATGCTATCAATATTTGAACTATAAAATTAAAGGAGAGAGTGGGAACATTTGCCTATTTTATTATATGCTTTATTAACATATTTAGTGCATTGCAGCTTTCAAAGAAGCAGTTCGCGTTACACCTGAGCGTAAATAAAAAAATTGCTATGGCCAAAAAGCCAATTGTTCAAGCAAGTTCTACGCAGTTCATTTGTTCTTTAAATCATTGATCTTGTTCTATCTTAGTTCATTCGTTCTTTATTTCTTTGTACTTTTTTCTTCATTTGAGCGTATATGTACCAGCAAATGGGGGAAAAAAAAATATTTGCTAGTTAGAATCATAAACACACTAAGTACTTATTAGTCAAATCAGCTAAGTGATATGTTCTGACTATTACTATGCGTTGAATCGCAAATTATAAAATAACATTAAAATATCTGTAAAAAAAAATAATTATTAGGCAAGAGATGTATTATAAATGTTCCGACGATTGAGATAGCATTCTATAATCCTGGTCTTGTTAAAAATAAAAATAATCATGTTGTATTAAAAATAAAAATGAGTTCGTTCTAACGAAGAAATGCAGTGCGAGCACTGGAAGTGGAAAGAGGGGGGAGGGGAGTCGATGAGCGTGAGAAAATGCTGAATCAGGGAATGCTAGCATGTACGCAACGAGGAGCGAGGAGGCTAAAGCAGGTGACAACGGAGTGGCGTGTTAATGAATGTTAGTGGGGTTATCATGGCACTAGTCGTAGCGGGCTTTGAGTCTAGAAATAGTAATAGTGTCAGTCTTTTGTTTATTCCTGCCGGCGATGTAAGTTACTTCGTAGGAATTCTCATTAACTTTGCGAAGAATAGTTCCTTTGTACTTATAAGAGGACGCAAAGGCTTTTGACACACCTGGAGTTGGAGTGGCATCTAGAATCCATACATGTTGTCCTGGTGAGTACTGTATTTTCCTAGAAGTGCTGTCTGCGTACTTTTTCTGCTGTTCGTAACGCTTGTTCAAGTTGTCATGTGCGGTCTTTCGTATGGAGGTCAGGAGTTCAAGTCTCTGTGCGTTCGTCTGGGAAACATTGTCGGGGTTCGAAGGAAGGACTGCGTCAGCTAAGATCCTTGGGTTGTAGCCAAACAAAGTAAAATACGGGCTCTGGAGGGATCCAGAATGAATTGTAACGTTGTGGCTGAACGCTGCGCTAGCTAAATAGTCACACCATGAATCCTTCTTTTCTAACACAAAGACTCTCATAACTTTCTTCAAGTAACTAAATGAACTTTCAACTAATCCATTCGTGAAATGGGCACAAGTATCTACATATTTTAGTTGTACGCCTGTAATATTAGCCAACTCTCGTAAGAGTAAACTTGAATTGGGTGTTGAACGATCTAAATAGATCGTCTCTGGGATGCCATGAACTAAAAAGACTTTCTCAACTAGGGCTGTTGCTATGTTTTGTGCATCGTGATTAGCCAAAGGAGCTGTAATTACATACCTTGTACAACTATCTACTACCGATAGGAAATATTTGTATTTGTGCGTTTTAGAAGAGACTAATGGACCACATACGTCAATATGAATTCGTTGGAAAGGAATTTGGGCTGGTTGAAATGTTTGCAGCGTATGCGGCTTAGAACCTTGTGGTTTCTTTGAAATCTGACAAGGGATGCAATGTCGAACCTTATCGTACACAAATTTCTTCATATTAGGGAAAAAGTAGCGCATAAGCATTAAATTATATGTCTTTTGTGCACCTTGGTGACTTCCATTCATTTTGTGTGCATGAATAAGATCGAAAACTTGATTTCTTAATGCATGAGGAATACAAAGTCTATCCCTATTACCAGTTTTGATTTTATTAGTCCTGTATAAGACTCCATTTTTGAGTACATAAGAATACGAAAGTTTCTCTAGCTTTGGATTACTAGGTTTGTCTTTGTTTTCTAATAAGTCAATAATGTCTCTGAAATAGGGGTCTTTACGTTGTTCTGAACTAATATCAAAATCTGCTGCTTGTGCATGAAATACTTGATGAAAGAATAGATCATCATCATCATCTTTCTTGTCAGGATTAGTCTTTTCTATAGGGTTGTCTCTGGGAATTACAGGTGACTGAGTGTTTACTGTATCATTGGGAAGGACTACTGGATGCTGGGCCATAAGGGAAGCAGATGGGGTAAAAAGTACAGGCTTAGGGGTGTTAGGTGTCGTAGTGGTGATGTTCAAATTGATATAAGTCTTGGATCGTGGACTTAACTGAACTGTGTTTGAAAGGGTAGCTTTTCCCTCATACACATTTACATTTTCAATCTGGGTAAATATGTCATGCGACAGCTGGTGAGTCTTGTACTTTGATCTTAAAATACTATAATTAGGAGTACGTCCTAAATGATAAATAGTTATTGTATTGTCTTTTAGCGACATTTCGCACCTCTGCGTTCGTAAAAAGTCATTTCCTAAAAGGGGAGGGACGTTAGTTGAATCTACTATTCTAAATGGGTGCGAATATTTACGCTTTCCAATTATGATTGGAAGAACTACAATTTCAGACACACTCAGTTTCGATCCGGACACACCTTGGATTGTGGATTGTACCTTGTATGTTTTTCTTTCAGTAGGGAGAAGGTGGGAGGGATAAATTGAGATTTGGGAACCCACGTCAATAAGTAAATCTACCTGTTTTCCTTGTATGCTACTATTAATAAAGTATAGGCCATTCCTCTCAATTATAGGAACTTTATCTAATCTGCTATTATCTTCGATTTCGTTCCTGCAAGTCGAAGACGATTTTAGTTTAAATCACTGTCTCGTTGTGGCTTGTAAAAGCAATTGTCGCTCTCATGATTATAACGACCGCAAAACCTGCAGGCTGAGGTATTTGCATCGTCGCGATTAGCCTGATCTCGACGTTGAAACCTCTTGTTACTATTACCTCTGAATTGGCCTCGAGAGTTCGATCGAAAGTTACCTCTGTGATTAGCTCTATGATTATTATTATTTCTGTAGAAAGAGGACTTATTATTCCCCTTGTTGAAACCTCTGTTATGTGCGTTTTGATTAGCCATTTTCGCAAATTCCAGCACATTTGAGCAAAGATTGAAGAGAGACCCTGCGTTCATCTGTTCGGTTGAGTGCAGAGCTAAGGTCGAGAGTTGTGACGAAAGTTTGTTTATTTCGTCACCAGAGGCGGCATTTTGAGAGTGTTCCACAGCGGCTATGGATGGTGTCGCCGCGCAGCGGACATTATCAGAACTCGGTATATGATACATTCCTTGATACACTGTGTGGGAATTATTTATGAGAGCCGGATTGGACTGTGGACTTTGGACTTGATGTGTTAATGGTGGGAGAGAAGGAGATGGACATTGGTTGTATGGTACAAAGTGCTGAGTCAAGGTGTGAGAATTACTGGGGAGGGGGGAATAGACCTGTGCATGCGAACAGCTGTAAACTGGTGTCGGGGTGAATGTCTGGGGTAAGCTTGCCTGTGCGATTGCCTGATCTATTTCCAATTTCTCTTCCAACATACGTGAATTAATTAATGACTGCTGGCGTTCGAAATTCTGTAGGTGGGCAATTAATTCTTCTGTTCTAGCAAAATGCTTGTTGGTTAAACAGCCAATGTATTTGGCTCGCAGTCCCGTGATGATGTAAGAGAGAGTTTGTTCTTCAGTGGCGTTCGGGAAGTATTGCTGGACTAATGCCTTTTTAGCAATAACATAGGTATGGATCGGTTCACTAATCATCTGTTTCTTTTGGAGAATTATCTGTACAGGATCTGCTGAAAGGTATGATCCCTTAAATAGCGTACTTAGCTCGTCTTTGATATGGGTGTATGTCAAGTCTACAAAATTGGGTCGTTTCTGTATGTCATGAAAATAAGTTAAAGCGGTGTCAGTCAAAAATAAAGGTAACATCTCTTTTCGCTTAGCTTCCGACCATCCTGCGGCATGTGCTACATTTTGAAACTTGAGGAAAAATGAATCAATGTGCTTAGGGTCATTTCCGCTAAATGGTGCCGGGTATAATGCAGTTGGAATTGGGGTAGCCATGTTAGTCGTGGAAGTTTGTACAGCTACGTTACCAGAACTATTAACAGTGTTAGAGGAAGTTGAAACGGGAGCCGGGGTACTCGCCAAGGGTTGGGGTCGGTTTCTGTCGGGTGTTGCTAGTCCAAGGACAAATTGAGGGTAATTTCTATTAACAGACCTTAACCGTGTTAGTGGAGGGGAGGGAATTGGGGATAAAGGTCGTGAATTTATTGGGTTTGCCGTGATTGCAGTTGCTAACTCTATGATTTGGTCGAGGGAGGAATCTAGGTGTTCGTGCAACGCTATCTGTGACGTATTCATAAACGAAGGTTCGTCGTGCTGACCAAAGAACAAATGAAAGTATGGGTATACAGTTATTTATGTCATTAATATATCGCTGGTCAAATAAGTATAAGCAAGTGTTCTCATTCCTGTGTGAATGATGCGTGAATACATGTTATGCAGAAGAACTAGATTTTTGTTGAAAAAGGGGGGGGGCTCGGCATAAAGGAAAAAGAGGGGTTGTTTTCCATAGGGTAATACACAAAATTGTCACTGGGTCTGACGCATCTTAAGCGTACTGTGGGAGTATGAGTTGGAATTACTAAAAATTTACTTTAAAAATGCTCCCAAAGTGGGAGGGAGGGGGGGAGAGAATAATTTAATGTAAAGCAATTCGTACAGGAGGGTACTTAATTGCAAAAAGGGCCTGAAGCACCTCCACCATGTTGTAAGCCCGTTTTCCTGGGCTCTGAGAGGTCACAGGGAAGTTTCATTTAAACATTTAGGTAGAGCTTAATAATGTTTGATGGCTGAACCTGCTCCGTAGGAGGGTAGAGATATGGAAAGTTGGTGAAAAGGTTATTCACGCTTGTTCATACCTGGTAGATGTGTGTGTTGTCTTGTCCTAATGCTTCTCGCAGACCGAATCGTGACAGTTCCAAGGTTCTATCCAGCGATCCTCAGTTCACCAAGCCAAGCGATCCCTTGCGCCTTGTAGCATGCTAGGCAGCGGTAACTCCGTGTTCCATCGTCGTAGTTAGCAGTGTAACGTGTTGTAATCGGACTAGTTATCCATGTAGCGTCGATGAGTGTCAGAATCAAAAGAGAGCGAGCTCCGGGTAGGAGCTTGCTTTTATCATTCTCGGCGTCGAAAGGTTGTTAAACCTTTCAAACGCGGTAGATCCTGTTTAGATCCACGCGTTTGCCTTTCAAGTTCCTTGTTTTACGGAAGTTACAAGCTAGCGCATTCTTGAGATCACTCGCTGGTCGGACAAGTTCAGGAAATGAACAAGTGTGAATATTAACATGACGAGGTTTTCTCGGTCTAATAGTCTCCATATCTCTACAATATTGAGGTCCTGGGACACTATGCCAAGCTTATACCTCTTTTTATAGAATTAAGAATCAGATACTCTATAATAAATAACCGCTAAAAACACATTGCCTAACGATATATTTGGCCATACAAGGCGCGAAGATCACAGCGACGAGATTCTGATGCCTGACGTCAGTGTCAAAAAATTATGAAGCGATTTACAAGCTCTACAAACCACACTTAATGCCAGTCTTCAACTTGAGATTACTAATTTACAATCACAATGCATGGACCCTCTTCTTAAAATCGACTCAGAACTTAAATTGCTGCTTCAGAAATACACTGACTTGGCTACACTAGATAATTTTCAGAGTTTAGAGGAGGCCATAGCAGCTCTTCAAGCCAAATTTAAGACTCAGGCTACCAACTTTGAGCAACTGAAACAGCAACTAGAAGAGCAGATTTGTAGTGTCCAGACACAGCTCCAAACAATTGTCAAAAGCATAGTCCCAAGATGATTTTGATCTAGTGATTTCTACTTTAAAAGAACAGATTCAATCACTACAGATACCTAATCTGGACCCCTTAAACAATGCCATAGCCGAGGTCAAAGAAAAAATTGAGACACTAGAAAATTTTATGAACAAACTACCATCTTCGGATGCTCTGAGTGCTATTACTCGTAGTGTTGCCAATATCAAGCTCCAACTAGAGACATACGAGGATTTTGGCAAAATTCAGAGTACCATAACCCATCTTGAGGGTACCATAGCAGCAGTCCAAAACGATCTGACAAATGTACAAGAAACTCTGGAGTCCCGTTTACCTGGTATCGTAGACACTCTTGCCAGTGTCCAGCAACAGATCACCAAACTTGAAAATCTTAATACCGAATCTGAGCTATCACATTTTCATCACTTGATCGATGATATTCAAACAAAGCTTGAAATTTTACAACAATCAACACCTACTCAGGCAGACATAGCCCTGCTCCAAGATGCTATGCGTAGTGTGGCTGACGCTAGTGAATTAAATTGTGTAAAATTGGCCCTTGAGTCTCTGCAGAATACGGTGGCCAATCTGCCTACATCACAGGAACTTAAAAATATTAAAAGAGCCGTACATCGCATATTGAAATCTGAAGACATCAAGAATATTCAGACAGAGATCAAACAGCTTACTCAGACAGTGGCTACTCTTCCAACCAATCAGCATATTAACGAACTGCATGCCCTGTTTGAGGATATCAGAACCCAAGTCCATGATCTTACAGCCCAAAATTCAAAATTGGCTGTTGTTGAAAATCTACAGCAAATTGTAGCCAACATCAAGCAACAGCTAGGGACCATAGAATCCAACCAAGCAAATGCTCTGTCTGTTTTTGCCACGCAGCTTCAAGAGATTGTGCAACAATACAAGAAACTTGCTGTGGACATAAGAATCAAACCAGGCCACGACGAGATTGTTAGGACTATTAACGAGCATCTTGAATCTGTAATAAGTAGATTGCTTACAGCAGAAAAAGAAATAACTGGCCTAATCGAGAATCCTAAGCACACAGTAATCCTTGAATTTCACAGTGTCCCCAACAAAGAATACGAATCACCGTTTACACCAGGTGGCAAACTGTATATGTTGTCCCCTGCACAATTTTATTACCAGTTCTTCGTAAGGGGCACACTCAAACCGGTCAAGATCAAATACTGGTTACAATCACAGGCACACCACTACCCTACCTTATCAATAGCCAATGCTGACAACATACCAAAAATCACCAGTGTGGAGTTAGAGGATTTTACAGACCCCGATACACTAGAAACAACCTATGCTGAAGATGATGGTTCTTTGGAGTTTGACATACAAATAGGGGATAAGCTGTATTTAGAAAATCCTGTAGTATCAGCTGCTGAACACCCCATAGTTGCAATATTCTTGTTTACGTACTATGTCTAGACAAACCATAGTTGACGAGCTACACAGACCAGCCAGGCGTAACTATAAGCGACTGCCAATGGTCACAAAAGGCATAGACGATTTGTGGCAGGCTGACTTGGTTGAGATGGCAAGTGGACAGTTGAAAAACTTGGACAAGATCAACAAGGGCTACAAGTATCTACTTACTGTCATAGATACATTTTCGAAATATGCCTGGGCTGTGCCACTCAAATCCAAGACTGGAGCATGTGTTACAGAAACTTTTAGGACAATCATCAATCAGAGTGGCAGATTACCGCGCTATCTACAAACAGATAACGGTAAAGAATTCTATAATTTGGTGTTTCAACAATTTGTTAAGAGCCAGTCAATACGACATTACTCAAGTTACAGCGATCTCAAAGCCTCTATTGTAGAAAGATTCAACAGGACCCTAAAAGTCTTATGTATAAGCAATTTACGCTTCAAGGTAATTATAAATGGGTTGCTATGATACCAGAACTTCTAAATCAATATAACAACTCGGTCCACACCACAATTAATAAAAAGCCATCTGACGTAACCAAATCTGACGAGCAGCAATTAATCAACACTGTTTACTGTTGGCTGAGATATCAGCTAACAACCAGAAGACCTAAATACAAGGTAGGTGATCAAGTAAGGATTAGTAAATATAAACACATATTCAAAAGAGGCTTTACTAGAAACTGGAGCACTGAATTATTTACAGTGGTTCAAGTTATACCTGGGCCCCGTAACACATATATAATAAAATACCATCACAACGAAATCCTCAAAGGCCGATTCTATGAAGAAGAACTTAGCAAAACTAAACAGCCTGACACATATCTCATAGAAAAAGTCATCCGCAAAAAAGGCAACAAGCTACTGGTCAAATGGCTAGGTCATCCGGAAAACAGCTGGATCAAACCAGACAAAGTGATACTATGAACACCTGGGATGTTATAAAGCGACTACCAGAGCCCGAACAGCAGACTAAGAAAAATGGCAATCTGCTACCTGATAATATTCGTTGTCTTATTGTTGGGCCATCGGGTTGCGGTAAGACTACGCTACTGGTTTATATTTTTTTACTGGCACCTAACTGGTTAGACTGGAAAAACAGGCACTTGTACGTCTTTTCTAAGAGCTTAGAACAATTAAAATATCAGCAGCTGATGAAGCTATACGATGGACTGGATATAGCCACTTTTGAATCAGATGTTAAGCCACTCGATGACTGTCTCGCTAACTCTGTTGTTGTGTTTGATGACATTATATTAGATAATCAAAACGAGGTTCGAAATTTCTTTACACAGGGGCGGCACAAAGAGATAGATTGCTTCTACCTGGCACAGACCTTTTCCAAAATACCGAAGCAGCTGCTACGAGACAACAGCAATTTCATATGTGCGTTTCGTCAAGATCATACTAACCTCAAACACATACATGACGAGTATGTAGGTGCAGACTTAAGCTACAACGATTTTTCTAAGTTTTGTAGTAGGTGCTGGAACCAGGACAGCTACGGGTTTGTCACAATCGATATGACAAGGAAGCCCAATAGTGGTAAATATAGAAGTAAAATCAATGATTTTCTAGATGTACAGACGTATATAAACAGCCATGAAACGACCAATCGTTGACAATCTTAAATTAAGAGACTATCTTGTAAAATGATTCTAGGGATGGAAATCAGAGAACCGAGGTTTTTATGAACAACACAAGCGCACAGAACAGCCTATTATTGATGCTATTAGTGAACTGGGTAAAAATATCAAAACTGTTACAGAGCAGAACCAAAATTTGATCACAGAGCTTGTGCCGGTAGCTGCTCGGAACATATTAGATTATCCAATCACCTCCCTTTCTAGTATTCATACACCTAGTCCTGTTCGTCCTCAAATAATCGAAGCTAGTCAGGATCCTATTGAATTGGGCCTTCTTGCTCAAAAATATTTAAGCACACCTAAAGACAAGAAAGACGAGGTCTTCGGTTTATATGCTGACACAGAGCGTGACGGTAGCGTTTATCATAAAATTGGCAATTTTAGGGTAACGTTTATGGGCGATGATCTGATTGTATATTCAGAATCTCATCTTGGAGAAAGAGGTGGTTTTGTTAAGTATCCTGGAACACCTGGATTGTGGAAACTGATGACTCGTAAACGGTCTGACAACTATACAGATCAAGACTATGAGTACTACAAAGAAATACTAATAAAATCGGATGCCTTGTACCAGAACAACGATCCTACACAAAAAAGAGTCAAGTCTAGCAGTGGAGCAAAATACAACAACTTAATGAAGCCCATATGGTCACAGATCAAGACAGGTAGCGGGATCAAACAGTACAGCACCCTGCCTAAAAAATTTGTCTGGGTTGACGATGTAAGAAAACTAATAGATAGGCTGCTCGTCATAGCTGGCGAAGAAAATGCCGTTAACCACAATTTTTACAACGAAAAAGTCGGAATTATGGATATGATAGCTATCAAATTGTCTAATTTTATAGTCAACGACACTAAGGGGATTGGATATCTTATAAAAATTATTAATACTCTACCGCCCAAATTTTGGAATACCTCTGAGGGTCGGGGGCTGGTTAATGACATCATAAACAAGCTGCCATTTGAGCTACACATACCAGGCTATCAGTATTGTGGTCCCGGTATCAAACTAGACCATAGACTAAACAGAGGGGACCCTGGTGTTAATCCCCTAGACGCTGCTTGTAGAGACCATGACATAGCATACAACACACATACCGATCTTGACAAGCGACATGTGGCAGACAAAAAATTAGAAGAGGCTGCATTTGGTAGATTAGTAAGCAGAGATGCTTCTTTGGGTGAAAAAATAGCAGCATTAGGGACCACCATAGCTATGAACACCAAACAAAAACTAGGGTGGGGGTTGTAACAGACTAAATAAACTGGTCCAGCAATAAGTGTTACGATTTAAATTTAAACCACTTAATTAAGCTATGTAATCCCCGAATATGTATATAATAAACCTACGATGAAGGCCAAGGGTGTTATGTATCAGATACCTTATGCAGGTCTTAAATCTCTTGGTACTATCGATAGTATTTTTAACCAAAAAAACAGTGCAAAAAAAAAGCTCTTGTCTTGCCAAAGGCCATGGTATGAAGTTGTTACTTAGTACCCTCTCAATTAAAAAAATTACAGCAATCCAGAAAAAAATCACATGTGGGTGGCTTTAAATTTAGTATCCCGGCTATCTTAGCAGCACTCGGTGCAGTTGGTAGCTTAGCAGGGGGATCGGCTGCCATAGCAAAAACAGTAATAGATGCCAAGAAGAATAAGGCCGAATTAGCTGAACAAAGGCACCATAATCTGGCCATAGAAAAACAAGGCAAAGGTCTTAAAAGAGTCATAAATAAGTATAAAAAAAAAACAAGCGCCGCTTACCAACCAAGATACTGAAGCTTTAATCGAACCACTGGGCATCAAAAATTTTAGAGGTGTGTACATGTCTGATTCTTTACCAAAACAACCGCTCAAAAAAGAGTGTGGCATAGTCAATTTGGATAGCTACAAAAATCAGGGCACACACTGGATCTGTTATCTTAAATATTCAAACAACGAGGCGTTTGTGTTGAATTCGTTTGGGGGATTCCACCCAATAATGTAGTAAAATATCTAAAATCTCATAATCTGTATTACAATGACGATCGTATTCAAAATTTTGAAGATATTAATTGTGGACATCTGTGTTTATCTGTTCTTAGATATCTGTCCCAAATAAATAAAACATCAATTGAAGATTTTCAAAAGGCGCTGTGGTATTTAAAACATCATGGGAATATTCCATCTGACCAGCCAGAATTCAATCTTAAAACTCAAACTACATGATGATATTATGTATCCCAAATCAACAGCTCTTAGAGCATTCTATGGCATGTACTTGATCCCTAATATTACACACCATAACAACACAATCACAGTTGGGGATCAAAAAATTGTCATCACTCCAGGGCAGTATAATATATCTACTTTAAATGCTCAGTTACCTAGTGGTGTTGTCTTAACTCAAAATTCTGTCACTCACAGAGTAGAGATTGTGTCTGCTACAGGGACAGTGGATCTGGGTACTATAGCAGAGCTATTAGGCTTCCAGAACAACACAAAACTTGAACCAGCCATCAAACACACTGCTGTTAATATACCTAAATTCTTGGCCATAGAGACTCTGAATATTCATTGTAATGTGGTCGAGGGTATGATCACCAAATCAGATGGCATAGGCACTCACAAACAAACTGGCATCATCGCAGCATTCAAACCTAACTCTGAATTCATGGAGCCAATCATCTACACTCCATCACCAACATTATATTTTCCGGTGTGCCATAATAGAATCGAGTGCATTGAGTTGGTGGTCACTAACGAAAAATAAGAATTAGTTGATTTTGCCGGAGCCACAACAACCGCCATCATAGAGATTAATATATAAATAAAATACATACTAAAAAATGGAACATATCGAAAGCTACGAGCTACAGTCATTCCCTCCGAACCGTAGGACCTTTGCCAATTTGAATCAGCCCAACACAGAGATTGAGGTTGACCTTGATGTAGGGGATGGCTTTATACACCCTCACAGAGCAGACCTATATATCAAGTTTGATGTTGTCAAGCTCGACGGCACAGATTATTCTGCTAACTCAAATATAAGACTAGTAGACAATTTTGTACCGCATCTGTTTTCTCAAATCGAGATCAGAAAGCATGGTGTTGTCATAAACAGAGTAGACTATCCTGGTATTACCTCTACAGCTTTGGCCACACTGAATTTATCCAAGACCGAGGCTTCTTACTACAAAATCGGTGGATTTGAGGCTGGCGATAAAATAATAACTAAGAGCCACACTGTACTGTTTCCGATGCGCCTGTTACCTGGATTCTTCTCAGATTACAAGGGTGGAAGGGTGGTTTAAGAATCACATTTCGAAGAGCCGCCAATGATAATAATGCTTTGATGCGGTACAGTTCATTAAACTCTACTGGGGCGGCTCTGCCTAATACCCTACCTGACGAAGGCAAATGTCTTATTCAGACTATGGAGCTAAGAATCCCGTTTGTTGAATACGAAGCCAGTTATGCTCTTAAATACAAAGCAGATATACTAAAAAATCCACAGGTGCCTTTACAATTTTATACATATCAATGTGTACAGAAGCCTGCCACTGGGAGCTATTACGAATTCGATGATACGAATTCATTTTCTAGTATACAATATGACATGCCAGATTTTGTGGTGGTGCTGTTTCAGACTGGTCGAGACAACCAGCAACAAAATTCAAGTGAGTTCGATAACTGCAATATCAAGAACATATATCTTAAAAACGGCAGAAATGAGGTGTTTCCTAGAGAAAATTATAATTTACACATGTCCAAGGATGATTTTCTTAAATTATACGAGGCCTACACAGCATACAAAAGAGTCACTACTGGCAATACCGACATGTATTACTCACCCGATGAATTCAAAGCACAGAGACCAATGTTTGTCATCAACACCTCAAAACGCAAGCAGGTTGTAGTTAATGACAGGACAAACATTAAAATAATCTGTGAATTCCATGATACACCACCTGCCGATACCATATGCAGTGTTATTCTTATAGGTCAGAAATCATATGTTTATGATATAAGAAACGAAAGAGTCACAGAGCAATTCTAGAAAGCCTCTGCATAATGCATTGTCTTAGTACTAGATATACAAGTTGAGCCTGGTGCCCAATTAAAATATTCGGTTAACATATTAATACTCTGAACTGACTGTCAAGTATTTAAGCACACTTTACAGAGTATTACACTAAAGCCAATAAGCTCATATGAGCATCTTGTCTTAGTTTAATTGTAGCCAAAACAATGCCAAGAGGGGCATATTTTTTACAATCCTATGAACAACAATCTGACAGATGCAGCTTTTTGTATGTGTAGCCAAATCAATCTGAGGGGAGTCATACTTTTTACAGGCAATCCCCGAGGGCTTTCTACTAAAGTCTAGGATTAGACAGAGTAGCACACTGTAGGCAATAAGCTTATATAAGCATCTTGACCTAGTTTTAAGTGTAGCCAAACCAATCTGAGGGGGGACATACTTTTTGAGGTGGTCATACGTTTTGTGTTCCAGTAATATCGTATTTTATACTACTGAGGTCAGACCTTAGATCACCGACGCAGTGATGTAATTCTTTTAAAAATCCAGTCATACTGATCACAGACTTACAACAGTAATCATATAAACTCAAGCCTTCATTTCTTTACTAATACTTGTTACATTTAAGATACTTTTAAGAGAGAGTGAGAGAGGTTTCATAAAATAGCTATAATAATAATGTAAAATTAGTGTCGCATTTTTTAAAGTTAAAACTATGGTCAAGCAAGATATCCTTTTGTGCTTAATAGTATTGAAATAGCGTAACAAGTCTCATTATTTATTTTATAGTTTGATGTTTTACTTAGGAATATATTGTTTTTCAATTTCCCATTGCTGCGTAATGACGGGGTGGAAGGGGGAGTTCGATAGGGAGCGGCATCTGCCGCCACCGCCAGGGTGACAAAATGACTAGCGCCGGCCCTGCTCCTTCTAATAATAATAATAATAATAATAATAATAATAATAATAATTCCTTTATTTAGCGGGCAAGGTTCAGCCGTAGGCTGCTCTACCACCTAAGCGATTCCAGATTTGATAACTGGTGAAAGCAAATAATGGTTTGGATTCCACTTTAAACTGTATGTCAGTCCTGATAAGCCTATCTCTGCATAAAGTGGCCTTGAAAAATAAACTTTACACTAGATATTGCTTTCTGAAAACCTCAATCACAAAAGTAAATAGTTCTGTTTGAATTCAATTGTGTCTCTCAATCAACAATGGCAGTTTCCTCGAATGAGCCTAATAAATTCAATGAAGTACTAAAGAACGGAGATTTGTGGCTTTGATAAGGAAATGGCTCCTCTCAAGAGACCCATTAGCAGATCTTCACCAATAACTATATATATATATATAGTAACTATATATATATAAAAGTAAAACAGGAATGCACAATAAATACAAGTATGACATCTAATTGATCCATAGAAAGAAAACCATTTCAACTATTTTATAATTTATTGACATTTTAAGCAGTTGGTAAAATAATCATTTTGCTACTTTATAGATATCTGATACATAAAGAAAGTAAGAAATTAATTTTCTATATATTTAAATATTTATTTATTTACATGTAATATAATAATTCTTGTATTACATAATATGTATATGCATACACTACCACTGGCAAATTCACCTTCTACCGCAAAGGAACCTGCCACACCTCAACCGTCATCTACATCCTCGGCAACATCTGTGGTGGCTTCTACCTTAGTGAAACATCCTCAGCCTCAGAATCAATAACCACCTCTCTCCCACCCAAAACCTGGACTTAACGGTTGCCGTTCATGCCAACTACCACAACATCCCCTTCAACGACTGCATCTGTAGCGATCATCCGCTAACACCTCAGTACAGAAAAGATAGGTACGTACATATATCAGTAATGAGTGCAACCACACCTCTGGTCTGAACAAGACCACCCAGTAACGTCCCCATCCCCGGCCCTTCATCTCCATTGCTACCCCTCCCTTCTTCCCATTTTGCACCCCCGTCACACAGCATACAACCATGGACGTCCACAGGATTTTTTCCAGGGAGGGGGGGGGCACATATTCCCCCATAATAGTAATGTTCCCTCAAGAAACATTTCTTCAGTTTGAAGTTATCATCTTGCTGCAACGCCCTTGCCATAATTAACATATATTAATATTACTATGACTGAAATGTAATTGTGTGAAATTTTTGGTTGACTTTCATTTTCCATGGGGCGGGGGTCGTGCCCAGCCCCCTTACCTTTCCTTCCGGACCTCCATGCATAACACACCACTCACAGTTCTCGGAAAGCCTGGCGAGATAATGACGTTTTTTTTGTAGCATCTATAACTTCGATCTGGACCTGTCAACTATGCAGGTCGAACTTTCACTTCCGTTTCCGCTATCATTCTTTTCTCTACAGCTGAATATACAGCTTGCAGCCGCGAAAATTAATTTTTTCCATTGTCTGGTGAGAGTTTTCTTTTCTCTTTTACTTCTTGTATATATATATATATATATATATATATGTGTGTGTGTGTGTGTGTGTGTGTGTGTGTGTGTGTGTGTGTGTGTGTGTATGTATGTATGTTTGCATAGGGGCAATTCCATTGTGACAGGCGTGACATTCAGACAAATTTACATTATGTTTTAAATTGTTTTCTTTGCACCTTCAAATATGTAACTCTATCAATTCACGTAATTTCTTTTTACTAGATGAAATTTACTTAATTTCAGAATATTCCTCCCCATATCAATTTTCAACTACAGAAAATATAATTTTTGTAATTGTGACGGGTGTGACACTTCTGAGACTTGACTTTAGGACCTTTCTCAGTCTTTCAGAGAACTCTGTGAAATATATGGGTTCACTGAAACAATTTTATTTTAGGTAGTGTCTGCTGCCACGTTATTTTTCTGCTGTAACCCCAAAAGAGACATGCGCGTGGCAGCAGAGTAGGTCTTCGTTTTATCGTGATTTCATTATGCTATGTATGCAATTACGTCTGTAACCCATACTGTGAAGTTTTAGCGATTACTTACACAAAAATGTTTCAAGATTAGGTCCCTTAGCATTCTTCTATTAATAAACCTAAATGCTCTCGTAGTTAGGTTAGGTTCTGATAGCATTAAAATAATATCCCCAAATGCTTTCTAAAAAGAAAGGTTCTAAATTACCTGTACATTCATTCCCACTAGTCATAATCTTGCATTTTTCTCGTCTTCATCTGTTCTTAAGATTTGTAACATCCTCTTAGCAGACAAATTACGTGACAGGAGCAAATTTGACGCTTATTCTTACTGCTGACACGCGCGTGACAGAACTCGGCCTTTATTTTGTTTTCGCAAAGCAAACTTTACTCGACATTTAGATGCTTTTAGTTTCTAAAAATATTACTACATACTTTCTTTATAAACATTTTTTGCCTATTACGGGATGACACCATGCACATTATTTACTTTGTAGGATTATGGAACAATGCAAATGCTATGAAAATTATCATAAATAGATTCTTTAATCTAAGGCTTTTTTCAGTAATGAAGTAGGACACTTCAGAGCTTAAGATATAGAAACAATAAATGAAACAATTAAGAACCAAATTATAAATAATTTAGTCTTCTTATGGTACAATACATCGCAATGAAGCTAAATTAAGTGGAAACACAACACACAAAATCCCACTTCTACTATAAAAAGTTTGAAACAATATGTAACTTAAAAGCCATGAAACTAATGCTTGTATTAATAATTCCATATACTGCATAGTTTTTCCTTTAATTTCATATATAATAACTGATACTTTGAATAAAAATAAATTAACCTTGTTTCTCCACTTTCGCATGGAATGGCTCATAGATGGATCTAGAATATTTTCCTGGGAGGGGCACAGAATATGCTGTAAAGAATGAAAATATAATTTGTAATTAGTAAGTTGGATTAACCGGATTAGTCTATTTCTACTTTTACTTCACGGCATGAACAGTGAATTGAAAATAAAAAAAAAACATTTGTAATTTTTCTGTCAGACTCAATTTGTAGACAGAGTTATTTAACTATCAATCAAGTAGGAATTCTAATTCGAAATTATTTTTAAGAAATAAAATAATCGTGTTAAATTAATAATTGAGGACTAAAAGTGGTAAACGTTATAAGTGCCAAAGGCGAAAGTGTTTGGAAATCGCATCGTTCAGCACATCAGCCGGTACGAACGTTCACACTAATGCCTTTTTACACGCCCTTTGAACTACTTAGAGGGTTACCATCCACTTTTCACGTTTACCACATTATCAAGCATGGCACATTTCACAGTTTAACGTGGAAAACGGTGTTTGAATTCTTATGGCACTTACAGCGTTTACCAATTTTAGTCTTAAATTTATAGTACCTAAGTCACCAAGGCAATAAATATAATGATAAAATTGAGCAACACGTGAACTTATAATGATTACCGTACAAAATATAAATAACGTTTTGCTTTGATTTAGTTTATTTAACGTCGCCTTTCTGCCACTTTTGGCACCAGAGGACTCGTTGACCTGCAGCATGGCAGTTACAGGGCTGTACTAAGCGGTATATATATAAATAACATGATAAACACTTACGAATTCTTCGGCCGCAATGTTTAACCCAATTGCCTAAAAATCAGCTGGTCCCAGGTTCGAATTCCGATGGTTTGGATTTCACTTTAAATGTCATGTTCAGATCCGTTGAGAGTCGTGAATATAAAATGAATCTAAATAAGTTTGACTTGCAAATTCCTCTCAATGCAGTGTTGTGATTTTTTAACGTATTCCATTAAGATATGAGGCATATTTATCGAGGAGCTATATTGGAATTATATAAGGTTACGAAGAAATACTAGTATAGTTATGTTTGTCGAGAAAATACGAGTCATGGGTTCTCTATCCGAATAGGCACGTATCTAGAACTAAGTTTCCAAGTGTCTCCCCGGTGGAGGCACATAGTGGTTCGGATCCCACTTTAAACTGTAGGTCCAGTCCCAATTAGCCTTACTGTGCATAAAGTGGACTTAAAAAACCAAATCAATCAATCAATCCAAGTGTCTCACATGTAGGAATAAAAATAATAATTAAGTTTATAATTAATAGTTTCATATTATTAATGTGTTAATTGTTATTATTACATGAATAGGCAAAAAGACGATACAAGAATAACAGCTTATTCAATATCTAGATAAGATCACTGAAATTTGTTTAAGAATAGCTGTCCTATCAAGGAAATTTATGTCAGAATAATTTTTAAAGGGATCATTTATTGGATACCAAAAATTGATTTGCTTTATTTTACTTCGCTTTTGTGCCACTTTTGGCTAATTTGCGAAGATGGGAATGAGTGATGATATGATTAAATTTGATGAATGGACACTCACAAGCATCCATGTCCATGCCGGGATTCGAACCCGGAATCCCTGGCGTCGTAGTGCGATGTGCTAACCACTGCGCCACGGGGACCGGCTGGATACCAAATAGGTTGTTAGGTCCAACGAATGAGAAGTAAAGTCCCTGATAATTTCTTTTATGAGAATTATTATCAGTAGTAGTACGCATGGATTTCGCAGGACAATCTAATTTTGTGTGTGTGTGTGTGTGTTTCCTTAATTTTTAAATACGTCGACGGACCCAAAAAATGTTAATTCATCATCATCGCAAACGTCATGATCCACTTTTCCTTACCACAGCTTCGGTTCGGATCCCACTTTGAACCGTAGGTCCAGTCACGATTAGCCTTTCTGTGCATAAAGCTTCAAAATATGTGGGCAAAAGCGGAATTGTATTGCAATTTCATTTCTGGTAATACATTTTTCTTAACATGTGTCAATTTCCTTTTATCGCAACACCATTTGCAGCATAGCGACAGCGTTGCTAAATTGGTCGCTTAATTTCACCAATTGGCAAGAGATGTCCTACTGCTGGAAAATTAGTCCTCTTATTAATGAACGCCTTATCATGCTGTGACGTAGGTCGGGATTCCTGGAAGCCACGCTAACCCACATTCCCTTTGTAATTTCCGCGGCGGCGGAAACTTGTGAAGATTTCTGCAAAGTTTCTCAGTATATACAGGGTGTTGCAAAAAAAATCAATATTTCGAATCACGCAATTTATATATTTTTTTTCCTCTCTGTCTTAGGAAGCCTGGAGTAACTTTGAAAGAACTGAAGACTAAAATTGGTAAACGCTGTAAGTGCCACAAAAATTCAAACACCGTTTTCCACGTTAAACTGTAAAATGTGCCATGCTTTATAATGTGGTAAACGTGAAATGTGGCTGGTAGCCCTCTAAGTAGTTCCAAGGGCGCGTAAAGATGTCACTAGTGTGCACGTTCTTACGGGCTGATGTGCGGAACGATGCGATTTTCCAACACTTTCGCTTTTGGCACTTACAACGTTTACCACTTTTAGTCCTCAACTATTTGCAGACGCTTTGCCTTCTCTTGTTGCTGCGAAATTCTATGTTAGCTATTTTCATCAGAGACTGAAATATGAGCTCAGGTGTTACAGCTCTGCGTGAAGGAGCGGCGGGGTAATTTGAGCCGATTAATGTCCCTATATAGACATTCAGCTGCTTGCGCTTCGTTTGTAGGCTATATCTTCCGTATACTGTCTATAGCTCTTATGCATTGTATAACGATATAATGCTCATGCATTATGCTCACTCCACATATCACCTTACCTTCAGCGTTATTATTTTCGCTAATTTACATGTAAACACACACACACACACAACACACACGCTTACTTTCTTTTTTACACTCTTCTTGTGGAATCTGCTAAAGAAGGTGTTTAAATTACATACTATGGGTTTGAAAAATTTACAAGCAAAACTACAACTAATATTTCATATTACGCTTTTGATTTTGGTTTTCACTTAATTCGGGCACAAACAGGAATGTCACGTGATGTGTCATCGGTTGTGTTATTGCTTAAGTGGAAGACAATAAAATTAAATGAAATCGCCCTTATTCAGAGGGTACCGGTATGTTTTACTTTTATTTTTTATTTTCAAAAACTGACAGGTTGAAGGCGAAATTGATGCAAAAATTATAGTAGATCGGAATTCGGATTATGAAGTCCACCATTGATGCATGGCGTTCCTCGTACTGTCTCTCCCGTCGAGGAGTCATTCTAACTCAGCTGCTGATTGGACACAGCCGTCTTACTCATTGTCAGTTTCTTCAAGAGTTCGACCCTCCAATGTAATGTCATTTGAAGTGATCGGCACATCCTTATTGAATGTGCCGATTTTACTTTCCTCGGACCAGGTCCGTACCGGGAGGGGGGGGGGGAGTGGGCCATGCCATCCCCCCTCGAGCCATGAAATATTTTGATGCAAACCAACAAAAATAACATGGATAATTTTCAAGATTTTACAAGAATTTAGATTTTTTTCTTTTATAAATGAATGGATTGTCTGTGGAGAGAGGCAGACTCCAGAAGTCTGCAGTCTACTATATTTAGTAATTTTAGTTTTACAACCATTTATGCAAAGCTACTAAATGTTCGAATTTGGTCGGAACAGTTCACCATATTTACTCCCGGTTTTGACTTTTTTCGAACTGCAATCTTGATGAGAAAATGTCCTCTTTTTGTGGTTAATTCACATTCAGACATGTTCTTCATTATAAGGATAATTCCATAGCGTTGGTACGAATTCCCATGGTGGAACGGGATCTCCCAACTTCCCTCCAGCGATCTTATTCTATTAAAAATTTTCCCCCATTATAATTTTCCGAAGGTAAGAGTTTGTGTTATAACAACAAAGATAAGCAATTCGTTTGGACTTCAAACATACTTTACTAAGAATAACATCATAAACACATACAAAGAAGGAATAACAAAGACTGATGTCAGCCTGTGTGTGAATGTTGCATACATCTCTTGTCCTCTCTCTCTCTTTAGGGATGGTAACAGCATGGGACAAAAACGTACTTACAGTCATAGATAAGATTTTAAAATTATATCAAATTGGACTAGTAAGAAATGGAGCCGTAGCTGCGAAGATGGTTGTCATTGTCACTCTAGGCCCCTGGAACATAGAAATTAGACCGACCTGTCATTTCTCCTCCATTCCTCGGGAATAAAACATAGCACTTACATGTTAATTTAATAGGAAACTAATGTCTTCTTAAAGTTTCTCATTTTTTGTCCCTCCACCTAGCTATCTTTAATTTGCAATCGATTTTGCAGATGTGAACAATAACACACTCTGCTTCAATGTGTAGGATACACAACCGACTGTCCTTTTATTGGCCACATTTCTTGAATGCTAAGTTTTCTTTTCATCGGATTCAACGGAAAATAGTAAGAGTAGAGAGGCAGCACTTCGTTCCTACGCGTCAGCAAAAATTCGATGCCACTGGTGTTATGTTACATCCGGTGGTAGCGGTGTACGAGCGATTTTATTGTTGAGTCAGCAGAACGTGTCTGATCACGTTGAAGACATCGGAAGCGGTGGGGGTGGGGGTCAATGGATTTGTCACGTTGTTTCTTGATGTATGCTAACCTAACACGTGCGTATGTTTGTGTGTGTGTGTGTGTGTGTGTGTGTGTGTGTGTGTGTGTGTCTTTGGAGGAAATGCGCGCGCAACCATTGCGTATGATGCAAACACATGAAGACATGATTTAAAGATGGCGCCGAAGGTGCTGTACCCTGAAAGCTTAGCGGCTAAGGTTATTGCTCTGTAAAACAAGAGGCGTCGAGGGTTCGATTCCTGGTAGAGTCAATATTGATTGATTGATAGATTGAGTTAGTTTTTTTTAAGTCCACTTTATGCACGGCAAGACTAATCAGGAGTGGACCTACAGTTGAAAAGTGGTGATTCGGACCACTATGTGCCTCCACCGAGTATCGAACCTGGGACCCCGTGATTACAAGTCGACGATGTCAATATTGAATGATTTCGATTAGCCTGTGTGTAAATAAAGCCAACAAAATGGTTGAGTTCGAAAATCGAGTTGGGTTAGTGGTTAATGTTGTCACCTGGCAATGAAGAGGTCGCGGGTTCGATTCTCTAGGTAGTTAAATTAGGCCAATTGTTTAATCCCGCCATTATAGGTTCCGATTAGTCCATCTGTGCATAAATAGTGATTGAATAAAATCAATATGGCGGCCTTGGGGTAGTGGTTAATGTTGTCGCCTGGTAATGAAGAGGTCGCGGGTTCGATTCTCTAGGTAGTTAAATGAGGCCAATTGTTTTGTCCCGCCATTATAGGTCCCGATTAGCCCATCTGTGCATAAATAGTATTTGAATAAAATCAATATGGCGGCCGCGTTTTGTGTTTAGCGGCGGCGGCGGCGGCGGCGACCGGGGCGCGGCGCGGCGCGGGCGCGGGGGGGGGGGTGTTTTTTATTCCGCGAGATGTTTCAACCAAGTGGTTGAGGGTTCGATTCCCAATGTTGGTGAAAATTGGATAATCAATTGTATTTGTTTAAAAGTTCCGATTAGCTTTTTGTGCACAAAGAGAAAATGAACTAATTGGAAATAGGATGTTTATGCTGTAATGAAAAGGTCCCGGGTTCGATTCACAATGTCAAATTGGCTGATAATGATGTTGTTTTTAAAAAAAAAAAAAAAAAAAGTGTGTTGAGTCCCCATTAGTATTTAGGCAGGAACAGATATTAAAAATCAAAACAAAATGTCTTTTGATTACAACGCAAAGACTTTACCGCTAATGTATAAAGATAAATTAGAATCTGTTGTTTTGCCGTGTGGGGCCCCAGTACCGATTAGCTCAAATGCATAAAGAGTAGGTAAAATAAGCAAGATGGCCGTCACTATTGTTTTGTGATCAAAGAGGAGTCACAGGTTCGATTCAATCAAAGGAGGCAAGATTCTATGTTTCAATTCCATGTAAAAGTCTAAAGTTATGTTTCGATTAACCTCAATGCATAAAGAGGAATTAAACAAAAACAAGCAAATTGGCGACAGATGTGATAAAAGAAAAATTGAATTAGTTTTTTATAGTGACAAGAAAAAATAGCGAATCATTGCTAGAAATAGAATGAAAATAAAGATACTTGCCTTTGCGTGTCCAGCGCTGTGCAGAAAAGCTCTCATGCTTTATCTCCGACAAGTCCACAATACACATTTTTTTTTATTGTATAGTTAATTATTAATGTTGTTATTAACACAGATTCTTACCAGTGTGAAGAAAAGCTCTCATGCTTTATCTCCGACAAGTCTACAATACACACTTTTTCATTATATAGTTAATTATTAATGTTGTTATTAACACCGATTTTTACCAGTGTGAAGAAAAGCTCTCATGCTTTATCTTCGACAAGTCCACAATACACACTTTTTCATTATATAGTTAATTATTAATGTTGTTATTAACGATTGTTACCAGTAAAAATATAAACCATGAGGATTTTTAAAGGGGTGATAAGTGAAAAAAAGCCAAGACATATATTTTATCCCTGTTTATTACCAATATTTACAAAATTCAAAAGAGCCGCACACACACACACACACACACATACATATGTAAAATGTTTATATTGTGTCACCAGTTTATCAGCATGTTATTTAACAAGTTTTTATTCTTCAAGTTTGTTCACTCACCCACATAAGGAATTGTGTCACTATCATATCCATTTTTTGCTGCAACCACTGAATTAAAATGTTTCACTATTTTTTCCACAAGCATGTTCTCGCAAAAAACAAACACTTCTTTGGAAAGTCTTTTTCCGTCGATGTTTTGTATAGACAAAGGCTCAGGTTTTGTACATCCATGTAGATGGGAAAGCACAAACTTCTCCTTATTACATGCATGGACAGGGGAAATATCTGTGCAACCGAAACATTGTTCGCGAAGGTCGAGAATGCAAGATTCCACACAGTTTCCAAAATATGATTTCAGATACGGCGACACTGTTTCACACATAACTTTCGCATGCTCGATGCACACAAATATCTTCATAAAGTTCCGCCACGAACTTTCTGCGATGAACACTATCTCCAGGGAACCGCAAGCTGGTTTCTTCCTTATAATGATCTGAAGGCGATTGTACAGTGTGGTTATCAGCAATTCATGTTGCTCACTTAGTGGGTAGGAAACACGAGGCTGCTCACCTGGAATAGCGATGTAATTGTCGATTACTGGAAACAATTCCTGAAGAGCGTGCCACTCCTGCAACTGTAGTTCAACACCTGCCGCCCCGCTTCTGTGTAGCCTGACCACAGGTTGGAAATCCAGATGAGAGGAAAGTCCGATTGAGATAACTTTTGTTTTCGAAGCATTCAAATAGTAGACGTGATCAAATAATATCGACTGGCGTATAAGACTAGTTACTTGTTTTTGTTCTTCAGGTAAATGCTGATCGCTCTCTTTCTGAAGAACCCCCTTGAAATTAGTGTACGGTTGAAATCTTTTTTTCAGCGGCATCGAAATAGAGGATTCCATGTCTAAGAACTGCGAGATACTGCATGTCGCAGCGTGCAGGTATACATTTGAAGAAATGCGTGGGTGTGTTTTTGAGACGCATGCGCGCGTGGCAAACCAAGCATGTGCTGGACAAAAAAGGTGGAGGGGGGCGGGGCATTACAAAGATCAATGGTGAGAGAAAAATCAGCAGAATATCATAAACGTCATATTGAGGAAATATTGGATAACAAATATTAATTAATTTAATTAAAGCATCAACCGCATTGTCGATCTGAAATTAGGTTTATAGACAGGGGGCAAAATGGAAAATATCGACGATGTTCTAGTATTGGATTGTTTCTGTATTTCCATCGGTATAATCCTCCACCACATTTGAAGCATACTGTTTTATCCTCTTTTTGAATGTAAAATAATCCTGCTTCGGACAGAGCTTCTACAAACGGGAATTCTTTTGATTGCCAGTTTCTGAAAGAGGACAATCTAGCATTGAAAGATCCCATCTCTGGATATTGCGTCATTGTTCTGTAAAGACACAAAACAAGATAAATATTATAAGTAAGCTGTTGTAAACTGTAACGCTACAAAATTATTAATATACTATTAGGACTATATGTAATTTGTATAAAATTTCAAACAGTATTTACTGTCAATATTTTCTAGTATACGTACCGAGTATTATAAATTTAATTTACGAGTCAGCAAATAAGTTGTTATAATATTGTCGTTTTTTATCGGTACTGGGAATAAAATTTGAAATTTATGCATGGGTTTACCAGAGGCTCTATGGAATAAATACAGAAAACAGTAATGCCCACAGTACACAGACCCGTAACTTTGTATCTGATGAGTGTTGTACGTATAGAATTTAGAGTTATTTTCCAAAAATCGCAAATGGTTATGCACATGTGGAGGTTTACCGTAACTATCAAAAAATTCCCCCCGGGAGTTACTGTCTATGTAAATTGCTACCCAGTGCTTCCCGGGGCTATCTTTGGGATCTGTATTTACAATCAACGCTGCTGGTAGTTCCACATGTACAGGTAATTCATTAGCTGCGAAAACCCCAACATGATGATTGTCAAAGGCTCTATTTGATATTAACCCGTGAAGCAAATTTAAAGTCGACAGCATTGCTGGACACTAAATAGTAATATTGTGCAACTCACCTTTTTATACTTCAAAGTAGACGGTACACGTCACAGTAGATTCCAGAACCAATTTGATCTGGGCCACCAAGCTGTTTATCGTTGTTGAAACAATGGAGAGCTATCTAACACAACGCTGATGCTCGGAATATGAAGGCGGGGTTTACAAAAGCGCATGCTTACAATGCTATCTGGCATTTGTTGTGCTGTTGTAAAATGAATTTTGTACTATAAGAAAATTGTCTGTATGTGTGTGTGTGTATATATATATATATATATATATATATATATATACAGACACACACGCATATTTATTTATTGATGAAGTATATATATATATATATATAATACAATACAATATAATATATATATATATGTAATTTGAAGATACAACATATCAGTTCTTTTTTTTTTTAAAAAAAAAAACAACATCATTATCAGCCAATTTGACATTGTGAATCGAACCCGGGACCTTTTCATTACAGCATAAACATCCTATTTCCAATTAGTTCATTTTCTCTTTGTGCACAAAAAGCTAATCGGAACTTTTAAACAAATACAATTGAATATCCAATTTTCACCAACATTGGGAATCGAACCCTCAACCACTTGGTTTGAAACATCTCGCGGAATAAAAAACACCCCCCCCCCCGCGCCCGCGCCGCGCCGCGCCCCGGTCGCCGCCGCCGCTAAACACAAAACGCGGCCGCCATATTGATTTTATTCAAATACTATTTATGCACAGATGGGCTAATCGGGACCTATAATGGCGGGACAAAACAATTGGCCTCATTTAACTACCTAGAGAATCGAACCCGCGACCTCTTCATTACCAGGCGACAACATTAACCACTACCCCAAGGCCGCCATATTGATTTTATTCAATCACTATTTATGCACAGATGGACTAATCGGAACCTATAATGGCGGGATTAAACAATTGGCCTAATTTAACTACCTAGAGAATCGAACCCGCGACCTCTTCATTGCCAGGTGACAACATTAACCACTAACCCAACTCGATTTTCGAACTCAACCATTTTGTTGGCTTTATTTACACACAGGCTAATCGAAATCATTCAATATTGACATCGTCGACTTGTAATCACGGGGTCCCAGGTTCGATACTCGGTGGAGGCACATAGTGGTCCGAATCACCACTTTTCAACTGTAGGTCCACTCCTGATTAGTCTTGCCGTGCATAAAGTGGACTTAAAAAAACTAACTCAATCTATCAATCAATCAATATTGACTCTACCAGGAATCGAACCCTCGACGCCTCTTGTTTTACAGAGCAATAACCTTAGCCGCTAAGCTTTCAGAGTACAGCACCTTCGGCGCCATCTTTAAATCATTTCTTCATGTGTTTGCATCATACGCAATGGTTGCGCGCGCATTTCCTCCAAAGACACACACACACACACACACACACAAACATACGCACGTGTTAGGTTAGCATACATCAAGAAACAACGTGACAAATCCATTGACCCCCACCCCCACCGCTTCCGATGTCTTCAACGTGATCAGACACGTTCTGCTGACTCAACAATAAAATCGCTCGTACACCGCTACCACCGGATGTAACATAACACCAGTGGCATCGAATTTTTGCTGACGCGTAGGAACGAAGTGCTGCCTCTCTACTGTAAGTACATAAAATTTCTACAATGTCTAAGTACGCCAGCTACATCTAGGTAGGGGGGGAGGGTGCAAATTTGGTGCAGGGGATGCGAAAATCATTTTCGTCCTGGGCTCTGAAATCTCTAGCTACAACTCTGATAAGGAAATATTTCCTTTCGAGAGACTATTAATAGATTTACACCATTTTTAAAAACATAACACAATAAAAGTATGAAAATGTAATTATCATTTTTAATAAGAAGCAATATTAAATAATATCTAACACTTATTAAAAACATTTCACCTACCTTCTAATTTCTTGACATTTTGAACCAGGCGTTAAAGGAATTAATTTGCTAGTTTATAAATGTAGCAAATTAATTTGTTTATATAGGTTTGTAAATGTAAACAAGTTAATTGATTAATTATATTTTTTAATTATTTAATAATTCACATATATTTCATGACAATGTTACACACACACACACACACACACACACACATACATACATACATAACCAAAATTTCGGGCTTCGCCCCCCCGCAAAAAAATCCTGGGTACGGGCTTGCCTTAGACAGACTGTTTCCCAACTGTTTATCATCCCTGTTGGGAGATTAGGACAGTGTTTTAACTAATGCATTTAGTTTTCTTTAGAAGAGCTGGTATTTTCCACTGCCTCTTAATGCATCCTTACCGTTTTAATGTGTTATGTTTGTCCTGATCAGTATCCTTTACGACCTTCCACTTTTAACCTTTCTCAAGTAGCTTAGGATTTTAGATAAGGACACATATCCCCGTATACATTGAAGGGTGCAAAATAGCCATATGTACCGACGCACCCAAAAAACTTAATTAAATCATTTATTCATACCATAAGTACGTAGAAAACTATTTAAAACACAATGACAAGATGTTTCATTGTTTCTTTTTTTCTTTTTTCAGGAAATCTTTCAAGTCGAAGTTGCCTTCACTTAGTGTGATTTCCTCAGAAGTGACAACGCTAACTGAAACCAACGGTAGCACAATGAGTTTGTCGAGTGTGTTGCATGTCCTCTTAGCCGAACCTTACCCTCAACAGTTTTCTTTCCGAATCTGGAGCAGGCTTATGTCCCAAGATTGTCGTTGCACATTCTTCCATTACAAGTAAGTACAAATTTGATACATATCTGTGTATGTATGCATGGTTTCAGTCAGGCCCGTAGCCAGCATTTTATTTCGGAGGGGGAGGGGGCTCATCCCTAATCAGCACTCGCCTCTAAAACCGGAAAGTAGGGGGTAGAAGCCCTGATGAATTTCTCAGTGTATTATTGTACAACTTATTGTATAAGATGTTCAATCCTGCTAAGGAAGTAAAATTAATTACCACGGTACACTTTTTAAATTAGATATTTGTAGGATTTCGGGAGGGAGCTTCAACCCCCCCCCCTGGCTATGTGTCTAGTTTCAATAAACAGAAGGGTGCCAGATATCTCAGCGCCCCCTAAATACCCCTGAAAAAAATTCAATTTTCACCCCCTCCATTCATTACTTTCTCCTACCCAAAGCAGTATAATACGTTCTAATTATTTCCCGTAGATAGCTGTTCAAATACAAACTTGCTCGTGTTTTCAAACGTCATGAGTGCAATGGGTGAAACACATATAGTAACTAATGTGTATGGCTGACAAGTACATACCCAGCTAATTATCAAGAAATAGTCAACAACACCGTTGGGGTTTAAAAAAAAATAGTTTACCTTGCCACACCCTCATATAGGAACGCCTTCAGAGCCAATTGCGCACCCCCAAAATCATGTCATAATCCCAATAGAGTATTTAATTACGGCAGCGTGTCTACTAATATCATATCACTGAAAGTCAGTTTTCTGTAGCTTTTCTGAACACTTTCTTGAGCTACCCATCCTTATGTTTTCCTTTTCTTCATCAAACGGATTAAATGTGATTCACCTATTAACAAAAGATAACTTGAAAGTAGCCAAAGTAAATTAATTACTAAGAAAATATATATTCTGATTCTCCCCTCCCCTTGTCTCATCGCATATATTGCAGCACGGTACCTAGGTGTATTTTTTAAAAAAAATATACACATGTTGAATTTTATATTGATTAGAGGAAAACATCCCTAAAATTTTGACGACGCAGTCCGCGCCATTATTATGCTCTTGTAGGCACCCCTGCCCTCAGAGAAGGGTAAATCAGCACAGTTACATTCCGCACAAAGACATAGAAAAAGAAACGCTGTTAATGTGATAGACAATTCCGTGCACGTACCCGTATCTGTGACATTATACATATACTATGTTTATTTGACTTAAATATATGGAGATTTAGGTAATCACACATGACTTATAATACAAAATAAAATTTATTTTATTCTCACATTTTAAATACAGCTTCAAAAGAAAAAAAATGAAACATCTTGAACTATTTACATGAATAAACATTCAGTCCTCTGAAATATCACAGTTGGATCCCATGCATCTCTGCATGCAAAATAACAGATTTCTCTAAATTCCCATTTACATTAGTTGTCTTCTGCATTCACACACACACATACACACAGTTTAAATAAATTGTACAAAATATCATATAACTTATTCGTCAAGGCATACGAGTGATTTTTAAAATGAAAAGATCACTCCAGCTGTATTAAATTACAAAAAGGCAATGTGTCTAGAATATGATATATCAAAACTACACGTGGTAATATTAATTTTTTAACATTTTTTCTTAAAAGTAACAGTATCTTTCAAGTCTAGAAAACTTTCCTAATATAAAAAGAGCCTCAATAATTGATGGTATGAAAATAAATTTGTATATCATGAAAAATACTAATGCAAGAGAGGATATAATGTTTTGTTAATGAGAAATAACATATTTACTATCGGTTGAGCTTTTAAACACTAAATTCAAATGTCATAAGCGAAGTAAGCATCTGGCAGTGTCTGATTCCTTATCCTTTTGCTACTCGCAATAACAAAGGAGTTTCATTTCAGCGTCATTGATGCATATACTTTGGTTTCCATAACGATTGATTCGACTTATTTCTGATAAAGCTTTGTATGTGTTTGTGGACGGGTCATGTTTAACAAATGCTTCAAACATGCCATTCCCGGGCAAAGTCTCAATTGTTAAAGATAGAAACGATTGCTGTTTAGACAAACTACCAACAACATGTTCGAGAGAAGTGCCTTCTTTAATTTCGTGAATGTTATGCAATTTTAGTTGAGAACATTGCTTGTAAGGAGCCAACAAAGTATTTATGTACTCAACTAACACCCTAGCAGCTTTCAAGGAGCTTGCACTGTCCACTGGAAGATCCTTGAAAGTTTGGCATGTGCACCACTGTGGATGTATTCCGGCATCGGGGCAAGTCCTTTCGTTTGGCACAGGTTCGAACAAACTAATCCCTTTTGAAAGGTGTGATCTATCGGAGCCAATAGCACCATTGTCTATGCGTTTCAGATTGAGCAAATCCTTGAGGGTTTCGTGCAAGTCGTAAGGAGTGGTGAGTCTGTGAGAGTTCACTTTTAGATTACGTACAGCTTTACTATATCGCCGAGAAAACCAGTCGGGAAGTATGATAAACAGTAGAGGTAGTCGCTCTTCAACTTTTCCTTGGTATGTGGAACGGAACGGTCCTGTCCGAATTCCATGATCGCTGAGTAGGATCAATATGGTGTTGTTGAGGTGACCTGAAGATTTGAGTTCCAATAATGCTGACATTAAAGGAACGTCAACTGTTTGAGCATAATTTAGGTTATCGTGAGTCAAACTGGTTGACCATATCATACCAAAGTAGTGTTTTAGCGAAAGAGAGGCTGTGAACTTCCGAACATAGTCCAAGAGTATATCGAGGATGAGCCGCTTGCCCGCACACAGGTAGCAAGAAGGAGTGCTGGTATGTCCAAGTTCCTTCTCCAACGCTTTCATAAATGGACGGAGGTAATAGTCTGTTGGTTGTTGCTGAAAACCTACTTTCTCGAAATTAAACATGCCTATGTAAGGGGAATCTTCACCTAACAATGTTCTGTATCCGGCTTTTTGGTACGAATCCCACAACCATGGACAATCATCAAGGAATTCATATCTTGAGAGCCAACATCGATGCTTGAGCTCCTTCTCAGAAAGACCGGTGAACACAGGCACAATGTTTGGGAAGGTATTGTCGGCAACTTTGTTGTAACCGAACATTTCTATTGCGTTTGGATCCTCCGAAAGCAGCTTTAAAGTTTTTGGCATTTGACGATGCGCGTTTTGTCGCGACACGCCATCCAAACCGAGAAGAAGAACACTGACTTTATCATCTTCACTCGCCTGATCTTCGTCTTCTGCTTCATTTTTCTGTGGCACGAACGCATGATAGTCGATGAAGGTTGAGTTCTTTGCCAGTTCTGTGCACTTCACCCTGATGAATTCTGATGATACTACTGCCCCCTCGTCTAGTGGAATACATGTACTGCTAATTCTGTGAAAGAGAAGAATCTTCATTAAGAAAAGAATGTTCAACTTAACAGATATTTTTTTAAAAAAATCTTTGTTGATGATACACGAAGTACAAAAAAGTCATATGAACGTAAACGTGGGCAGTCACTTAATATTTTTTTAAAAAAAACATCATTATTATATCATAATACAACATGTATATTAACAAAAAATTAGCCCATGAGAAAAGTATAAAAATTAGTACTTGGACAAATTTTGTAAAACAGTTTACTGACTCTATTATCGTTGATAAGATAACATCTAGGGTAAGTTTTCCTGTAATTGGCACTGCCCAGTTTTTGGCACGTTGAGGAATATTTGTAGAAATTAAGATCTGTGTGAAACTGGCAAGATTGGTCTTGTTTTTGCCTTCCGTTGATGACATTTGCAAGGGGGGTCTATTTCGTTTGTTATTTCTTGTGGAAAAATCGCATATATCTGGAAGGCTTTTGTGATTTTCAAGATTTCTGCTCAATTCTAAGCAGGTAGGTTAAGGAATATGTTTTCATGTTTCTCTTGTTACTTATTGTTGTAATATAATTATTGCACATGGTTCTTGTTTAACGGTTAGCTAGACCCTAAAGGAAGTGCATTGACTTCCCATTGTCAACAAATCGTGTAATCGCTGCACGCTTTCAACGGTGCCAGTAATTGGTATTGCTAATGTGCTAATTGGCACAAGGGCCAATAACTCGCAATTTGGAAGAAATAGGCCTTTCATGTTTTTAACACTACCATGGTGCTATTTAAAACATAAGAATGACGATGAGAGCGGTCTGACTTTGATAGCTTTATGTTAACCAGTAGTTGCCACCAGTGCCAAGTACCAGCATTCAGACTGGCAACTATTGGTACAGACTTTTAGTATTTAAACCATTTCACTTATATACTTTTCTGAGTTCTTTCATAATTTTCATTAGGCATATTCCTATTTGAATTGTTTTATAACTACAATATAGGCTTAGCTGCTACGTAGCCTACAATAACTGTGAATGTTAGAGGCTTAGCACATTGTAAATATGGAGTGCCAATAACTGAGCACAAATGTGACAATAACTGGTCAGTGTATGCCAACAACTAGACATTATCAGGTTCCGAATAAAACTTAAATAATTAAATAACTGCTTTCAGTTTTTACTATGTCTCAATCGATTTCACTTCAGAACAGGTGTCAAAGTTTATAAAATACCGAAACCGATACTGATACAATATGTGTAATCCATTTTTTCCAACTAGTTCCTCTTAAAGTGCCAATAACTGGTATGCTTACCCTATTATAAACATTTGCAAAATATAAACATTGCTATGGCAAATATGAAATAAATGGCTTAATAAAAATACCCGTGAGCGTACTAAAATGTCGCCAACTAAAAAATAGTGCTCTTTTACATAAGCTGTATGATTTCATTACATTGGAAGGGTCTCACCGGTAACGCCGTCGCCTTGTAATCAAGGGGTCCCGGGTTCGATACCCGGTGGAAGCATATAGTGGTTCGGATTCTACTTTAAACTGTAGGTCCAATTCCAATAAGCCTATCTGTGCATAAAAGTGGACTTAAAAACGAAACTCAAACTCATTACATTGAAGTAATCGATTTAAAAATCAATAAAAAATTCATGAACACGTCCATGTATATGTTCTAGATATTAAGATATTAAAACTACTTGTTACAGTTTGACATGTAAAACTATTAACTTATGTAATACTCAAGTAGACATTTAACGCTTTAACCATTTTGGTCTGGTAAATCAAAAAAAATATATATATGTACTTCTGCGGAGCTACATGCATTTACTTGCAATTTTCAATTTCAATCACTTACGCTAATAACAAGACAGGCATGCCGTTGCGAACAATGTAAGAAATTAAGAAAAAAATAGGCTCACTTGTATAAATCATCAACTTGCATATTCAATAAATCCTTGGAACGAAAAATTTCTTGATAACAGCATGTGACATTTCTTCGTTGAACATCTACTCCGTACAGTGGTAAATATTCCTTCCGAAATATTATGGAGTCCAGAGTAGATTCAATTATAGGCGGTTCTTTCCCACACTTTATCGGTGATATTTTTTCGTAATGTTTCTTTCCATCTGCTTCGTAGATGCCTGTATCTGGTATCTTGCATCCTGGTGTATATACTAAGTACCCGACTGTACTGTTAAAAGAATGTATGTAGTAACTTCCTGGAAATAAGTAATAAAAATAATAAGAGAAACAATATTTGAAAGTTGACTGTATAACAATATAGTACTTAAATAGTTCTCCCATATTTTCAAGTACTAGCGATCAATTAGTTAATACTGACATACGGGTCAATCCATATGAAATCATACCAGCTGGTTGCTTGACCATTTTTAAAAAAGTTTATTTTTTGAGTGGTGTGAGCCTCATATATTGACAGTTCAGAACCACTCTTATTTTATTTTTACTATCACCGATTTGAAGATGGCGGGCATTTTTTTATCATGGCGCGCGTCATTTTCTCCATTCGTAAGCATCAGCGGCAACTTTTTTTTTCTCAGCTCTGGTAAGTCCTACGACAATGAGACAAAATCTGTGATGTTAAGCACATTATAGGCTACAATTATATTTCTGTGTAATTTTCTAAATATTATTCCTTCATAATAAATTTTAAGGTTAAAATTGTGTATTTTAATCGCTCAAAATGACATTTTCGGACATTTTTTTGAGGGGGAAGGCAGTTTACTTGACACTTGATTTTTTTTTGCGCAAGTACCTGTGTACCAATAGAGTACGTCAAAATTATTTGAAGCTTGAGACTTTAATATTTGTTTTTCTACAGGGTCATAAACATGTACTTTTTGTTAAAAAAAATCCAAGTTCAGGGTTAAATATCTCTGGTGGGCAGTTGTTTAAAAATCTGAAATTTGTACACATTACAGTAATTCAGGATAAGTAACTTCAGTAAAAATTTTGAGTTTGAGATTTAATTGGTTTAGGAGATACAAAACTCGTGAAAAATGCAATGTTTTGCATTAAATATGGCATGCCTAATTTCATTTGTTATTAACATTTTGTGTTGAAATTCTGCAAACTGTAATTTGGAATGTCAATGAACAACATTACAATCCTGAAATGGCTCTGCAATAAAGTATATATACGAGGGCGTGCTGAAAAGTAACGCTTCCTATGTTTTTATTTTCTTTGTTACCTTGTAAACGCATTTTGGATTTTGAGCAACCATACATTGCACTTATAAGACTTTCCCGCTTCTCAATTGAAGGTTTCAAACTTCTATCGCCAGGGGGTGCTGAACTATTGCGAGGAAAATGGCAGCATGTAACCATGCAATGTTGGTGAAGCGCCTGAAGTAGCGTGCAGTGATCGAGTTTCTAAATGCAGAAAATGTGCTACAAATTGACATTCATCTGAAACTGAGGGAATGTTATGGTTATGAATGTGTTAGACATCAGTACTGCGCGATCTTGAGTTTATCATGCTCTTAAAGAAAACCTCAGCTGAACACGAATCCGATGACCTCCATCAGTTCTAGTTCCTGGCCTTTCACTCCATTCTCTCACATAGCTGAGATTTTTTCAGCTGTGGGTTTTCTTTAAGAGCATGATAAACTCAAGATCGCGCAGTACTGATGTCTAACACATTCATAACCATAATATTCCCTCAGTCTCAGATGAATGTCAATTTGTAGCACATTTTCTGCGTTTAGAAACTCGATCACTGCACGCTACTTCAGGCGCTTCACCAACATTGCATGGTTACATGCTGCCATTTTCCTCGCAATAGTTCAGCACCCCCTGGCGATAGAAGTTTGAAACCTTCAATTGAGAAGCGGGAAAGTCTTATAAGTGCAATGTATGGTTGCTCAAAATCCAAAATGCGTTTACAAGGTAACAAAGAAAATAAAAACATAGGAAGCGTTACTTTTCAGCACGCCCTCGTATATATACTTTATTGCAGAGCCATTTCAGGATTGTAATTTTGTTCATTGACATTCCAAATTACAGTTTGCAGAATTTCAACACAAAATGTTAATAACAAATGAAATTAGGCATGCCATATTTAATGCAAAACATTGCATTTTTCACGAGTTTTGTATCTCCTAAACCAATTAAATCTCAAACTCAAAATTTTTACTGAAGTTACTTATCCTGAATTACTGTATTGTGTACAAATTTCAGATTTTTAAACAACTGCCCACCAGAGATATTTAACCCTGAACTTGGATTTTTTTAACAAAAAGTACATGTTTATGACCCTGTAGAAAAACAAATATTAAAGTCTCAAGCTTCAAATAATTTTGACGTACACTATTGGTACACAGGTACTTGCGCAAAAAAAAATCAAGTGTCAAGTAAACTGCCTTCCCCCTCAAAAAAATGTCCGAAAATGTCATTTTGAGCGATTAAAATACACAATTTTAACCTTAAAATTTATTATGAAGGAATAATATTTAGAAAATTACACAGAAATATAATTGTAGCCTATAATGTGCTTAACATCACAGATTTTGTCTCATTGTCGTAGGACTTACCAGAGCTGAGAAAAAAAAGTTGCCGCTGATGCTTACGAATGGAGAAAATGACGCGCGCCATGATAAAAAAAATGCCCGCCATCTTCAAATCGGTGATAGTAGAAATAAAATAAGAGTGGTTCTGAACTGTCAATATATGAGGCTCACACCACTCAAAAAATAAACTTTTTTAAAAATGGTCAAGCAACCAGCTGGTATGATTTCATATGGATTGACCCATACGCAAGTCTAACTCTTTTGTGGAAGTGACCACAGGCATACTCAGGGGTAAGCGGATGGAGCTGCAGGCCCCAAGAAATTTTCAAATGAGAGTAGTAAAGACCTTTGGAAAAACAAAGTGATAAATGCAAAACCTTGTAAAATGTCCTCTAGTACAGTTTTGTCTTGAGTACACTATTAATAGAGCGAAAAGTTCCAAATATACTAAACATTTTATTGTGTATTCCGCCTCTCCCCCCTCCGGAAAGAATATCCTGCGCACGCCAGTGGAAGTGACTGTGTAACTTTACTTACGTACATAAATATATATCTAACATTCATGTGATTAACATCTTGGTTACTCGGTTACACCACGAATACAGGCTTGTATTCCACTGTCATGATGGGACTTCAATACCTTAGAAATCTGTAGATTAGTGAACAACGAAATGTCTGCTGCTTTGAAAAATGCGTTCTCAACATTTGTGGCAGCACTGATTATTTTTGTTTGTAATAGTGACATAATATTAGTAACCAAACAGCAAAATGCATATTGTAAACGCATACAAGATCCAGCAAGAAAGTTTACAAGACAGAATTTTATTCTAATGTTTTATATTGGAGAATCTCACCTCGTAGCCTATTATTCGATTTCCTTCGCACATATTATTTTTATTAATGCCTTAATGTTTGTCAAATACTTTAATAGTTGTTAATTGACTTGACATCACGTCTAATCATTTTTACTTTTCAAAAACAAGCATTGTGTCTACTTCTTATAGCCACATGTATTATCATATTATTTTGTTGCAGTTGAATAATGGAATTATTTCCATAGAGTAGCGTGCGCCCATTCTCAGATCACTGTGACTAATTTGCAAACAACATTAATTTGTATCACAAAATATTTTTGGGGTCCCGAGTTCGATACCCGGTGGAGGCACATTGCACAGTGGTTCGGAACCCACTTTAAACTGTAGGTCCCGTCCCAATTAGCCTTACAGTGCATAAAGTGGAATTAAAACACCAAATCAATCAATCAGTCAATCACAAAAGATTCTTGTATATGTAGCAAAGGGGAGAGACATGTTTGGAGCTTGTTAGTAATATTTTAATTGAACTTTTTCATGATTGTTGAGGGAAGTAAACAGAGGAAAAGATGCGTAGAGAAATAAAGAGGTATTAAGAGAGAAATAAACTAAAGCTAGAAACGTTTTATAACTGAGGAAATAATACATACGCGCGCGGCACACACACACACACACACACACACACACACACACACACACACACACCACACACACACACACACACACACACACACACACACACACACACAGGCGTAGCTAGAACTTTATATTTGGGTGTGCACAAAGAAAAAAATGAGGTCTTGCACCTTTTTAATAGCATATTTTGCAACACAATCACTTGGCTCTTTAACTGCACTGATGTTTGTAAAGGAATATAAATTCAATAAATGACAGTGTTGGAAATTTCTGAATATATGTAGTAGAAAAAAATCAAATTGCATAGAAATTACACACACACAAATGTAACGAACCTGAGAATTTAAGATTTTATATTTATAAGAAGTTAAGATTTTTAAAATGTTTATTACTTGAAATAATGTGCAAGTTGTCACAGATAATTATAGTTAGACTGATACAGTTGTAGTTGGAACTTTTATGTATGTTTATAAATACGTCAAAATCTGTTCGTGTTGACGTCACTTTCTCATGTCAGCCGAGGAAGTGAACCCACCTGAATGTTCCTCACCTGACGACAATCGGTGTTTGAAAAAACAGGTGAAGGGGAAGAATCAACAAGAACTTGGTAACAGTTAATGGAATGCCGGAATAATGTAATTGGTAACTATTTTAGTTTCATTCTGGCTATACTCGAAATAATAATTAAGTACAGAAACTTTCGTGTATTTATGTTTGTCTCGTCCAACGTTAATTCTATAGGAAAGTGTCTTTAGTGATTGTGATGTGATTTAATATGATATAGAATTGTTCCTCTTCAGGCAGAAACGTAAGCAAATCTGTGCCTTGCTTGTAAGTACACATACGATAGAAAATATAAGTGCTTATAAAAACTACGTTTAACTTTGAATACTGTGTTGTGTTTCTTTTCTGCCCAGCAAGCCCTGTTGATTTGCAGATTCTCATGTTCCCGACTAAAGGAGTAGCGGACTAACTTTGTGATGACTGGTGTCCAACCGGGGGGACGTTGCATAGTTATTTTGGCACACCAACGCGGGGCTCGAGTGCATAGTTATTTTGGTACAATCGTGGGGCTTGAGTGCAAAGTTATTTTAGCAATTAAAACGTGATACCCGATTTAGTGCATACTGAAAGTGCTCGTGCATAGAATTCACGAAGGTGATATTGAAAGTCCTTGGAATTCACGAAGGTAAAAGTGTGATAGTGAAGTGAAGGTATTAACTGGTAAGAGTCATAGACGGTGTAGTAGAATGGAGAAAGACGCGACAGGAATGAATCTGCGAAGCAGAGGAAGAACGACAATGGATGCAGAAACCAAGTTTGGATGCTGTGATGATCTTACCAATGACAGGGAATTCTTCCAGTGTTGCCAATGTTTGCAGAGGTTTCATAGTAGTTGTGATGGGCAGGAAGTAACGTTGGCATCAAATAAAGAGATGCGATGCACATCATGCTTGTCAGCACCAGAACCAGAACTGAGCGTTCCTACCAAACCCTCATCAGATCACTGGCTACTTGATTGGTTGATGAAAGATAAAGCAGAGCGAAAACAGAAAGAAAAGGAGGATGAAGAGCGTAGACAGAAGGATGAGGAGCGTAGACAGAAGGATGAGGAGCGGAGACAGAAGGAAAGAATAGAGGAGGAGAAACAGCGTAAGAAAGAGATGGCTCAGATAGAGAAAGTTCGAAAGAAGGAGATGATGGATTTTAAACTCATGGTTGAGTCTATAGAAGAAAAGAGAAGGAAAGAGAAAGAAGAGGAAGAGGAAAGGAGAAAGAAGGAAAAAGAAGAGGAAGAAGAAAAGAGAAGGAAAGAGAAAGAGGAGGAAGAGGAAAGGAGAAAAAAGGAAAAAGAAGAGGAAGAAGAAAAGAAAAGGAAAGAGAAAGAGGAGGAAGAGAGAAAGAGAAAAGAAGACTTAGATATTTTCCGTGCATTGATTGAAAACCAGGAAGAAAGGAGGATACAGGAAGATATAAAACTAAGGTCAGAGCTACAGGCTCTATTCTCTCAACATAAACTTGAACAGGTACAGAGCATCAGAGGAGAGATAGAAAAGCTTAGTAGTAAAGTCACTGAAAAGGTGGACGAAAGGGTAAAGGAAATTGTGGAAGAGCAGCTAGAGTTCTTAACAGTTCGGCAAGGACGGATAGAGAAGGAACAGGATCAATTGAAGAAGAATATGGAAACCTGCCTTGAAATTGTCCAGTCTGGAAGAGAATCTGAATGTGACCCTCCAGAGAGAGTTCAAGAATTAAAGAGTTCTGTAGAGTCTATTAATGTAGCATTACAAACCTTTGGTGAACGAACAGAACTCATAGAAAATATAGTGCAAGAACAGAAAGTTGAAATAAAGGAAGCTGGAGAAAAGGTTAATTTTCTCCATGAGAAGGCTAAAAAGATGGAAGTATCTCTTCGCCAAGAAATTCAGGAACAGACAGTTACAATTATAAGTAGGGTCAGTGAACTGCAGGAAAAGATCCATAATTTACAGATTCGACCAGTAACCTCTTCCGATATACTGCCTGATCCAATCCGAGGACTGAACCCAGAAGCTACTTCCTATGAACCTCCAGTTGTACTTCCAAACCCATTCTTCCCCGGTAATACCACAACTTCTGATAGATGCAAGAGGCCTAGAGAAAAGGATAGTAATGACAGTTTTTCTCCTCGACGCAGAACAGAGTTTAAGATGCCCAGAATGGCTGATATCGCGAACATTCCGAAGTTTAAAGGCGATATCGAAGCTCAATCTGCCGAAAGATATCTGCGTGAATTAAATGTCAGTTTTGACTTAATGCAAGTGCCTGAGCACTATAGATTGGAATTATTACCTCGTGTTTTCACCGGCAAGGCTGAGCATTGGTTAGCTGGTAATATGGACAACTTTGTGAATTATGATGATTTCTGCGCACGCTTTAAGGATGAATTTGCATCAGAAAAGGCAAAACAAAGACAACTAGCGGCTGTGAGGAACCGAAGGTATTCTCGCCTGGTCCACGACAACTTAGAGAGTTTTGCCTGGAGTGTCTACGCAGCGTATAGAAACCTAGCTGACAATTTTAATGAGAGTGAAGTACTTAATTTGATCATTGGACAGTTGCCGTATCGCATTCGGAATCTTTGTCTGGCGCATGCTCCACGAAGTGTGGATGAATTGACACACTTCTTAAAGGACTTCGATATTTATGATGACCCTGATGCTTGGAAGCATAAAGACGACTCCAAGAATAAAGATGCTGCAGGGAATAAAAGTTTTAAGATCCGGAATATCCAAACGGATTCAGAGAGGCGAGGAGGAAATTTCTCACGACCTCGAAGATTCAACAGAGGATTAGGCAGGAGAGGTTTCAACCAAGATCAAAACCAAAGACAGAGCAATTTCTACAGGCCTCGTCCAGAACAAGAGCAGAATTCTCCAGACAGATGGCGTTACGAAGAACGACGTAGCCGTAGTCCGCTCAGACGGTACTCTCCACGACGTAGAGGTGACAATTGTAGTTCCTTCTCACCAAGACATGACGTTGCCTCTGAGCAGGAAGAAGCAGTGGAGACTACTAGAGAGTTTCTGCACAACCAGCGATCCCAATCATGTCAAACAAACGTCGACCTTTTCTAAGTGTCTCCTCTTCATTTAGGCAAGTGAACTCGACGGGACGTAAAATACAAGGATAATATGTAAATTCTTTTTGCTGATCGAAAATGTATCTTCAGGCAGTCAAGTGCAAACAAATTCCAATGTGAAACTGGTGTATTTTCCGGAAGACTCAACAAGAGAGTGTTAGATGGTAGACAAATAGAACTGGAAATCGGTGGTTATGAATTTTAGCACCAAAGTATCCATTTAAGAAGGTTTTGGTTCTGACTTCCTCTGGCGTATGCTTTTTATAAAAACTGCACCAGGCAGAAATAAGTATTGAGAAGAATGCAGTTGATGCGTTGTTTGTTACCACTCCTGATCAAATGAAGGAGGATTTTCCAGATATATATTTAGTGCGGTACATCCGAAAGGTCCAGAATGAGGATAGAATCGGGATGTATAAATCCGTAGACCTCTCAGAGAAGGTCCATATAGTAAATATTTGGATTGATTCCTATAAGCAGGAGTTATTGTATTGCTGGTGTGGAATTTAAAGGCATTATTCTAGAAGCACAGAAGCAAGAAGAGTGTTGAGTTTGAAGTGCTATGGAAAAGTACTGATTCAGTTCATTGCTTATCGAAACCTATACAGTTTTCTACAAAGTCTTTCTGGAGAAGAAAATAAATATATGGAATCAATCATTGCCTGAATTCACTGTTTATTGGTTGTTTAACTACCATCGATTACATTCTGTTTTTGATACTGTAAACTACGTTCCCTCTGAGCTGTTGTCAAATGAAGAGAAGCCAAGATTGAGTCATTCAATTGTCAAGATAAACTCTATATTTCAATGTTCTTTATGTACTCAAAATTTTTTCAGAACTTGTAAATTACAATTTCTTCAAAAATTTTCCCCAGACGAGGGGCAATTGTAACGAACCTGAGAATTTAAGATTTTATATTTATAAGAAGTTAAGATTTTTAAAATGTTTATTACTTGAAATAATGTGCAAGTTGTCACAGATAATTATAGTTAGACTGATACAGTTGTAGTTGGAACTTTTATGTATGTTTATAAATACGTCAAAATCTGTTCGTGTTGACGTCACTTTCTCATGTCAGCCGAGGAAGTGAACCCACCTGAATGTTCCTCACCTGACGACAATCGGTGTTTGAAAAAACAGGTGAAGGGGAAGAATCAACAAGAACTTGGTAACAGTTAATGGAATGCCGGAATAATGTAATTGGTAACTATTTTAGTTTCATTCTGGCTATACTCGAAATAATAATTAAGTACAGAAACTTTCGTGTATTTATGTTTGTCTCGTCCAACGTTAATTCTATAGGAAAGTGTCTTTAGTGATTGTGATGTGATTTAATATGATATAGAATTGTTCCTCTTCAGGCAGAAACGTAAGCAAATCTGTGCCTTGCTTGTAAGTACACATACGATAGAAAATATAAGTGCTTATAAAAACTACGTTTAACTTTGAATACTGTGTTGTGTTTCTTTTCTGCCCAGCAAGCCCTGTTGATTTGCAGATTCTCATGTTCCCGACTAAAGGAGTAGCGGACTAACTTTGTGATGACTGGTGTCCAACCGGGGGGACGTTGCACAAATTGTTCATAAATGTTACAAACAAATACATCAAAATACACGTCATCTATAACAAGAAATGTCTGTCAAAAGGTACAATGTTCTTAAACTCATCAATAACTTTATTTACATCAATAGACGAAGCTTTTTCCTGTTCCTCAAATAGCAAAAGCAGGGCCTCCAATCTATCCTTCATCTGAGTTGCTCTTAATTTAGTTTTAACTTGTTTAAGCTTGGAGAAAGCTCTCTCACACACGTGCAGCTTGTGACAGGTATAGAAGAAAAGTGCTGCAGTACAATGTAGAATTATGTAAATATCTTCTTTCTCCAATGACATCAAAAAATCGAAAAACTATAGACACTCGTTTCATTAGCGATAATGCACACGTTTGTACCAAGTAATTACATTTTCAACTTCTTACAAACTGCCTCTTATTTTCTCTCTTATTGAAATATCTGTCTTTAATTATGTTTGATAAAGCAGCCCATTAGGGTGTGCCTAGGCACACCCGGCACACCCCGTAGCTACGCCTATGCACACACACACACACACACACACACAGAAGTATAGACCTGGAAGAAAGAGAGAGGGGGCCAGAAGGAGGAGATAGAGAGAGAGAGGGAGCGATAGAGAGACGTAGACAAGGGAGAAGAAAAAGAGCCACGAAATTTGTGTAGTGAGGCTAAGGGAAAGAAACAAGGCAAGAAAAGAGCTAAGAAAAGAAAGATAAGAACAGGGAAATATAAAAAGAGATTGAAACTGAAAGAGAATGCTACAATAGAGGAAAATATGCTGGTATTTATGAACTGAACAGGGGCTACATGAAGACACCAGTAGCTTATCAAGGAGCTGCATGTGCCAAAATTAGTTATATCACACTGTACATTAGATATAACTACTTTCCATGGACAATGAACAGAACTCCTAAAAGACAATAGAAATATTAAGAAATGCCCATATCACCCTATCTCTAAACATCTAGTCACGTACATAAAATGCGAAGAAACTATTAAGAACTTACATATGTAATAAAAAATCCAATGGTAATTTACAGCGTGCAGCCATCTATTATGAGATATTGTACAGGACAAATAAATGTTGATGTTTGAGAAGTATTAATCGACCGAGAGCAGACACACATGTTTAATGTGAAGCATATAGACTTTCGATTCTAGAAAAATTAATAAGGTCATTCATTACAGAAGGTATTTAGAAACAACTTGGCTTTATATAGCAATGGATACATTAGTTTCATTAAGGACCTGACTGGTCCTTCCGTTTCTCAGAAAAGAGATAACAAAAATGTATGCATTCGAGTTATTCAATTGCACAAAGTATAATCCCATAGTGTTTAATGAAGGACACTTTTTTATTAAGAAAAAATAACTTTTATTCTGCATATTGTGCTCTCTAGAACGCAAATAGCGATAAATTACACCCACACAGATATATTCCATGTGAAAGTTCTCCTGAACATCAATTTTTAAAATTAAATGCAATGCTGTATCTTTACCCTATCTTGTGAGTAAACAATCTAAAATTGTCATTTTCGTAAAAATTTAACTATTATACATAATTAAGTTAAAAAGTAGAAGGTATTTTGAATATTATTTGTTTATTTTAACTTTTTCATTTACTTGTGTTTTCTATTGTGTCCCACTCGTGACACCAAAAAAATAATTAATTTCTCTTTTAATTGATGCATTAACTGCACTAGAATATTAAAGGTCAATTACCTTCTCTCCTTGTCTTAAAAATATATTTTTCACCATTTGACAATTCACAGAAATAAGTTGGATATTTATATTTATATTTCAGATATTTATGTTGGAGATTACACAATATTAACTTTAGTAGTAACATTAACTAAACTCTTACAGCAATTTCTTGAACGAAGTGTGTAAAAGTTAATAACAAAATAAAATAATCATGCATTTCAGTACACTAACCATGTGAAAAATGGAAAACAGATGTGATGGATATTGATTCATCTGGTGGATCGAATAACAAAATCTCCCCAATAACAATAGTAGACTAATAATAATTGTAACAATAATAGTATAAAACATTAAATTTGGAATAAAATTTGTTTACGTTATTAGTTTATAATAATTGTTATTGCATAATAATAATCATAAAGACAATAATAATTATTTTTGTTGTTATTCCCCGTTCTACTATTAAAGTTTTATCAATAACCTGGCCCCGCCTACAAAACTTTCTGGCGACGCACATGCACATACACACACTTACCTCCAAAGCGCGGATTAATGAATGGTGAATTGAGACCGGAGAAATTGCTGTAGAAAAGCATCCCCATCGATACCAGAAGACATATCCAGAACAATCGCTTCCAGAGACTGCCACAGTGGTTCGATGACATTGACTTCTGTCTGGCAGGACTAAGGACGTTACTACTCTGCGTGTTGTTCTTCATGTGATAAGAATAAAAGTAAAAGACCCAGGTCAGAGAGCCATTTGATAAAAGAGGGAGCAACAAAAGTATACATAAAAAAAAAAAGGTCGATGTTTACACCACGAGGAAGATAACGCTTTTAAGGAAAAGTCAAGCTTTCTAGTTGAGCTGTTTGATTAAGTATACAGGGTGTTTCCGGGCTGATGATACAAACTTTCAGGGATGATGGAGAAGGGCACATGTATTAATTTGAGATAAGGAACCCTGGTCCGGAAACGACTTAGTCGAAAGTTATAAGCGAAAATCGGTGTATGATGATGTATTACTTTTATTACCTGCACAAGTTTCACAAGCTGCTACATTCACAACAGTTGTTCAAAGTGGCGTCCCCCAGCTTCGCTGCAGGCATGACAGTCTTGTGTAGTAGACTGAAGAGGATCTCCTGGTAAGAATTCTCGCTGCCTGTGACATTGCTCGAACGAGCCCAAGGTTGTTGCAACGTGTACGCCAGAGCTTTGTGCGACGATGCCTGCAGCGAAGTTGGGGGACACCACTTTGAACAACTGTTGTGAATGTAGCAGCTTGTGAAACTTGTGCAGGTAATAAAAGTAATACATCTTCATACACCGACTTTCGCTTATAACTTTCGACTAAGTCGTTTCCGGATCAAGGTTCCTTACCTCAAATTGGTGAATGTGCCCATCTCCATCATCCCTGAAAGTTTGTATCATCAGCCCGGAAACACCCTGTATACACAGAAACTAATCGAATCGAATCCACAGTTGTAGGTGGAATACGATTACGCAAGGGAATAGTTTCGAGAGACCGTTTAACAGCAACTCTAGGTTGTGCAAAAAATACAATTTGCATCAGTTATTTCTGCTTATTTTTCTTATAGCAAATATGTACATGTTGGATCTTCACTGTTTACACATGCCCAATATATCAGTGGCGTATACTGAGTCCAAGATCTGGGCTATCTCACTATGTCAGTCACGTGGTCCTAGGCTATGAATAGAAATAAGTTTACCAACTCCTATGAAATCAGGTTGCCAACTCATAGGAAATCAGGTTGCCAACTTCAGAATGACCATCATCATTTCACTGATTTGAATAATTTTATTTACAATTTCTGATCGATTTTCCTCCTGTATTTTATTCTCTAGACTTCAGGCTTCGCCGATGGCCTAGCTAGCCTATAATATACGCTCCTGCCCAATATAAAATTATACTTATAATATTTTCTTTAATTGATTCAGTGTGACTTAAACCAACAGAAAATAGCAGTCTGTGACTTATATGCCCTTTCTCGACACCCTAGAATTAGTCTTATGTTTTCTAGACATTTTCTAGACTCAATATGTTTAGAAACGTGAACATGCTAATAGTTATCCATTCTCTCTGTCCATACTTGATACAACGCTCTATGTTGCTCCTCTGCCTCTTATGCTAATCTAGAACAGTTGTTCTCAACCTTTCTGAGCCTGCGGCGCGGTATATTTGCTTTTTTTAAAAGTCGATCTCCCGAACCCAATAATTTTAATCGTATATATAGTATAGACTAGTATATATAAAGAATTGAAGGCAGATTATTTTGACCTGTTTGCACTATATATGTGTAAAAGTGGCGTGTAATTTTCTTTCGTTTTCGACCAATTTGAACTATTGAAGCCATTGGTGGACTTAGTGATGACCAAGTATTATAAAAAGTATTGATAGCATTATATTACAATGATCAATAGATGTTCGAGCATTCTTTTTCTAGATAGTAAAAAAAATAAAACAAAATTAGCACAAATGAATTAATCGGGACTATATTTACTAGATACTTCATGAGTCGACACCGGGAATCGAATCCGGAGATTGTTGGTTACGAGTCAATAACATTAACTAATGGACACAAAGCCAGAGTGAAATATTTAGCATGTTTGTCGCAGTTTTGTCTGAGTTTAAAATCCTCAAGCTTATGCCTTTGTGTAACCATCCCCAGTAGAAGATGCATGAAAAGAAGTACTACTTCTATTTCGCAAAAATCTATTAATACTATCACCTTGTTATCAAAGGCTCCTGATTTTGTTCTCTGCTGGAAGTGCATTGTAGAGAAGATTCCACGTTGAAGGTCCACTCCCGATTAATTTATCTGACCACAAACTGAACTTCAAACGGACCCTTGTAATTATTTCCATGTGAATTATATATAGCATATATACGTATATCTTATAATTCACATGGAAATAATTACAAAAGCTCTCTATATATATATATGTAGCTGGACCCTGGGGCCAAGTGGTTAGCACATAGCGCTGCGAAGCCAAGCGTCCCGGGTTCGAATCCCGCTCGGGCTTGGTTGTTTGTGAATGTCCATTCATCAATTTCATCATTTCATCACTTATCCCCATCTTCGCAAATTAGCCAAGAGCCACAAAACGCGAAGTAAAATAAACTATATATATATATATATATATATATATATATATATATATATATATATATATATATTGCTGTACTTGATATGTCGTAAAATCTGCATATTATATTTCCAACTTTACATCTTATATGTTCACAGCATATTCTATGCCCCTCCCAGAAAGAAAGTTCTGCATCAGCCTATGACAAGGTCGTTTATCGACTGCTTGACCGCTCCGCTACCGTTCACGGCCCACTGCCTGATTTTGCCTCCTCTGTACAGTCAGCGGCAATGAAATTGGGAGACCTAGATCCTGAAATACTCGCTTCCCTGCAAGGCGTTATGTGTGTTGTCTAAGTCTACGGCGGTGGTAGAAGTTACCACTGAAAATTTACAATTGAAATCCACTTATCGCCGTAGAGCTATGCAACACACACAACGCAGTGGAGGGAAGCGAGTATTTTAGGATCTAGGTCTCTCACATTTTTTTGCCGGTGACTGTACATTACCTTTATGATTTACGAACAAAAGTTGTACAGGTTGTACAGAAATATTTGAAACATACTTAAGAGCCAATGTAATTTATTTGATTTTTTTTTAAAAAAAAAACATTCACAGTTGAAAAATTGAAAAAACAAGGGGTTGTGGGCTTGGCAGACCCCCCGCCTACTTATCCCCTCGTGTAAGCTAATGTGTTGTGATTCGCCTAGGATCACTGTCTGCAACTCTATAACACCAGTGTCTCTTTTTGAGTGTAATTGTAACTGATTGACATTTTGAAATTTTTGCTTGTGTACGTCAAAGGAAAAAAAATGTGTAACTACATAGAAATCCGAGGCCTAGTAGCTAATCATACCTAGGAACTGTTGTTCTCTATAATACAAGAAAATACGATTTTACCCATCATATCATTTGCATAATAAAGCAAACGTTGAGAATTATACTTACAAGAATTTGATGATGTTAGCTCAAATACACCACACCTCGTCATTCGAACACCGTATACTGAGAGGCTTGGGAGTCTGAATAATGGGAAATTAACACAAGCTTCTACAAGCATTTTTATTATAGACGACATAACGTCATACTTAAAGGCACCAAAACGAATGTAATAAGTCTATAAATGTTGAAAAAAGACAAATAGAAAGTCAGTACGTTGTTAGAAATGTTGCTAAGGGGGAAGCGATTGTACAATTAAAGATATTTTACAGTACCCACATCTCTAGATATGTTTTTGATTGCGTATATGCGATTTGTACTAAGTGAATATTTTCCTTCGAGGACTGCAGTATTTATTTACGGGCATCTATTATTAAAAAAGTATAGAGAAATGGACAGACAGTAACCAGGCACGTAGACGTATCCCCTCCTTCCCTCTCCCTTTCTCTCTCTCTCTCTCTCTCTCTCTCTCTCTCTCCATATATAGGCCTATATATATGTGTGTGTGTGTGTGTTTATATACACACATAATGAGAGAGAAATGTATATACATATAGAGGACTGGCACTCACACTCAAAACCTCCCTCAGGCGGTTCTTTTCCTTACACTACATACCAAATTATTCTATTGATTATAGAGATAGTAACGAGACCGAAACCACCCTAAGAAAATCGATACGAGAACTAGATCAGATGCTTCGAGACTTGACATGGTGAGAAAAACACATAGCCTATGTAAAATCTACCCTATACTATTTCAGATTATATCGTCCGAAATGCGAGTGAATTATAGCATTTGAAAATTTAGCCTGAATCGAAATTGCTTTGATATACTGTTTATTTGGACTTATTTATTTAAAAGATAGCTTACACAAGAACTTGTTTTCATTTTGATTTAATAAGTATATATATTTTTTTACTTTTTGTGTCATTTAATTCGAAATTTGAGTCAAGAAGAAACTTTCACTTCGAGACCGAGAATTGTAAACTTATAATTCAAAAGTAGACCGTATCTGGCATAATGTTAGAAATTACCGTAACATTTACATTATTCTACCGTTAAACGCACCGGTTTATTTAAATTTGAATATTTAACATCATGCATAAAGATAGATAATGATTATAAATTACGATTGCGTACAAAATACATATATTTTTAAAAACTAAAAAATTAAAATTACGTTTATTAGAGTGGAAAAGGATGACTCTTTCCCAAGACACCTAAATGCCAACTTCCATTGCACATAGTACACACTGGTTTGCATTTTGCAGATTAACGAGGTTTTGGCGTCTGGACTCACAGCCAGTACAATCCTCTATGGGGCTCGTGCTGTGTCGTCCCTATATGTTTTAATTGTCCCGGCATCCATCTCACCTTATCACCATTCATCCTCAATTCCCGATTAGCCAAAAGTGGCTTAAAAACGGTCATGGTAGTTTTTTTTATGGTACTCCAGTCAGCTTTTTAAAGTGCACATTTAACTCGAGTCAAGGTCAAGAAAGAACGAGATAGATAGATAGAGAGAGAGAGATTTCCTCGTTCAAGAGATTAGACGAGACTGTGCCAAGTTTCGTCTCGTCTCGTCTCGGTACCAATCCCAATTGGCGAACAGAACACATTCCTACACGTACCACTAATACGTACAGTATCTGCACACAACAACTCTTGAAGTTATACAATCCACACTGCTCGGCATGCCACATAATAAAGTAAGCTCCATTAGAAAAACGTACATGAAAGAAATGCAACAAAAAATAAGAGTACATCATGTTCAGACAGCGATGTATAATATAATTGTACCTCCATGCTAACGAGATGTAGGAATAATAAAGACTGTGAATATCCATTTTGTTCACGGCACACAAAACTTGAAGTGCAGAGACGTTGAAATCTTTAAAAGCAGCAAGATGCGTATTCAAAATGAAGAAACTTTCAACATTCTCAATTGCGTATGAACATAACACTTGATTAATAAAAGAGTTGTCACAGCAATTAACACCCGACAGCAACATACCGCAGTGGACATCTAGGAAATGTACATAAGTAGGTATTGTTAATATGAAACAGCACATCATAATCATTTTCATTATGGCAACAATGTCACTTCTATACGTGTGAGTTTCTAAATCAGAATATCAAGGTTCTAGTAACAGCCAGCCAGGGCCGGATTAAGACAAAATTGGGCCTGATGCTTGAAATCTTCGGTGAACAATAAACACAATGACGTTATAGTTACGTCACAGCGCAAAGAATAATAGTAACTGTATAATAAGTAACGCTGTGTCTAGGCGTCCGAAATTGGGGCTCCAAATTTCATTCTACGATTTATTTTCAGGTTAATATAGCGAAGGAAAACTGTTCAGCTTTCAGAAAATTCTCGTCTGTTTTCATCTGGGCCTATTTCAGGATTGGGCCTAATGCTGCAGCATCAATAGCACCCACCTTAATCCGGCACTGCAGCCACTCCCGTACAAAGATAATTTGACGCCCTAGGCAGGATTGTGGTTTTGGCGCCCCCCTTCCCCTCTCCAAAATTTAGAACTGAGGAAACAGAAAAACTCATTCAATATAGGTATGTAACAGTTTACATTTATGATTATAACATAAATGTTTAGCATATTTGAGAATATTCAGTTATGACTTATTGTTGTCTGAATAATATCTTTAAATATGTAGTATTGCTACTACTTTGGGAAACAGAAAATTCCAGCATTGTGTCACCAGAATATAAGCCCTTGTAAAAGAAGAAAAATTAAGAACAATAATTAAAATAAATAATACAGTGTGCAGCAGAAAAACATGTGATTTAAAATTTTTCAGCTTGCCTGAAAAAATGGCATCGTTGTCAAGTACGTATTACACATTATTCTCAGTAAAATTTCCAAAATATTTATGAAACTTGACATATATCACGAAGAAAAATTATTATAATTTATCTTTTCTTGCTTTCAATGAAGCAAAATTGTCAATTATCTTATCCAAATTGACCATTTTCCCAATTTATTTTTCAATTGACAATATTGAAAATTTTATTTTTCGGAAAGGGATTACAAAAAAACATTTCTTGGCAAACTGAGAATGTCACTAAGTAAGCATAATGTAATACAGGGTAAGTCTATAACTTCGTACCAACATCATAAATCGAAGGATTTATATTTTCGAGACGTCGCCGAACAGGGAACGTCGTATACCGAGTTAAATGGTGACGTCTATTTTTCACGTGGTGACCTCCAAAGGAAGTATTCAGGGCTCACTTCATCACATGAAAATCTTCGATTGGAACAAGGGTCGAATAACACCTTATACTTGTTTTCCTTCTCTCCTTACCTCTGCCAAGTGTAAAATTTTCGGCGTCGAATTGCCCAGTATTTCTCCCCCGAACAAAAGATTATGGTTAACGGAAAGCTATTTTTAGCTTACAACAATTCCCCCTCCTAAAACGCAAATAATGGTAAATTATTGAACTTAACTGTGCTACTTAACATCAAGACGCAGCGCCAACTGTAACAAACTCATTGTTGGGACGAAAGAAAAGGCAACATTCAGCTTGTTCCGTGTTCTCTTTGCCCAAGGACAGAAAATGCGTTGTTTTTAGAAAAGAAAAATAATAATAGCGCAGGAGAAAAAAAAATACATACAGCATATATACGAGGGCTGATTAGAATTTCCCCACACAAGAATCAATCTTTATCCAAATTCCCATATCAGTTCCATCAATCTTCCTCAGTATCCCAATTAGCCGAACGTGTGCGGAAAGAGATTCAAAATAACCTAATTCAATCAATCCAAAAGCATCTTCTCTGTGTTATACATTTTTCGGATCTGCCCCCCCCCCCTTAAAAAAAATCTTGGGTACGAGCCTGCTTTAAGCCAATTTTATGCACTAACAAGCTAATTAAGATTGAACCTACAATTGAAAGTGGGATTCGAACCCTGTGCCAACGAGAAATCGAACACCCTTTATTACAAGGAAATAACGCCTACCATGGCGGTAGCCTGTGACGTTCCCAAAACTTCCTTAGGCGTTTCAGGCTCTTATTTTTTTCGAGTCCGTCCTATATTTTGTCACCTTTTCCTGCATTTTACAATTTTCTTTAGGAATGTTGGGCTAAGGAGGGGTTATGCCCCAACCTTGAACCAAGTATGATTAAAATTTTAAAAAATACACTAAAACAAGCAGTCAACATGAACATGTTATTAATTACATTAGTCAATTGCACTGTTATCGACTTGAAGTTTTTGTATTGTGTCCAATATTATTTTTCTTATTTTTGTGTCGCTTTTCTGTTGCTTTTGAATTACTGGCGTCAAGGATTAATGGCTGTAGATAAAGTTGATGAAGAAACACTCACCAAATATGCTGAATTCTAGTGTACTGTGGAGAGAGCAAAAGTAACGAAAGAAAGCGGGAGTAAGAAAAAATATAAAAAATGCACTTTTTAGTCAAGATTATGCAAAACAGGCACTAATCCTCAAAATAGGCACGATAAAAATACCTTAACGAGCTCGAAAAAACATGAAATGAATTTAAAACATGAAGGTTCGTGTTTTATTGCAATGTATCTCCTCTGCAGTTAGTCGTTATTCTGCACAAAGATGTTTTCCCGAAGGGTAGTGGCAACACTGCTCATAGCTTTTTTCAATACAACACAAGAATCAATGTCAAACTGTTGATGTCACCCTTGTGTTTCATCTTCCTCCGTTCGATCACGCTCAAGAGAAGTAAAAATCTAACGTGCTGAATATTCAATGTTACATTGAGAAAGAACAAATCTAAACCTTCTAAATCTAAATCTTCCGATTCAAAGTGACTCTCTATATAGAACTCTTACCTTGCAAAATTTTAGATCACGAACCACCTATGTTGACTTAGTCGGTTAGTGTGACTATATCCCACACACGTCATATAAACACTGTACGTCATCTCACGAACTACTTTCATACTAACGTTATTACATTGTGTAAGTCCCACCGGAAAATCCGTACTTTTATTGGCGGAGCGGCTGTCGGACATTTTTGTGATCAATGAAGGACACTCCCTTCCCATAAATTACAACCAGAGTTTCTGTCACAGAGAAAGAGCTTACACTATAATTCGTCACTATTATGCTATGTGAACGACCACGCATGGTGAAAAATCAATCGAAAGCGAAGAATGTTCACGATATACGCACAACAAATCGATAATTCGATACACTGTCGTAATAAGACTGGTTAAGAAGACTAGCATACACACAGTGTTCAATGATTTCTTCGGTGTTGTATACAGTCAAGGGCGCCGACTTTCCAAAATTTCTGTGGGTGCATGCATATCAATGGCGGTTAGATCTGTAGGCCTAATTATCAAGTATTGTATACTTTAAACAACTTACATGCACAATTATATTATCAACACGTTACTAAAAGAAAATACCACATTCATACAAATTAAAATGAAAAAATCTTCATAAATGCAAATAATTTTAATTGTATTGCAGAAAGAACTATGCAAGGATTTTGTTGTGAACAGAACTAACTTTATGTACCAAATAATAATAATAATAATCATGACATGTTAACTTTCAATATAAAACACATTCCTTCTTACGTCATTTGCACTTATTAATTTTGTTTGCAATTTTGGTAATGTCAATATTGTTAGTAATTTCTTTATGAACATGCAAAATTGCCAAGTCATTCAATCTTTTTTGGGTCATTGTTGACCGCAAAAACGTTTTCAATCGTCTAAGTGCTGAAAATGACCGCTCAGAGGTACAAGAAGTAACAGGTATAGTTAAAATCACCCGTACAAACTTCACAAATTCTGGGACCACTGTTTTCTCTACTTAAAATATTTGTAATGTATGACAAGTTGGCCACTTTTTCTTTGTTCCTTCTGCACACATCTAGAAACATGTCCCTGTGCAATGTTAGCTTGTCTTTATCAAAGTCTGTCCCATCTCAATGTTTTAATTGCTTATTATTTTTTGATAATGGCAAGTGAGAAATATTTATTTTATATTGTTTTTATCAAACTAAAAATCTTGTGTGTGCGGCGCACCCACAAGATTATTTATGTGGGTGCTTGAGCCCCGGAGCACCCACGTAGTCGGCGCGCATGTATACAGTAGACCCCATTACTGCCCGTTACATGCAAGATCCTAGCGGGGGGTGTAAGGGGTGATGAAACTGATGAAGGAACACTCACAAAGAACACCCATGCCCATTTCGGGATTCGAACCCGGAACCCTATAGTCTGTTCGGCGAAAGAACGAACTTGAAAATTCTATTTTTGTCTTTTCCGTGGAAAGCCAGGGAGGGTCACATGAACTGCTGAATCAATCGACTTGGTTCAGTTGCCGTGGTAAGGGGAAATTCTCGTGGTATTCTGCATTCAAATTTTTCGTCGAAACAGGTGGCGCCCTCAACAAGGTCAAGCACGGCGAAGCCTAATGGTTGCCGCCGCGTAGCAAGAGAATGGTTTCCAACTCCTCGCCTCGAAGTGAAATGCGAGCGAAGGTTTGACTGTTTATCCAAGTGTATGATTGGATAAAAATCAGGCGTGTAGCAACACCGCTTTCCCCACCTTGAACTGGGGGCAGAAAAAAGTCTGGCTTTCCTCAAGTTCATTTTAGCATTGTAGCGCTGTTATAACCACTCCGTCACATGGGTCGGCTCGGCGTGTGAGAGAGTAAAGGTATAAAAGAGAAATGAAACGAGAGAGAAAAGGTAAAGCTAATCCCTACACATTGCAACATGCCTTGAAGATGGAGGTGATGCGATCAGCACCACTCTCCAGCCGCCTTTACCCCTCAGGATGAACTCAAGAGCAAGAAAATTGCTGAAAAAATTCCCCACCTGAAATCACGTATTCCGCGAATCAAACCCGCGTCCCTCGCATGCCAGTCAGACGCCATAGTAACTGAACCACACAAATATCAACAAGTGAGCTTGCAAGCAAGAAAAATCGATTTTAAAGACTTAGGAAGGAAGGCGGGAGTATCGGGAAAAATACGCAAAGGGGAAAGATATACATGTAAATGGAAAAGAGAAAAATAAGGAAGTTTTCTTTTTTTACATATTCACAGAAGTAAAGTCAAGTGAAACAGAAGACAGTCGCAGGAAGCACTTGATACATTCTTGAATAAAAAAATACTTTACCACAACTTTCCTTCGAAAGGCTAATAATAACAATAATAATAATTGATTTCGATCCTCTAACGACTTACCTTGGTATGTATGCTCTTTCGAAGGAGGAACCGAGACCTTGCTACAGTAATGGAACTTACTTCAAAACTATAGATGGAAAAACAAGTATATGCTCTGAAGAAACGCCGGATATAAAAGCGGAAAAAACAACAGGAAAAAGTTTTCAGGAAGCAAATCGATAAACATTGATAACAATTTAGAAAGAGTAATTTTAGATCTGGCTTACAGGATATCTCCCCACGATTAGACGCATTTTGTAAATTCAGTCATGAAACAGTTGCGTTGAGATAATTAAGTTATTATTTTTGTTACTCTAACTATCCGCGCGCGAGCATTTAAAAAAATGGTGAATATGTTTTCTTTACAGAGGTACCGCAGTGTCTTGAAATATTACATGACGCAAAAAAGGTTTACACTAGAGCTGTAGAAACCAGTTTATGGAAAACCGAAAACCTTTTAGTTTGAAAGGTGAAATTTCGAATACCTTGTTTACAATTCTAAAGATCGATTTTCGGTTTATTCACTTTTTTTTAAACCGTTTTCGGTTCTCAAGAAACCGGTTTAGAAAGTGGAAAACGGACCGAAAGTGTCAAAAAATCACCCGTAATAGGTTGGACCTAACAAGTAACGTCCTAATGTAACATAAATTATCTTGATCTACCTGTCTGTCTGTCTCTCCGTCCGTAAGAGACTGAATTTCAGAATCTAACAAAGCTGGACATCTATACTCCATCCCCGGGATCTCTGGAGCAAGGCCACGCATAGCGGTAGAGAAGGGGGAGAAAGCGAGTGGGCTGAGCGAATCAATACACGCTGCTGCAAAGGCTGGTAACTGCAGTTGTTTTCCCCTTCCACACAATCCCATTCGCACTTTTTCATAGGTCGGGCCCTCTCGAGTCATTACTTACACCGAGACTTACTATCGTTCGCTAGCTCCATATATTCCTGGGACAGAGTATAAACATTTGATGCAATTGAAAGCATAGCGTAATACTAACTTAACACGAACGAATAAGGCAGAGGCTCTACATTACCTTTGTCGAGAACGAGATTATATGGAGCTTACCTCCATACCCCTTGGGGTTAAGCTGCTGAGGTATCTGACGATTTGAGAGGTCGTTTTCCTGAGCTTCTGTAGCGATGTGAGAACAAATTCCTGCACTTTACAAATTCAAGGATCTGGACAACTAAACTAGTTCGAAACTGTTCGTTTCTCTACAATAATTTGAAACGGAAGCATTTCAAGCCATTGTATATTTATAAATAGGATACAACTTCTCGCAGAAATATTTGAAAGCAACGTTATGTAATTGAAGCGGGAAGTACTTCATTTTTTTATAGTTGTTACCAGGGTGGATAAAGAGCATGATTTTTATTTAAAAAATCATTTATGATGAGTTCCTCTATTTAAATCGGATTTTTTAAAATAGATTTTTAAAATATTTTTTTAGAAAACACGCTTAAAATTGCTTGTATGTTTTTTGGCAACATACATAAAGATATGTTTTTTTATGGAAATACTTTTTCTAGTAAACGGCCTTGTAAAATATTTAAGTTTCATTAAAGCAAATTAAAAAAATATATGTAAATATATATTTTTCTGTTTCTGATACAGTACCTTCTGTGGAAATGTATGTTGAGTGTGTTAATGAGACTATAATAATTTAAGTAAATTTCCTTCAAGTGAAAATAACACATTCTGAATATACTCTTAACTTAAAATATTAACTTTAAAATTTTAATAATCTTTGTAGCTGAATTTTGGAGATTTTTTAAATTGTAGTTTGAAAAATATCAGCTGCCATGTTCATTTACAGTTCAATGATAATGACACTATTTATGGTTTAACATGATCGTATTTTGTAAATCTTTGTACACAAAATGTTTGCTATTTTTGCCTATAATGATTATTGAATTTTAAATCAAGAGAAATGTGTGTTTACATTTTCCTCTGTATGAGCTTCACACTATCAGTAAATGTATTTTATTTCTTTTTTCCCTTTTTTAGACCCTAATAAAACACCATTAAATGATGATGAGATTAATGTATTTTCACCAAAAGTGTTTCTGATATCTACAAAATCTTTATGTTCATTATTCTATAAATTATTTAAATCGTGATTTCAATCCACCTTGGTTGTTACACTGTTACAGAACTAGTGACAAAATCATAACGGGTATTAAGCACTGGTGTACGCAGGATTTTTTCAGGGGGAGGGGGTGAACTTATAAACTTGGATGGTGCATGTGCGTTCAGTGGCACAGGAACATTTTTCATCTAGGGGCTACAAAATTCGTCCTCTATATATACAGTGCCGTGCAAACGTTTATCAACATCACGTTTTTCTGCGATAACGTTTTACAAACTTCATACATTCAACTGAAATGTTTATATGTTGGGCAGCAAGATAGGTGCATACTTATCAGACAAGATCGGACTATTTACAAGATTATTAAAAATCTTTATTCGATTTTTTCAACCTGGCAAAAAATGTCACTTTTATTCTTATCACCGTGATGCATTAATGCTTTGAGGAACGATAAGAAACTAGTCACTGGTATCAATCGACTCTAGTACTTGGTTTCAAAACCCTTTGCATCAATCACAGTCTGGCAGCTTTGTGGCATGGGGTCAATCAATGTGTCCATCACCGACTGAGGGGTCTTGACCCATTCTTCCTTCAGCTGGGCGAACTTCTGAACGTCTCGTGGGCGTTCTTGGTTGCCTTGTGCTTGAGGCGTCGCTGCACATGCTTCCCACATGTGCTCGATGGGATTCAAGTCCAGACTCTGGCTTGGCCACTCCATAGGAGTCATCTGATGGTGGTCGAACACCCCCTATCGGTGTTTCAGGTCGTTTTCCTCCTGCAGGTCCAGGGCAGCTACTGGGCGGGTCCGCAGGGTGGTGGATAGAGGAACGGTCTGTAGATATGCAGACTAGGGGCAATGATTGCAAGACCAGAGTTCCCCCGAACCGAGGCAGCTAGGTCATCAGAGCGTGGGAGTGTGGTTCATGGCAGGACTACAACTCATCAAATACCACAATGCTTGATAACGACCTGGTGACATGGCGAAGAAGCACCGCCAGTAAATAAGTGCTGTCCCCGCTGTCTTGCGGGTAGGAATTAACCCAAAGGCTAAGGGCAGGAAAACCCTGACAGAAAACTATGGGTAGAGAGAGCTCTGTAAGGCGTAGTGAAACCAATTCCTCTAGTGGAGTAAAAACACAAATCCCGGCACTTCAGATTGGGGGATGAGGCATTGGGTTGACAACCCAATCCTTGGAAAATTGCCTGTTTTCCAGAAACCCAACAATAAGCCTCGGATAAGGAATGAAACTAGACGACGAAAACGGCTACGAGTTAAGGCAAATGATCTCAGGATGGCAACATGGGATGTGCAAACAATGCTACAGGCTAGCAAATTGTCAGAAATTGTTCATGAATTCATAAAGTATAAATTGCATGTTATGGTACTGCAAGAAATAAGATGGCCTGGGAGTGGTCAGATAGACAAGCAAAGCTGCACAGTTTTGTTCAGTGGTGCGGAAACTAGAGGACACAGGGGTACAGGCTATATAATAAGTAAAGAAGTTAGGAAATCATTGATAGAATTTACACCAGTAAATGATCGACTGCATAATATCAGACTTAAAGGCAAGTTTTACAACATCTCCATCATTTCTGCTTATGCACTTACCGAGGATGCAGAGGGGCTGGACAAGGAAAAATTCTATGATGAGTTAGACTCATGAAATGAAGGCACAAATAGATATGATATGCTACTTGTCATGGGTGACTTTAATGCAAAAATTGGCAGAGAAGCAGACGTTAAAGAGGTGGCAGGGAAGAACTCGCTGCATTTCGTCACCAGCGAAAATGGGTGGAGATAAGTAAGTACCCATTTCCCCAAAGGATATCCACAAAAGCACCTGGAAAGCTCCTTGCGGAACATACACGAATCAGATAGACCATGCTCTGTTGAACAATAGACACACTACATCGGTAATAGATGTTAAAACATGCAGAGGATCTAACTGCGATTGTGACCATTTCGTAGTTAAATCTGTAATACGACAACGATTGTTCAATGTAGGTAAAATTAAAGGAAAGTAGAGGTTTGGATGGGATGTAGAACAGTTACAGAAGGATAGCTATAAGAGAACTTTTCAGGAAGACATACATCAGCAGCTACGTAATGGGAATGACACTAACAACATTGAGGAAATATGGAATGATATGAAGAAAATTCTATCTGAAACATCGGAAGAGATAGTAGGACAAAGGAAGAGATCTGATAGACAATATTGGTATGATTATGCGTGCAGAGCAATAGTAGATAGTAGAGAAGAAAAATGAGTTACGGAGAAAGTTACTCCAATGAGAAACAAGATCATCCATGGATGCATACAAAAATGCTAGGAAAGAAGCCACTAAACTCTGTAGGAAGAAAAAGAAAGATAGAATTGATGGAGGAAAGAGTAAGGAAAATTGAGGGACATCAGACAAAGTGTAATACGAGACAAATGTACAAGGCTGTTAGAAATCATTGTACTGAATATCAACCAAGGTTACACATATGTAAAGATAAAGATGGGAAGCTACTTACGGATCAAAGTAAGTGCCTGGAAAGATGTACAGAATATTTTCAGGAGCTGCATAAATGTAACTTCACAGATACTGTGGATGAAGACCAGCTGTGAGTTAGAAAGACCATCGTTCGACGATGTGAAATGTACAATATTGAAATTACATAATAATAAAGCACCTGGAGAAGACTTGCTCCCAGCAGAGGTATTTAAGAACGGTGGAGAGCACACTGGAGGAAAGTCCACCAGTTAGTTTGCATGATATGGGACCAAGTGAAAATACCCAGTAGCTGGAGATATGGAGTTATTTTTCCCATCCATAAAAAAGACGATACAGAGAAATGACCCTGCTAAATATTGGATACAAAATATTCTCCAATATTCTCTACATGAGAGCATATAAAATAGCAGAAGAAATGCTAGGGGAATATCAGTGTGGATTCCGTTCAAATAGATCTACTATAGATCACATCTTTACCATAAATAGAATTATGGAAAAGTTCTATGAACATAATATAGATCTGCACCTTCTATTTATAGACTACCAGCGGGCATTTGATAGCTTGCACAGAGGAGGGATTACTAAGGTATTAAAGAAAGTAGGATTTCCTGAAAAATTAATAAAGCTGATTAAAATGACTTTAGAAAATACAACAGCTGAAATCATGGTGCAGGGTGAAGTAGCACCAACTATTAAAATACAAACAAGGGCGAGACAGGGGGATGCGCTGTCCACTTTAATTTTTATTATTGTGCTACATGATATTATCGGTCCACTGCAAAAACGGGGGAGCATATTCTACAAAACAACTCAGATACTCGCTTATGATGATGATATTGTGATAATATCACGGACCCATGCAGATCTTAAAGGCGCTTTCTTAAAGATAGATAGAAAATCCAGAGAAACTGGACTCTTAATTAATGAAACCAAAACGAGATACATGAGAATGTCCAGATCGCCAACCAGACGAAATCCCGTGGTTCTGAATGTAGGCACATACTCTTTTGAAGGAGTTCCCACTTTTACCTACCTTGGAGCCCTTCTACATAACAATACAGAAGAATAAGAGACAGTTAACCACAGGATCCAGGCTGGCAACAGACAATATTATGCACATATAGAATTATTCAAGTCCAAGAGCCTCTCCAAGAACACAAAATTAAGACTATATAGGACACTCATCAGACCGGTGATAGCTTATGGTGCAGAATCCTGGAAACTTGCATCCAAAGCAGAAAGCAAGGTAATGTGCTTCGAAAGAAAAATCTTACGAAAGATATTTGGCCCCATTAAGAATGAAGATGGATCCTATAGAATTAGGAATAACATGGAGCTAGAGGAGTTGATCCAACCTGAACATGTGGGGAGATACATCAAATCACAACGTTTAAGATGGGTAGGACATCTGATGAGAATGGAGAAGGACAGGTTATCACACTTGGTATTAAACCAGAAACTATGGGGAACAAAACCGAAAGGAAGACCGAGGGGAAGATGGATCGATGCGGTTGAGAATGATTTGAAAAGGATGTATGTACTTAATTGGAAGAATGTAGCTCAAGACAGAACGAGGTGGAGGAAGATTGTTTGGAATGCCAGAGCCCACCAAGGCTGTAGTGCAACATAAGAAGAAGAAGAAGAAGAAGTCCTCCTGCAGGATGAAGCCGCATCCGAGGTGATGAGGAGCGAATGGGTACATGATATTTGCGAGAATGTCCCTGTACATGTATACCGTCCCCTGTTGCCCGCGATACGGTGAAGGGGATCTATCCCAAGTGCAGAGAAACAACCTCACATAATCACATTTCCGCCGCAATGCTTGATGGTGGACAGTTGGTACTTGGGGCTTACCTTTCGCCTTTGAGAAGTCGTACCCGCTCCCAATCGTCTGTTTCAAAGAGAAGTTACTTGCTCTCAACGGTATACAGCACGTTGGTCCACTGGCTCCGTGTCCATGTTAGGTGCTCCTTCGCACACTTCAATCTGGCCTTCCTGTCATTGAGGGAGATCAATGGATTTTTCACAGGCCGACATCCAAACATTCCCCTCGTCCTCAGCCGCATCTTTACAGCATCCACAGACAGTGTCTTAACTCCTGGTGCCTTTATCTCTCGAGAAATGTCCCTGGAAGACGGACAGGGATTAGCACGGCTAGCACGCAGAATATTCCGAATGTACAGTGAATCTGTCACACATGACTGCCAGGACTTGAGCATCTTGACAATTGCTCCCTGTACCATAAGTAATAGCTCTTTTATGCTTTTCACGTATGAGGTGCCATAGTCCAACTTAGTAAGAAATTAAAGAATTTAAAGGTTCATCTCGCTAGACATTACTGTTGCTTTTATTGCCAAGGACTATTGTACTGTACAGTATGTTCGGCAGTGTTCAGTTTTTAATAAATAAACCTCGGCGTCCGCAAGGAGACTAGCGTACGATGCGTACAAACAATCAAGTCAGAGGCGGATCGTAAGCATGCATTCGGAATTATCTCTCAAGCTGTTCGTTTGCGACCCTACGATTACTGAGACTTTTTTGCTTCTACTATCGTGGACTTTTCATCGTTTTAGTCTGTGCTATCACGTCTGGTACACCCTGTATATTTTTTATTTACTCATAATTTTGTTGCTGCGGCCTCTATCGTTCTCTCTAACACACCACCGACAAGTTTTGAAGTTTGAAGATAGGCTTGTAATTGTTTTATTATTATTATTATTATTTACACTCTTTTCTACTGCTGTTAGTTAGTCTCTTGAAACATATGGAGCAATAAATGCAATGAAACACTCATGTCTTACCCAGTACTATTTTTCCTTTTTTAAATTTTGGCTATTTTACATCGCTTTTCTACCACTTGGGTTAATCACGCCAATAAGGATAAATGACGAAATGAGTGAAGACAATAATATATTTAGTTCAAATCCAGGATCTCTGATCGTCGTGCCAGTGCTTAAGCACTCCGCCACTGAGCAAATAGTATTATACAGGGTGTTTAAATTTAAAAATGCGTCACCATAAGATAACTACATTGTTAGTGCAGATAGCGAATAAGGATAAGAGCGGGAAGTTGTTGGAAATGGGTGGTTTTAATCTAATGTGCTTCACTTTTCAACATAGAAGGCACTGTTAAAGCTATAAACGTTATCGAAACTTCGTAGTAGTTAGAAAAGCTAATTGCAGCAATCAATTCTTAATGTACATAGTGCCAATGTACAGCTTCAACTTTGCATCCTATGTTGGTGAAAATCGCACATTTCCAACAACTTTCCCCCTCTTTACATTTTCGCCATTTACACTATAAGAAGTTCTATAGTGACAGATTTTTAAAATCACCCTGCCGGCCCCCTGGTGGAGTGGTTAGCACGTCACGCTACGACGCCAGGGGTCCCGTGTTAGAATCCCTGCCTGGACATGGATGCTTGTGAGTGTCCATTCATCAATTTCATTATGTAATCACTTATCCCCATCTTCGCAAATTAGCCAAAAGTGGCACAAGAAGCGAAGTAAAATAAAGCAAATCAATCAATCATTTTAAAATCACCCTTTAGAATATAGAACAACATCTAGCGGAATAGGCAATTTCGTTAGCCCATAATAATATTAGTTATCTTCAACATGTGCGAAATTAACGAACAAAAACACTTACGGGCCTTCCAGATGCCGCAGTGGTAGCGTCGTCGCCTTGTAATCAAGGAGTCCCGGGTTCAATAAACGGTGGAGGCGCATGGTGGTTCTGATCCCAGTTTAAACTGTAGGTCCAGTCCTGATTAGTCTTACTGTGCATAAAGTGGACTTAAAACATCAACTCAATCAATGAATCAAAAAAACACTTACGAATCTGCACTTTGGAAACTTTGAGGAAGGTTCATCAAAACCATTGCATTATCCACTAACTTTATCCTGATGAAAATCAACCGCTCTTCATTTGAGCCACACTTGTTGTGAGGCATCAGCTTAGAAGAGCGATAACTCGCTTATTTCAAGAGGTGTCTGTTTTGGAAGAGTAAACACGTATCTTCAATGACCTACGAGTGGGGAGGCGTCAACAGTCAAAAGTCCCTGATGACAGTAACCAGACGATATGGAGGGGGCGTTTTTTTGTAATCCGGGTACAAGAATGCAACGTTGATCTCTAGAGCTTTGCTTTGGAACAGAAGCCAAAATCCAAAGCGTTCTTATCTGATGGAAGAGTCCATTAAGATTCCAAGGTCCGTCGACGTTGTTCCTGCGGGGGAAACTGGCGGGCGACGGACCTTGGAATAAACCTATCAGTTTTGAGATCCCTGTGATGTTTTAATAATTAGAAAGTGTACGAAATAAATACCTGTATGTTACATGTACATTTCAGGAATAATCTATTTGAATAGTCATTTCTTATTTTCAAGTACCATTTCACTGCTTTACGTCAGTAATTAACAAAATTTAAGCAGAAAGAAAAATATGATTTTTCCTCTCACATTTCATATTGAGGTTTAGATTTGCTGCTACATTTCTTACTGCACTTAAACAAAGGAAATATATGTTTATAGCCTGAAAGAACGTGTGACATATGCAACCGTGCAAGTGCATACAAATTAAGGCATAAAAAGCTATGTGTTTTTGTTTACAATATTTCTTCTTTTTTGTTGTTCGAACCTTCAGTAAGGTATGACTGTATCTTTGTAGTTATTTTATCATGAAAATAGAATGTGTCTTCATTATCAATGTTATCTTGGAGAAGTAAATTTTGTTACTTGGAGTCGGTATTTAGTAGTTAAAAACGGGGCACGAGCGGAAACCCCCACAAAATCTATCAATTTCATAGTGAGCTCTCTTAGTGTAAATTAACTGAAAATCATGATTTTAGCTGATTTTTCAAGTGTAAAAAACTGAAAATTTGTTTTACGCAAGAGCTTAAATTTCAATTTTATTGTATAAAAATTCTAAGATATAGATAATTTCCCCTATGGCACTCAATTTTTGCGTAACACCCACACCCACCCACACCTACACCTACACCCACACCCACCCACACCTACACCTACACCCACACCCACCCACAGCTACACCTACACCTACACCCACGCACACCCACGCACACCCAAAGTTAAGCATTTAATTTGTTTTAAAGCTACATACTATTTATTATTTTAAGTTTAAAAAAGTGTATCGAGTGATTTTTTTTTCATAGTAATTTCGATCAGATTAAGTTTTGATGTGATCAGATGTTACTTGTTGTCTCCGTAAATTCTGTATAAATAACATAGCTGAAAATTTTATCGTAATAGCTAAAATTATTTTATTTTGAAGGTGGTTCAAGTCGTTTTTCACACAGATTGAACTTTGACATGATTGTGTGTTTTGTATTTTTCCCCGAGAAAATTTATATATAAATACCGAGAAACTTCTATTTAAATAACACCTTGTGAAAATGATAACTCGTATAACCGATTTACCATTCAAACTGCTGCACAAGATTTTTGCGTACGCATTCGACGGAGGTGAGGATGTAGCGAGGCTCGTCAACTTAAGCAAAATAGCGCCTGCATTTGGTCCACCGTGCGAGATGATTCTTATGGACAATCTTCGCAAAATAAGCAGTATGAAAAACTTGCAGAATCCCGATTCTCTTTTTCGGGCTGAAGGCAAAATGTTTGCCGATGGGATGGACGAGCTTCATGAGGCGAGGGAAGGAAGGAGACGATATACGGACGATTGGTATGAGTCAAACGCGGAAACAGACAGCATCATTACACAACTCATCGCATTGTCTGAGGCGCGAAATTTCTTCCTAACCTCACATGATATATAAATAAAATACCACCACCATGAAACCCAAAGGTGTTGTCTATCAGGTACCATAGGCGGACCTTAAATCTCTCGGAGCTCTTGATGGATTGCTCACAACTAAATTTTCACACCTAGTCAGAAGAAGGATGATTTTTTTTTTACGGTTTAACCTAAGTGATAGCTTTTCATGACAATTTTTTTGTGCGTTCAACGGTGCAACTAAATTTTCGCACCTCATGCCACGATTATTCCAAATATTCCCCGAGTGTGTGTGTGTAGAGATTGACGTGCCGTTGACCTGTTAAGAATGTCACGTCAATAATACTAGCTTGGAAATGTCATGGCCTTCTTTTTCTCTATAAAAAAAAGAGAGAGAGGGTCATGTAACTTGTGGTTTGCTTGGCTAAGGGGAATTTCCTGAGAATTTTTTCCATTCTAAATATTCCTGTGTGTGTGTGTGTGCGTGTGTGTGTGTGTGTGTGTGTGTGTAGAGATTGATGCGCTTATGTATGTGTGTAAACATTAAGACATTCACTTGTTAAGAATGTTACATCGATAATACTGTCTTGGGAATGTTATGCCCTTCTCTTTTCTCTATAAAAAAGAGAGAGAGCGTTATGTGATTTGAGGTGAATGGTTGTCTAAGGGGCAATTTCCCAATTTTCTTGTTTTGTTACAAGAATTCTTTGCATTACATAAACATTCCTAAGTGTCTGCGTAGAGATTGATGCACTTACAGCTATGTGTGGGCATTAACCTGTTACGAATGTCACATCCACATCAATAATACTAGCTCAGGAATGTCATGCCCCTACCCCCTTTCTCTATAGGAGGTTATGTGAATGTGCTGATTGGTTGACTAAGGGGAATTTCCCGATTAGTAAATTGAGGTTATAAATATAAAGGTTTTCCTAATATGGAATGCAAAAGCTCAGTACTTGGCTCACTCAGGGATTCGAATCCTGTTAGGTTGAACAGCATAAAAATTTCATGGTTTCATGGTGATGGTATTTTATTTATATATCATGTGAGGTTAGGAAGAAAATTCGCGCCTCAGACAATGCGATGAGTTGTGTGATGATGCTGTCTGTTTCCGCGTTTGACTCATACCAATCGTCCGTATATCGTCTCCTTCCTTCCCTCGCTCATGAAGCTCGTCCATCCTATCGGCCAACTTTTTGCCTTCAGCCCGAAAAAGAGAATCGGGATTCTGCAAGTTTTTTTACTGCTTATTTTGCGAAGATTGTCCATAAGAATCATCTCGCACGGTGGACCAAATGCAGGCGCTATTTTGCTTAAGTTGACGAGCCTCGCTACATCCTCACCTCCGTCGAATGCGTACGCAAAAGTCTTGTGCAGCAGTTCGAATGGTAAATCGGTTATACGAGTTATCATTTTCACAAGGTGTTATTTAAATAGAAGTTTCTCGGTATTTATATATAAATTTTCTCGGGGAAAAATACAAAACACACAATCAAGTCAAAATTCAATCTGTGTGAAAAACGACTTGAACCATCTTCAAAATAAAATAATTTTAGCTATTACGATAAAATTTTCAGCTATGTTATTTACGGAGACAACAAGTAACATCTGATCACATCAAAACTTAATCTGATCGAAATTACTATGAAAAAAAATCACTCGATACACTTTTTTAAACTTAAAATAATAAATAGTATGTAGCTTTAAAATAAATTAAATGCTTAACTTTGGGTGTGCGTGGATGTGCGTGGGTGTAGGTGTAGGTGTAGCTGTGGGTGGGTGTGGGTGTAGGTGTAGGTGTGGGTGGGTGTGGGTGTTACGCAAAAATTGAGTGCCATAGGGGAAATGATCTAAATCTTAGAATTTTTATACAATAAAATTGAAATTTAAGCTCTTGCGTAAAACAAATTTTCAGTTTTTTACACTTGAAAAATCAGCTAAAATCATGATTTTCAGTTAAATTACACTAAGAGAGCTCACTATGCTTAACTTTTAACAAAAATAAAATATGAGGAGCACTGCAAAAACACGTCCGTACTCTTTAAACACTCTCACGATACTGACTGATCTGTAATGCGAAAACCCTTTAAGTAACCTAAGCGCGGACTGCGTTGAAAATATCCGAAACAGTAAGCCAATCAGAAGCCACCACATCATCGCATTACGTCAGAACCAACCAATCAGAAAACAACACGTTAGATAAGGGTCATCATAATATTGCGTAATAACTTGTTGCATAAGATGATGCAATAATTTACCCTTACGAGCCATCGCAATGTTGCGTAATAACTTGTTGCATAACATGATGTAATAATTTACCCTTATAAAAAATACAATAAAAAAGCTTAATATGAGTCATCACAATGTTACGTAATGTTACGTAATTTAACTCGAAAGAAATTATGACACTCGTACGAAATACGAGATAAAAAAAATCACAGAGTTGCAATACTATAAAATCGACAAAAACATCGTCAAAATAGGTTTACCACTGTGCTTAAATTAATAAAAATAGTAGGCCTCGTACCAAGTATGAGGTAAAAAATCACAAAATTGCAATTGGTGTGGGTGTGCGTGTGGGTGCGTGGGTGTGCGTGGGTGTGGGTGGGTGTGGCTATTACGTAAAAATTGGGTGTCATAGGGGAAATTATCTAAATCGTAGAATTTTTATACAATAAAATTGAAATTTAAGCTCTTGCGTAAAACAAATTTTCAGTTTTATACACTTGGAAAATCAGCTAAAATCATGATTTTCAGTTAAATTACACTAAGAGACCTCACTATGATATTGTTAGATTTCGGGGGGGTTGCCGCTCGTGCCCCGTTTTTAACTACTGTATTTCTAGTATTCATTCATAACACTTATCTGTCGGGCTGCATTATACTTTTCCTATTCTAATTTCATTATTATTTTCGGCTAGGAGGAAGCTCTTATGAAAAAACACAGATTTCAGATATAACACCAGAAGTACACATCCTGAGTACTCTATGTAATTGGAATTTTTTTTAACGTTTAAATAACAATGGTCAACAATGAAAATGGTGCGGGGATGAAAGTAACCAATTCTTACTAATTTGAGGGTGCTAATAGCGAATATGATATTAGTTTTTGAAGATTGGTTCGAGTTTCGAAGAAATACATTATCGCGGATGTGCTCCGGCGCGCAAAATAAGGGTTTGTGACAACAGCGGCTGTCTCCGTATTTCAATAAATATCCATTGTTTGACGGTTAGCTATATCATTATCCTTATCTCTAGCACGTGATCGCTGACCGAGAATCATCAACCACATCACGCTTCAGTTTGTATTGAACATTTTGCCAGGGGAAACGTGTTGTTACGTGTTCCTGCGTAGTTCCAATTTGAACCCCCGGTGATGGAAGTGGCGAAATTTTGTGTATGTTTGTGGTGTATTTTTTTTTATCGTTTTATGACTGTACTGACCAGAAACTTGTCGCGTAAGTGTGTTGTTGTGGTGAAGATATTGGATGAGTGTGTGGTGTTACTTCTTTTTATCGTTATATGACTCTACTGACCAGAAACATGTCGCGTAAATGTGTTAACAGTGCAGACAATTTTTGTTATGGTTGCGGCGAAATAACATTTGTCGATCAAAAAAGAAATTTCACGCCAATCATAAAGAAAGCCTACCACTTGTACTTTGGATGTAAAGTGGGAGATATGGACAAGAAGGGGGCACCACACATTTGTTGTAATACGTGTTCGACAAACTTGCGGAACTGGCTACATGGAAAAAGACCATGCATCCCGTTTGCAGTTCCAATGATATGGAGAGAACCTACAAATCATACTTCAAACTGCTATTTTTGCATGGTTCCTCCAATTAAAGGCCTATCCAAAAAGAAAAAGTGGACTATCATTTATCCCAATATTCCATCAGCTATTCGTCCTGTGCCACATTCGGAAGAACTACCTGTTCCACAACCTCCCGCATTGTACTCCAGTGATTCATCCGACGAAGAGCAAGAGGCGGCCAAACTCGCCGCAGGAATGCCAAATCCTGTTGCAGATTCCTCGTCATCCATCGATCCTGAATTCACAGCCAACATATCATCATCTAATCGCCATCTGATCACTCAACATGAATTAAATGACCTTCTGAGGGACCTGGGGTTGTCAAAAAGTGGCGCAGAACTACTGGCATCCAGACTCAAGCAGTGGGGAGGTCTTGCTGAAGATGTTAAAGTATCCGTGGTTCGGACACGTCAGAAACCCCTGGAAGAGTATTTTTCAGTGGAAAGTGACATAGTGTGTTGTAAAAGTGTGACTGGTCTTATGAGTAAACTTGACATAGAACATAATCCCGATGAAAGGCGGCTGTTCATAGATGCATCAAAACTAAGTCTGAAAGCTGTGTTAGTGAACAATGGAAATGTGTTGCCATCAATCACAATCGGTTATGCAGTGCACTTGAAGGAGACATATGCCAACATGGAAAAACTGCTGAAAGCCATAAATTATAACGAATACAATTGGAATATTTGTGGCGACTTCAAAGTTCTAGCCATACTTCTTGGCCTGCAGCTCTGCTACACAAAATACTGCTATTTTTTATGCGTGTGGGATAGCTGTGATAAGGCTTCCCACTACTTAAGGAAAGACTGGTCACTCTGTATATCTTTGGATCCAGGAACAAAGAACGTTCAATATGTTCTTTTGATAGCTCCCAGCAGGGTTTTACTTCCTCCTTTACATATTAAACTAGGTTTAATCAAGATCTTCGTTAAAGGTATGAACCAAGCCAGTGATGCATTCAAATATATTCTGCGTAAATTTCCACGAATTAGTGAAACTAAAATCAGGGTGGGAATATTTATTGGTCCTCAGACTCGAGAACTCCTGAATGATCCTAAATTTGACGCACTGTTAGAAGATATGGAGAAGATTGCATGGGACTCTTTCCGAAACGTGGTGACAATTTTTTTGGGAAACGTGCGGACTCAGAATTAGAAGGAAATAGTGGAGCACCTAATATCTTCCTACCAAGTGTCATATGTCACTAAAAATGTCACTCCCACATAAACTTCTTCCCAGGAAATCGCGGAGCAGTCAGCGATGAACATGGGGAACATTTCCACCAAGTTATATCTACAATGGAGAAACGCTATCAGGGCCACTGGAGCAAGTCTATGCTTGCTGATTATTGTTGGACAATCGCCAGAGATGTTCCAGAACCACAATACAAGCGACAGGCAAAGAGGCGCCGTTTGTAATATCCATGTAAGTAATGTTTTTATAACTTCCATTTTGTACACGTGTTAATTTCCTATTAACACCACGTTACACATATTTCTTTCGATTACACTTAAACTCGAACCAATTCAGCATTTTTATTATTAATTTCGTATTCAGCACCCTCAATTCCATAAGGAAATGTACTTTTCATTTCGGAAGCATGAAAAAAGTTAAAATTTGTTGTCCAGTGTAATTTGTTTAACCTTACTATTTTACATAAAGTTTAACGAGAGGCGTCAAGACAATTCTCTGTGCTGAGATGTAAAATAAACTTAATGTTTCAAATGTGACCCCACCACAATTAACAATTTCATTTTTCCGAAGTCACTGGGATTATCGTAAAGGATTATGGCCATAAGAGAAGGGTTATGCTTTCTTGTTATGAGGCACGTAGCCAGAGGGAGGGCTAAGAGGGCTGAAGCCCCCCGAAATCCTACAAATATCTAATTTAAATAGTGCATAGAGGTAATTAATTTTACTTACTTAGCAGGATTAAACATTAGATCGAAAAAAAGTTTAGTGTATAATAGAGGAACTAGTTTATATTTTTATATTCTATCATTTAATCCAAATAATAAATGGATCCACCAGCTCTCAAAATTTATAGTTTTCTTTGTGACAAGCCATACAATATAAACTTTATGAGTAAAATTTGGGCAAAACTTTTAAAGCCTTTTTCTAACGGAATGTGTAACGGTTAATAAGAAAATACAATAACTATGAATTTCAGTACACTAACTGTACAAAATGTAAGAAAAAATGGACAATGTGTTGGATATACACTCATACAGTGGATCGAGTAGCAGTCTCTCTCCATTTACACAATGATAATAATAACAAGAAATAATTTGGATTAAAATTGGTTTATTTTCAATAACTTATAATAGTTGTTATTGTAAAATGATAATTATAACCGTGGTAAACTGGTAATAATTTTTATTGTTATTATTATTTCTACCAATCAAGTTTTATCAATGGCCTGTCCCCTTCTGCAAATATTTCTGGCGACGCCTGTGCTGATAAGGGATGAGCCCCCCCGAAAAAAATCCTGGCTGCGGGTCTGTGTTATAGTCATGTTCCTAGAATTCCCATCCTTCCTGCATTTGAAATTCTTTTTTTTGAAGTTCTCTGCCAAACAACTTATGTACGCCACCAATATCCCATGTGACGAATACTTCAATTTGCAATTTTACGAATTGCTTAATTGTAACGATGAGGATAACACTGATGAGACAAAGAAAAGGACATATTCAACCTTTACCCAAAATTTGAAACTAGAACCCTCTGCTTCGTAGTTTACTACACCAACGACTATCTTTTGCATTTATTCAAAAGATATGCCTAAGTGCGGTAAGGCCAACAACAAACAGTCTAGTTGGAAATGTTTCATCCCACTTTGCGATTTATCCTTGCAAGGGACCGCAACTCCAGAAGACATTCAACTTTCAATACTTTTCCCCCACCCCCTACATCACAGTCAATGTACAACCTAAAATGCTTATCCATATATTTGAAATCTTTAGAACAGCACAAACAAAAATCATAAAAGCTTCTAAATTGGTCCGCTTATCTAAGTATTCAAAAGAAATTTTGGTTAGGCTAATTAATTTCAATGAGCACATAATACCATAAACGCAGTTCCAATTTATTGTGGATTCATTTCCAAATATACGCTACATTTAATGAGGCAAGTTGGTTCCATTTCTGAACCACTGTCTTCAAATAGATGTGTCAACAAATAAATTTTACAACGACGTGTTGAATACCATAAGTGAATATCCTCAAAAGTTCCGTTTCTGGACTTTCTGTCCTTTGTAACGAGCAACCCCTTGCTGTGTGCGTCACGCGTCAATGCACCAAACCTGAAGTCTTCCCTGGAAATGATATTACAAGTCGAAACAGAGTGTTATTTCGGGTACACGATTATATTCCACTGATAAACGCTGCGATTAAAATTTCTAACTAGCTTTGAAAGCTTTTTCTTGAATAAATTGTACAAAAGTTAATTGTTCTCGTCCGTGGCAGTGCGATCTAAGGCGCTGTGCTTTGGGCTCCGACGGCATGGGTTCGAGTCCGCCTGGGTTCAGTCTCTGGTTTCTCGGCCTGGGCATAGGACCGGTGGCAACCCACCATCGTTAGGAAATTGGGGAGCTATGAGTGAGTAGTGTAGTCCGGTCACGGACATCTCCTATAACGGCTGGGGGTTCGATGTGCTGACCCCACGTCACCCCATTACTGGTTGAAGATCTCCACATCTCTAGGTAGGATTTTGGGATGGAGACTGGCAGTCGGCCAAGGCCCTTCGAGGCATTTAGAGCCACGGGTTTTTATTATTATTATAGAAGTTAATAACAAAATTTAATGACTATATGCATTTCAGTCAAGTTATTGTTGCGCTGGAAATTCATTTATCAAGTGGATCGAGAAGAAAATTCTCTCCAAGGAGAATATAATAATAGTAATAATAATAATAGTAATGATAATACATTTGGAATAAAATTGGTTTATTTCAATTAGTTTATAACAGTAATAATCATAAGCATGATAATTATTATTGTTATTAATATTACTGTTTAAATTTTATTGTTGGCCTGACCACCCCTATCAAGAATTCAGCTTCCTTGTAATCCACGCGCACGTCGCCTACTAAATCAAGAGATTATTATTATTATTATTGGTTTGGATATATACGTGGACCTGTTCATAAGCCAACTAATTGACCGTCAAGCATTCTGTAGCAAAATCCTTGAGTCGACTATTCTATTCAACTGCTCGGTCACGGCTAACTTTATTACATTTATTTCAGACAGTTTGCATTATACTGTCACGTAAGATTTCTCAAAATATGGTCAACTGAAGTGAATCAATGCCATTGAACATAGGATTACTTTTACAAAAAATAATAAAAGTGGAACATGAATTTAGGTTACAAGCTGAGACGAGAGTGGTGAATGAAGGAAGATGTCTGACCTCTTTCGTTCTTCGCCAGACGTCGCGGTAAGCAGACTCGTTCTTGTTGCTCTTTCTTTCCCGAAGGAAAAGCCTCGGTCTCGTTTAGATTATCTCAATAATAAATATATAAGAAGTGTTTAAAGACATTTAGTAATAGGACTTAAAAACGAAAGTTTTAGAAAATTAAAAATCTTTAAATAAAAAGTAAATCAAGCTGCATATTAAAGAAATTTTGATTATAACGAATTCTAAAAATAATTTACACTACGATTTACCAAACACTTGAACAACACAAGGCTTTCGGACAGTATAGGTCTCGATTATACAGACGGCTGTCACTCTCGGTCTTGTCTTCATTTTACATTGTGCTCGGTTTCAGCCAAAGTGGCACAAAAGCGAAGTAGAATAAATCAAAATAATCATAATAATAATAAATTTTATACCAACGTCCGATCTTCCTTTAAAAATTTCTGACGACGCCCATGCTTTAATTCTATTGTTCTAGTCAACAGTCGAAGACAATCGATATATGTAAAACCTCGAATGACGTGTCTGCCTGCCAGTGAGAAAGAAAGAAAACAGCATTATACCTGCTTACCACTATCTAAGATACAGTTTTATTAGTAGTGCAAGTCCCTGCATTCAACGACTAGTTAAAAAATAATTGAAGTTACTTATTGTATTTTGGATGATACGTCCTTCATATCTTCACATTAATGATTGTTATTAATTATCTGGATTATTTTTTTAAAAATGTTATTTCTCGTAAGTTCCATTGGCAATATGTACAAATACAGGAAAATAATTTATCTTATGGAAATGGCTATTTCAACAGTCACTCACCCAGGCTCGAACCTGGATCCCAAGTGGCGAGAGCGTTGCACCACAGCTCTGCACCCTGTCCATGAGGGTCCCCTTATTGAGAAGTACTTATTATTTGATTACAAATCCCGCAGGAAGAGTAGATTATCTTTGGTAACGACCACTATATAAGTTATATTTTCTGGAGTTCTTTGTTCCAATCAGTATATTAGGACACTACAGTAAATGCAAAGACAATATTTTCAACAATAAGACATTAAATACTCATTTATTATTATACAAATTTTCATTGCAGATTATTGTAAGAACTGATAATAACCAGCATTACACAATAAACGCAGTTTGAACTTTTCTTTATATAAAAGCGACAAAAATAACATTCTCATGTTCACATTAGTTTTTTAGGTGGTAAATATCTAGATTTTTGGTCAACTAATCATGTGTATTTGAAAGTATCAATGTCAGCTATTAACTAATAAGTTCTGAAAAGTTTGAAGTTGTTTGTTGCGGAACCTGAATCAACTGCCCTTATCCTCCACCCCCCCCCCCCTACTATAGGGTTGTTTCTGGATGATAATTACAATATTATATTCTACTTTAATATTATTATGAAGTACTTAACCTTGTGAAGGAAAGCCAATCTCCAGGGCGGAGTGGGTAGCGCAGCGAATCCAGGCCTGGTTGGGGATGTGTTTTCTTGTGAGTGTCCCTTCATGAATTTAATCATATCATCAATTCATCCTCATCTTCGCGATTAGCCAAAACTGACACAAAAGCGAAGTAAAATAAACCAGCTCAATCAATTTGTGGAGGAAAGAAATTCTGTCCTTTATTTTCTTAGGACTTTGGTATCCACAGAGTGTTTCAAATTGCCACAAACCAGTGGCGGATCCAGAAGTTACAGTTGGGAGGGGCGAATTTCATTCGAATGCCTCACCTCACCGAGCCTCAATTCTAGCATACACTTACACTGCTATATATAAACAACATATTATACTGTAAACAGGAACGAAGCTGGTTTTTGTGTTCTAGAAGATAGAGAATTCCTTTGCAAAAATAGAGGTCGAGGACGAGGACTGGAGTAGGTGGTTATTATTGTATCATAATTCCTCTTGACTTCCTATTGCCACAATGTAAACTGAATGAGCAGATATGAGAAATATAGTGAATGCGCAGAGAACACAAAAGTCGATTCCCTCAAGGGGTCTTAGTTCGATTTCATTTTGAAGCATATTGCAGAGTGATTCAATACAAATTTAAACTGTAGTGTCAGTTCCGATTAGCTTATCTTGATCATAAAGTTGACTTATTTTATAAATATTCTCGAGCCTTTTAAATTTGGTGATAAAAGGCGGAACATCTGAGTCTCAAAAATATCAGGTATAATATCATATCCAAGAACTGGCAGTTGGGAAGGGAGATCGCTCCCATCGCCCTCCCGGTGGATGCGCCTGCCACAAACAACAGAGTGTAAAAGTTATCTAAACCACCCCGATCCCCAAAGATCGTTGCTTTGTTTGAAGGACATTCACTATCAGTGTATTTTTGTTGCGAGTCAAGCGTCGTATACCGCGCACTTTTCTTGGGGACCAATCGAAGGGCGTCTGGGACAAGCAGGAAGTCATCCCAGAATAGCCTTGCCGTTGCCATTGTGTGAAGTCGTCTGTGGCCACTGGCCAGAATAGTTTGTCTGCTGAGTGGGTATTTGAAAGTGGAGATAAGAAAGCTGCATTCGAAGGTAAGTAAGTTCAATAACGTTTTCAATATTTTTACACTGTAAGTTTTCTTTATATATTCTCAGATTGTCGTATCCGCAATGCTTAGACCAAAATGTGTTTCACATTTCGAAATAATGACAGTACACGGTGAGAGGACACTGTTTAGCATGCAGTGTGAGTCCTTTCAATATTCCTCGTCCGAGGATTGACATTCGTAATGGTTTGATTTGATATGATTGATTTGTTTTATTTTACTTCGCGGTTTGTGCCTCTTGGCTAATTTTGAGAAGATGGGGATGAGTGATGGAATAATGAAATTGATGAATGTAGATTTACAAACAACCATGCCAGCGGTATTCGACCCTGGGACCCCTGGCGTCGCAGCTCGACGTGCTAAGACATTCGTCATGGTGTCCCTAAAGTTACTCTGCCATCTTTGAGCCCCGTAACCTGGAGCCTACCTTTGAGGGGGAAGAATGAAACCTAAGGCTTAACTTTGGGAGATATGGGGAAGAGTCACGAAACATTTTCCATCTCATAAAAATAGCGTCTAGAGATTATTTCCTAAATAACTAGCGAAATCACAAATATTACTCTTTATTACTTTGCTCCTCAGGTCGCCTAACTTGAAGATTTTAACAAATGTGAAAATTTTGGGGGTCCTTGTCCCCGCCAATTTACGCCTATGGTTTCGGAGACTGAGAAATCATGGTTTAAGTTCGTTTCCGTTCTTCCCACTCCCATTTTCGGAGAGAAATAACTGGAAAACTATAAGGATAAAAATAAAATTTCAAGTGCACAAACGAAATTCTATCCAAGAAGTTGCTTGATTTTTCTTTTTCCATGATGGGGAGCTTTTAGTTGTTTAGTTTAGTTATTTCAATGGTACAAACGTAATATTTTTGTCCTCTACTTTATAGTTGGGGGCGAGGGGACTTCAAATTTTATTTTACTCTCAAACCGTTACGGTACTACAATCGAAAAAATGCGCTGGGATAAAACTGTAGGGGTTACCTGAAGTCCCCCCCCCCCCCCAAGTTCAATTTGTGAATGCTCGAACGCTGTAATGTTGCAAACGAAAGTAAATGCGATACAATCAGGTACAAACGAAGGATAATCTTATGACATACTTTAAACAGAATATGTGTATGTTTGGGGCGACAACGTTACAAAGGTTGACTGTACTATAATTATCACTGCTACTAGGATTCTCTATAATCTTTATTTCTTTCTCCGTTTTTCACATGTTTCAATTTTTCTCTGCTCTCTTGGTTCCTCTGTTTCCATTTCCGTTATTCTTCTTTACCTTCTCTCGCTTTCCTTCTACGCTTCCTTCTCTCTTTCCCATTTCCTTCTTCTATTTCTGTTCTCTGTCATTTGCTGTCAATGTATCTTTCGGTCTCTTTCACCTTCTCTCTTTGTGTTCTGTCCTTGTGTGATTCTCGCTGTGCTGTAAGCAATCCTAATTTTTAACTGTTGGCTATTTGCGTTACGAGGAAATGGGCCAAAAATATTTCGTGGTGGGCTAGAGCCCCCTCTGGTGTCGACTATTCTGACAGCGACTGACACCTTCGTGATGTTCCTAAAGTCGTAAAGTAACTTGTTGCACACAATTCATAATCTTTCGTTATTGGCTGTCGGAACGTACCCCAGAGGGATTTGTAATTGATTTTTAAGTATAGAGGCCAAAATAATGCAGTGGGATACTGTGGGACGTAAAGTTAATTTGCAAGGGAAATATTATTTACAAAACAGGCTTTTGTAAGAGTTTATAAGATTTGTAAGCTGCTGCTTAAACTCATTTCATTCATTCGTTGTAGTCGATTGCGTCTAATATCACAATTTTTTAAAGGAAACAAGGCACATTGTAAACAAGGGCGTGAAAGTTAAATATACATTGACATTAATTTTCGGGAGCAATGATCGCCTTCCCACATTCAGACGCTGATATTCGTGAGGTTTTGTGTAGTGTGCGTCCATAGTATCTTCTAATTTTCGGTCCTTGGGGGATTCTAAACATTAACAATTTAAGTTAAGGAAACTTACAATTTCAAGCAGCAGCTAGAATTTCATTTAGAGTGTTGTCTTGGATTTCTTTTACGCACAAATATGGTTGTATATCATAAAATTTTAAGCATTATTTTAATTTTCAACTCCTTTTCAGGAATGTGCCATGCATAGAGAGCAGTGAATACGGATAATGCCCACAAACACACTTGCCTTAATTCCAACCTACATCACTGAGAGCAGTTTTTCAAGGATCCTGCATGGGTTGGGTTTACACAGATACGCAATGTAAGTCGAGTAGCTCAAATCTAATTTTGTTCTTTTTTCAAGGGAATTTATTATTCATTATTTTCATAAGTTTTAAGCTGTAGGAATTTGAAATGACAGAGGTATCTTAGGAAGTAAGCTTATATGTTGAGATGGGAGGACCAGTGGCGACCACTATATGTACCCAGGTGTAGCGCACGCTAGAGGTGGTCAACTAGTATTGAACATTTAGTCAACATAGTGAGTATGAAAAGAAAATTAAAGTGTCAAAAGTACATGCATACTTAAATACATGTATCAAGGAGTCCGAGGTTCGATACTCAGTAGTGGCTCATAGTGGTTCAGATCTCACTTTGAACTTTAGGTCCAGTCCCGATTAGCCTTTCTGTGCATAAAGTGGACTTAAAAAGAAATTCAAACAACAAATTTGGAAATAGGAAAGGGTGGATGGGTGTCTCATAGCTTCGGTTATTTCTGTTTCAAAGGGAGTGTTCGCCACTGGGAAGGACAGTACTAATAGTTATACATAGTGTAGGCTGGAGTGTAAAACTTTGTTGTGACTGTCTTAAGAAGTATTTTGAAATTGATATGGCATACTAATTACACAATGTGTACAGCGAGATGTTAAAATATTACCAGGCAAGTTGTTCATAATTTTCAATATTTTTTGACGTCCCATGTGTATTTAAGGAATTGAACTGCATTGAACTTTTCCTGGAAATATTTATGCATCTCACTCGTTACATACCTTTCCTAATATCTTTGTTACACAATTAATTTCATGGAGGATCAGTGAAAAAAAATATGGTTGACTAGACCACACAGCAAATATACTTCTGTGTCAGCATGTTTAAGTTCTGAGAATCGATTGCTGCTTGTGTACAATTTAGTGTTCTTGTGGATGTGGGATGAAGTAAGTGATTCATACATTTTATTTGTTTTCCCTTTTCAACTTGCAAAGTGAGGGTCTGTGATGCTACATTTATTGGCTATCAGTTACCCTGTAAAAGCCTACATACACATTTTGTCTTTGGAAATTAAATTCATTTTGAGAAGTTATGTAGAAGAAAGCAAACAGATAAAGAAATTAATTCTTATTTGAAAAGTATCTAAACTTTAATCATTCTGGGTTTCTTTCATTCAATCTTCCACTGTATGTATAGACATTCCTTAGGAAAATTAAAATTGCTGCGGGGATCCAAGTGATACTAACTTTGCATAACTTTTATATGTTAAATCTGCATGAATGCTTCAAATAGTCTTCCATCTATTAACAAATGTAGTTGTACAATAAACTGTTGCATTGAAGAAGTTAAATTTTTGCTACTATCAAGATTAATCTAATATAAATTTATTCCTTATTTCAGACATTGAATGCTGTTTAACTAAAATAACCACCTCTGATGTTTGAAGATGATCCTGATTTTGTAAATGGAAAGGTAAGTAAATAAATCAATTAACCTGTATGTAATCTGAAAATGTCAGAATCACATAAACAGAACTAGGAACGTAAAATATAATGCTGCGTGTGCGAACCATACATACACACCTTTCATTTTGTAATTAACAATCTTTGGATATTCATTTCCAAAATGCACTTTAGCATGTTCTCTCTAATATACAAATTATAATCTTTATGTATTTCTTTCGTAGCCTACTAAACTTTCAACAGAACTTTATTTCTGCTACTTGAAAACATAATCATATCCATGCTTTTATTTTTGGAGGGTTGAACCTTCATATAGCTATGTCCTGTTTCTATAGAAAATATTTCTAAAATTGTCAAGGGTATGTGTAACTTGTCTGTTGGGTGAAGGGATTGAATGAGGCATCAACTCACTTCTCCTTCTGGCACTGTCCCTGTTACATGCTGGTATAATGTACAGAATAAATAAAATCTTTTTGCCTTTTCGCTACAAGATGTTTACACACACACACTTTGACAGGACAGAACTACAGGGTGCGAAATCACTGAAAACTAGTGGGGGGAAGAAAGTTCTTAATCTACAATCCCCCCTCCCCCACATATGTGTATTATTAAAAGTAAAAATAAATTACTCAATTAAAAATATATTATTATTACTATTATTATTAATTACATAAAGGAAATTAATTTATTACTTTTACACATATCAGATATTGTAAAGCAGCCAACTAATTCCTTTAGTAACTTGGTTAAATATGTTATAAATTATGAATTAGTTGAAGTGCTTTTATTATGTGTAAGTTTTTGTTTTGTTTGTGCTTCATGTTAATATAAATCAATTAGATTTCATAGTTATAATTTTCTTGCATTCTTGTTTTACTTTAATTGTGCGTATTGGTGTAGATTTGTTAATGATCTCTTGAGAGAGAAAGCATTCAATACTCACAACTACACTAATTTGTGTGTGTTTTCGGTATTATTCTTAGTACAGTATATTTTAAATTAAAATAATTGCTTATCTTTCGTTTGTTATAACAAAAAATCTAACTAACTAACTCTCTAGCCTTCGTAAACCCGAAGGTTCATGGCTGCAGCAACACAGGCCTTCCATCTGTCCCTATCTTGAGCAAGATCTATATACTCTTTTCCATCTCTACCGATTTCCTTTAGGTCCATCTCAACGTTGTCCCTCCATCTTCGTCTTGGCCTTCCTACAGGTCTCTTACCATCAGGTTTCCCAACAAGAATCCTGTAAACTTCTCTTTCCTCTCCCATTCGTGCCACATGGCCTGCCCACCTAAGTCTTCTTGATTTAATTATTCTAATAATATCTGGACATGAATACAAATTTGGTACTTCTAAATTATGTAACCTTCTCCACTCACCTGTCTCCTCATCCCTTTTAGGTCCAAAGATTTTCCTAAGGATCTTATTTTCAAATACTCTCAATTTATGTTCCTCTCTCAATGTAAGGGACCAAGTTTCACACCCATATAATACTATAGGCAAAATTACTGTTTTGTATATTTTAACTTTTAGTTTCTTAGATATTAAACGAGAAGACAACAGTTTATGAAGAGAGAAGTAACATGCATTTCCTGAATTAACCCTACTTTTTATTTCCTCTTTAATATAATTTTCATTTGTTAATATTACTCCTAAGTATTTGAATTTGGAAACTGGTTCAAACGAGTTGTTATCAATAATTAGATTTTGATTATTACCTAACACTTGGTTTCGGCCTGTAAGCATATATTTAGTTTTCTCTTTGTTAACTTCCAAACCTATCTCTTTAGCAGTTTTGAAAAATATTTTAGCATTATTCTTAATTGTATTTATATCATCCCCTAATAAGTCTACATAATCTGCATATGCTAATAACTGAGTCATACCATTTAATTTTAGTCCTTCGTTAGTTTCTTTTACCTTCCTAACAGCATATTCTAAGGCAAAATTAAAGAGCAATGGAGATAATGCATCTCCTTGTTTTAACCCATCATGAATTGTAAATTTGTCAGACACATTAATATCCACACGAATTTTACTTTCTGTTTCACTGGTGCATACTTTTATCATACTAACAAGCTTCTTAGGTATTCCAAACTCTACTAATATATTATATAATTTATCTCTTTTGACCGAATCATATGTTTTTTTGAAATCAATGAATAGCTGATGGACATTTTGATTATATTCCCACTTTTTTTTCAAGTGTCTGTCTGATGTGAAAAATTTGATCTGTAGTTGATCTGTTACGTTTAAATCCACATTGATAATCACCTATAATTTCATTAGCATAGGGGGTTAGTCTTGTTAAAATAATGTTAGATAATATTTTATATGTTGTTGAGAGTAGAGAAATCCCACGGTAATTATTGCATTTCATTTTATCTCCATTTTTAAACACAGGAACAATTATGGATTCTTTCCACTGTTGAGGGATTTCTTCTTTATTCCATATTAAACAAATTAATTTATGAATTTGACATATTAACGAATTTCCACCATATTTAATTAACTCAGCTGTTATTAAATCAATGCCAGGTGCTTTGTTATTCTTTAGCCTTTTAATAGCATCTTTAACTTCAGTCAAGTTAGGTTCTGGAACTAAAGGTTCTGCTGTGTGTACTTCATTTACTTCTGATTTATCTCCTACATGAACATTTAAAAGGTCATTAAAGTAGTTCTTCCATCTATTTAGAATATCACTTGGGTCAGCTAGAAAAATAAAAAATCTTCCCCCCGGAAATTTTTGGTGGGGGGATTTTTGAGGCCAAGATTGTTGGTGGGGGAAAAATCAAATTACCGGTAGTGGAACTTAAAAAATTTGATGGTAACGTGAAGAACTGGTTACCCTTCTGGAGCCAATTCAAACGAATTGACAAGGACGGGCGCATTGATAATTGTGATAAATTTCAATACCTTGTACAGGCTACCGTACCGGGTTCAAAAGCGCGTCAGTTTGTAGAAAGTTTTTCCCTCAGTAACGAAAACTATCCAAAGGTCATTGAAGAACGGAAGTCACGTTTCGGCCGTGATGATGTGTTAGTGGAAGTTTACGTTCGTGAACTTTTGAAGTTGGTGTTACACAACTTAAATGGTGACCGTAAGTTGGATCTGGCTGTTCTTTATGATAAAATGGAATCACAGTTACGAGCATTAAGTACGTTAGGAGTAAATCCAGACAAGTGTGCTGCAATGTTATACCCTCTTGTTGAGTCATGTTTACCAGAAGAATTTTTACGAGTGTGGCAGAGAAGTGCTGCAAATTCCACAGATTCTAAATTGGAGAGTCGTCTGGAAGAAATAATGTTTTTCCTGAAGAAAGAAGTGGAAAATGAAGAAAAAATAGCACTTGCTGTATCTGGGTTTGATCTGAAGTGAAAGAAGGAACGTAGTAGTCGTACTGAATCTATACCCACGGCAGCTGAATTGATTAATTGCAAAGGGGATTCTTCAAAGTGTCTATTTTGTGGTGATTCGCATGTTAGTGAGGAGTGTGTGAAGGCACGCAGTTGGTCCTTTGCGGAAAAAGCTAAGATGCTTAGGGAAAAGAGGTTGTGTTAAAGATGTTTGAAAAAAAGGCCACCTTAGTCGAAACTGTAGGGTAAAATTAAAATGCAGGATTTGCAAGGGGCAGCATGTTGAAGTGATGTACTCTGGTTAAAGGACTAAGCAGGGAACAGACTTTCCAGGGAAGCTGACTAAGTTACAGACGGTTGTTGAAAATTCCTTGACGAATAATGAACATGTTGAAACGTTTCTGCAAACATTAGTTGTAAAAATAAGAGGACAAAGTGCTGAAAAATATGTAAGAGCAATCATTGATACTGGTTCGCAACGATCCTACAGTTGTACATCTACAGCAAAGTAAATTAATTATGAGGTTGTAAAAAGGGAAAATGTCACACATGCACTTTTTGGTGGCATTCTTTCTGCACCATATGAACATAATTGCTATCGTGTCAGACTGACTAGCATCCGAGGTGATTATGTTTGCAATTTTGAAGCCATGGATCAGCCTAATATTTGTGACAGTGTAACATCTGTTACTGAAGGTCCTTGGTTAGCAGAGTTGAAACGGATAGATTTAGAAATTTCCGATAGAGAAAATGGTCCAGTGGAAGTTTTAATTGATGCTGATATAGCTGGTAAAATTTTCACTGGCAAGAAGTTTTCTCTAAAATGTGGATTGGTAGCAATGGAAACACTGCTTGGTTGGATACTAATGGGCACAGTTACTGCACATGAAAGTCATAGAGTTTCATCCATGATTGCAGCTTCAATGTTCTGTAAGGAAGCCTCGGTTGCAGACTTATGGAAATTAGATGTTCTTGGTATTAATGATCCTGGAGAAAATAAGTCCAAAATTGAAGCTCAAGAGGCAGTGATGGATTAATTTGAACGAACTCTGACGATTAAAGAAGAAGGAAGGTATGAGGTAAAAATGCCATGGGTGGAGGGACACCCACAACTTCCTAGTAATTTAGAAATGTGTAAAAGAAGACTGGATACACTTGTTGAAAAACTGAAGAAAGATGACTGTTATGAAGAATATTGTCAGGTTTTCAATGACTGGCTAGAAGAAGGCATCGTCGAGGAGGTTTCATCTGAAGAGATAGACACAAGGGACACTATTTACCTCATAGACATGTTGTAAAATTGAACAGCGAGACCACCAGGATATGCCCTGTGTTTGATGCTTCTGCAAGAGAAAAGGGGTATCACTCGTTGAACCAGTGTTTAGAGAAAGGCATTAATTTGATTGAAATAATTCCTTCAATTCTGACACGTTTTCGGTTACGCAAATTGGGAGTCGTCTCAGATATAAGGAAGGCTTTCTGCAGATTAGTTTATGTAAAAGCGACCGTGATTTCTTGAGATTTCTTTGGATAGATGAGAAAGGTGACATAAAGGTTTATCGTCACAAGCGAGTTGTTTTTGGTGTAAGTTGTAGCCCATTTTTATTGTGTGTAGTAATTGAACACCATCTGAAGCATGCTCTGAAAAAATGTAATGAAGAGAATTGCAGCTATTCCAAGGATATCATTGCACGACTGTTGCAGAGTTTTTACGTAGATAATTGTGTTACTAGTGTGAACAATGAAGAGGAACTCCACCAGTTTATTGAATAAGCTAATCATTTGATGGCAGAAGCGAAATTTGAACTGCGAGGGTGGGAGTATACCTCACTAGGAAACTTGTCGGAAGATAACAGAGTATCTGTATTAGGCTTGGTATGGGAAACAAGAACAGATAATTTGGAATTGAGACCAGAATGTTTCCAAAGAATGATGTTTCAAGTTGTCTCCAAAAGAGTTATTTTGTCAACTGCCAACAGAATATTTGACCCTATTGGAATTACCTCTCCAGTGACATTGTATCCGAAGATCCTTCTTCAAGAAACATGGTTGTTAAAATTGAGTTGGGATGAAGAAGTGCTCGAAGAAATGGGAAGAAAATTGAGACAGTGGTTGAAGAATTACATTATTTGAAAGGGCTTGTATTTCCTAGGTGGATTGCTGAAGGCTCGGAAGATTGAAGTTTGAATATGTTCTGTGATGCTAGTGAAAAGGCATATGCAGCTGTAGCATTCTTGAGAACTATTGCTAAGGGACAAGTCAAGGTGCAATTAGTACAAGCTAAATCAAGGGGAGCTCCGATAAAGAAGTTAACCATACCCCGCTTGGAATTGATCGCAGCTCTTATTGGAGTGAGATTAGCAGCTTCAGTAACCGAATCATTGTACATTGGGGACATACCAATTAATTTTTGGACAGATTCGACTACAGTTCTTGCATGGATTAGACGCAATGATCCATGGAACACCTTTGTAGGAAATCGTGTGCGTGAAATAAGAACGACGAGTAAGAGAGAATCTTGGAATTATGTACCGGGTATTATGAACTGTGCTGATCTTCCTTCGAGAGGGTGTTCACCCAAACGGTTAATGGAATGAAAATGGTGGGAAGGTCCATTGTGGTTAAAAGAAGCTAAGAGCAAATGGCCTGAACAAAGGTATACATGTCAAGAATAAATTATTGCCCAAGAGAAGAAGAAGACAATTGTATCTAGTTTAGCCAATATTGAAGAAAGGGATGACTGGTACTATCACAGATTTTCCAGATATGAACAGATTGTTCGACTGATAGGGTGGATCAGAAGATTCATTTTCAATTGTCGTCATCCAAAGAGCCATAGGACAACAGAATTGTCAATAGAAGAAGTAGATGCTGCTGAAAAGGTAGTTAGTTATTCGACTTATACAAAGAGATTCTTGTGTCGGTTTGGAAGACAAGAAGCTGAAATCTTTGTGTCCATTTGAAGACAAGGAACAAATCATAAGACTGAAAACTAAAATCCTAAAGCTTACAGATAAAGAAACATTTCGGTGTCCGGCTGTCTTGCCAAGCTCACATCCAATTGTGAAGAGGCTTATTTATTATCAACATATTGAAGCTTGTCATGCAGGTGTACAAGGTCTGATAAGTATTCTTAGAGAACAGTTTTGGATATTGAAAGGCAGAAAAACTATTCGTTCTGTGGTGAAGGGTTGTGAGATTTGTCGGAGACATAATGTTAAAAGACTAGAAGTAATGCCGGTGTCTTTACCTGAACATCGAGTCAGAGATGCAGCAGTGTTTGAAATAACAGGAGTGGATCTAGCTGGACCTGTTATACTTCAAAGTGGAGAAAAGGCTTGGATTTGCATATTTACTTGTGCTGTTTGTAGAGCTGTACATTTAGAGTTAACTTCTGGCTTATCATCTGGAGATTTTATTCAGTCATTTCGAAGATTCATTGCTCGACGAGGTAGACCACTAGTTGTTTACAGTGACAATGGGACGAACTTTGTAGGCACTGAAAATTTGTTGAGCAATCTAGAATGGGAAGATGTAGTTGCTTTTGTAACAATCAAGCGCATTGAGTGGAGTTTCAATCCACCCACAGCTGCCTGGTGGGGTGAATGGTGGGAGCGTTTGATCAGACTCATGAAGCAACTATTGAGAAAAAATTTAGGGAAAGCTTCACTGACCTATGAGGAATGTATTACGGTGCTATGTGATTGTAAAGCTGTCATGAATGCTCGACCACTAACCTACATATCAGAAGATAATTCAGACCTTGAGTCCTTGACGCCCTCGATGTTTCTACAACAGGTCAGAGAAGTAGGCGTGCCTGACCTCGATGAGATACAGAAGGTAAATCTACATAAACGGTGGAAGTATTGTCAAAAAATTCATGAGACACTAAGAAGTAGATTTCGCAGTGAATACTTGGGTCAGTTAGTGCAACATTGGAATGCAAAAAGGCCTTGTAGAGAAGTGAAGGTTGGCGAAGTGGTTCTTGTAGGTAATGACAATTCTAAACGTCTGGACTGGCCTTTATCACGCATTGTGGAGCTGATACCTGGACGTGATGGTGAAGTACGTCTCGTAAGGCTGAGGACTGCAACGGGAGTTATGATGAGACCACTACAGCGTGTTTTCCCCCTGGAAATTCAGTCAAGTGAGTTGCCCGAAGTGAAGAACACTGAGGAAAAGACAGTACCTAAAAAGGAAAGTGCTCCGAGAGTCACCACCACTCGACTGGAAAGAAGAGTGAAGCCTCCACAGAAGCTGAGTTTGTTAGTACAAAACTCATGAACACTATTGATTGTGTAGAGTCACTAATTGTCTTTGCGTGACTCTAGGTGGGAGAATGTTAGAAACAGAAAAGCAGTAATCTGTGTATTTGCTTGATATGAGTATTCTGTGTATGTTTTTGATGTGAATATTCTGTGTATTTTTTTTGCGGGATTCTTATTCTGTGACCATCAAGAGAAATATCATGTACTGGATGACTGTGTCTGAGATTAAACCTTAATTTACTTATATTGGTCTTTCGTTTTTTAACAGAATTATTGCAAGATGAAATGTACGTATATTGTAAATAAAGTTGAAATTTTTGCTAACTGGTGACTTTATTTCTTCAACCTAATCTTTGGGGTGAAAAACATTAAGCTCTGAATTTGAAATAGAGTGGTTAAAAATTATCTATACTTATAACTTCAACTAAATTTGCTCTGCCTTCTTAAGAATGTACATTTTCGTTTCTAATTAATTTATTAAAGTACTGAAATAGGTTCTAAAGGCACCAAAAATCACTCATATTGTAATGATTGTGGATTGAACTGAGTGTGCAGAACCAACAGCAAAGGAAAGGTAAGGTTGAATTATTGCCTAATGTGTATGCATTTAGTGGCAAGGTAGTATTTGTCAGAGATTATCCCCTTACCATGTATGTAAATACTTGCATCCAATGTATACATAAAATTTATCTACGGATATACAAGTACACAGTATTTTGTTGTGTTAAGTATGTCATTTATTTATCCTAGCAATGTATGATTGTATGTGTGAGCATGAGTGTTGCTACCCAAACAGTACAGAAAAAAAGTTGTTATTTTGTAATTAACGGGTGTGACTTCTGAAGAGCAATCCCCTTCATCGTACAGTCAAGGACACTTCTGGGATGTAACAGCACCATTGACTTTCAATTAAATCATTACAACCCAGCAGTGTATGTGACTGTACATATATCCAGTCCCAATTAGCTTCTAAGCATCAAGTGGAAGTCCCAAAAAAGACTTATTGGACAAAATGTATGTACATTAAAAGTTGCGATTTTTTGTATGATTTAGAAATCGATACATAATATTCCTTGCAAGCTTCATGTAATTTATGGATGACTTGTTCTTCTACATGAATACCTTGGTGAGAGTGCCGCATCTAGTTTCCTCTAAGATTTTTAAGCTTAAAATTTAATGCTGAATTGAATGATATTCTTTTTATAAAGAAGACAATTAATCACATTAAAATCTGAACGCATTAAATGAAGAAACACTGTTTTCCCTGTGATGTCGTATATTACACAATGCAAGAGTTAACATTGCATTTCTCTACTTTGATACATTTGCTATCTGGGAAGAAATTACAATGAAGTTATGATTGCTCTATCTCATTCTGCATTCATATTGTATAAGATAGAAAAGATCTGGCTGATTCTTCAAGGTTAAAGGTAAGCATTATTATACTGTCGAAGATCATTTACCTCTTCCTCACGAACCCCTAAAACTCACCCTATGGGAGGAAAAACACACTCTATACTAGGGTGAGAAAACACCCTATAGGAGGAAAAACACACTCTATACTAGGGTGAGAAAACTCCCTATAGGAGGAAAAACACACTCTATACTAGGGTGAGAAAAACTCACCCTATGGGAGGAAAAACACACTCTATATTAGGGTGGGAAAAACTCACCCTATGGGAGGAAAAACACACACTATACTAGGGTGAGAAAACTCACCCTATGCAAGGAAAAACACACTTTATACTAGGGTGAGAAAACTCACCCCATGGGAGGAAAAACACACTCTATACTAGGGTAAGAAAACTCACCCTATGGGAGGAAAAACATAATCTATACTAGGGTGAGAAAAACTCACCCCAATATGGGGTGTGGAAACTCACCTTAAGGTCCAGTCTCGATTGCCTTTCTTTGCATAAAGTGAACTTAAAGCAACAAATCAAAATTGCTCGTAACAGTAATCGAATTAAAACTGAAGGAAAGGGTCATTGCACAATTTACAATAAATAAAGCGTGCCCAAAATAAATAATTATATACCAAGAGATGGTCAAAACAGTGTCCATCAGGGATTAAAGTGAGCCGGAACTCCGTTCGTGCAAAGCAGTTCACTACCGGACCTCAGTTCCTGCTGCGACATTGGGCATCTATTTTATATATTTAATATACTATACAAAAGTCTATCCTTTCTACATTATCTTCTAAACAATAAATAGAGAAAGAGTGAAACTTCTTGTACTAAATTTTCTCCTGTTGGTGGGCAGTCTGGAAATGTAGAAAAAGTCATATATTTTAGTAAGTGCTATTCCTTTAAGCTACAAATAAGAACATAATTACCTGAATTGAGAAAAGTGATAGATCTTTTGTTTACATATTTACTTTGGATGCAAATAGTAATAATAATAATGCATGATGAAATGGTACCTTTAATTATAACGCTTTCTATACACAGAAAAAACTGATGTGTTTGGATTAACAAAACAGGCTTGGTTACCCTGTTTGGTTATCATAAATATAAAGTTCGGTCATTTCGACCACTTCTTTCGGTACGGCCACTAAACGAATGTATTTATGGTGAACGATCATTTTTATTTGTTTTTCACTCATTTAAACAAATGTTTACTTACCGGAAAGATTTTTTTTTGGTTATTCTAAACCAAATTTTTACTCTGTGTAAAGTTTTCTTGTCCCTTTTCTTTTCATTCTCCTCGCCTTGTGTTTATTTTACGTGGCTTTCTCTGTCTCTTTAGGCTAATCTCGACGATGCGTATTGATGATAACCAGATGATATTGATAAAAGGCGGGGACGTCGGAACTTATTTTGGAGTGGGGGGGCAGGTTTTACAATCTCTTCCCCCACACTCATATATATATATAATATATATATATATAATTATTTAATAGGCCTCTATTACGGATTATTTTATTATTTATAATTCCATTAAACGGTGCTTAATACAAGAAAACTGAAATATTATGTCTTACGATAATTACAGCAAATTTCCATCCCTGCCTGGTACTCGATCTTCGCATGCAGTTAGGCATGATGGTATTGAGGCATTTATTTTATGATTACTAACATAACTGAAAACGCACTACTAAAAGGGTATAAAGTACACGTGCAAAAGTATTGAGAAAATCCAAGTTTCTAAAGCTTTCTGATCGATGTGTTAAAAGGAAAGGTGCCTGTGGCCGTGCCCTCATTTACCACTTCATCATTTTATAAATCGTAGAATAATTTTAACAAAAACGTCGCATACTAAATAATAATTCCGCGAATGAAAGAGTTAGAAAGAAATAGTAGATTTAGTTTATTTTACTTCACTTCTCTGCCATTTTTGGCTACTCGCGAAGGCAGTCGACAAGATTGAGGAAATATGCTATCTTTTATTTTGTAGGCGCCATATTTATAAATTTTAACATATAAAACATTTCTGCTTCGAAAAAGGCGTAAAAAAATGGCGCAAGATGGCGGAAAAAAAACGATTCTTTCACTTTTTACTGCTATTTGCAAATCACAGACTGCTATTCAGAGATTGAGATTAAAAAACGAAACTCTCAGTAATTTTAGAGCATTTGCTAGGCTAAAGTGTTCCAACGAAGACTTTCAAATGTAGTACATGGTTGGAAGGCCGAGGTATCAAATATGAGTCAAGTCGCCACGCCACGCCTACAGCTTTAAAATTAGGTATTTTGATCTGTAATTATCATAGCAGCTAAGTACCTGGTATTGCATTTGAATGAAATAAGTCTGAACTTTACAAGACTGAAGGCGTCAGGGGAGATCGTCCCCCTCTCACCCCCTAGAGGTCTAAATTATCGATCATGCCTCGACCTTGCCGCCTAAAGCTAAACAATTGAGGACTAAAGTGCTAAACGTTTCAAGTGCCAAAAGCGAAAGTGTTGGGAAATCGTATCGTTCAGCACATCAGCCCGTACAAAGTTCACACTAGTGCCTTTTTACACGCCCTTTGAACTACTTAGAGGGCTACCAGCCACTTTTCACATTTACCACATTATCAAGCATGGCACATTTCACAGTTTAACGTGGAAAACGGTGTTTGAATTCTTGTGGCACTTACCAATTTTAGTCTTCAATTACTACTCCCAAATTAAAAATAAATAATCTGCTAACATAATAATAAATGGTGTTACCTCTCTCTCTGAGGTCTAAAACTAAGTCATCAGTCCTGAACATGACGTTTAAAACAAACAGTAAACTTTTAATAAAAACGTCCTAGGAATAAAAGAGCCTCCCTTCCCACGAGAGGAGGTGGTTCATACACTCCAAAATTTGCAGCTTTAAACCCCGAAAGTGCAGATGCTATATCGAGACGATACTTGTCTGTCTCTAGGCTCGTATTTTTCTGCCCTTTCACACACAAAATATAGATTAGTAAAAAAAACGTAAGGAGAGAAGTAAAACTTACCAGTCATTTGATTCTCAGGCGACTAAGTGCAGTACAGTGATCTTCCGACGCGACCTTGCAGTCGGTGTACTTTCTGCAAATTATTTACACGTACATGTGCACAGTTATATCGCGCTTGGTGCGGAAAGAAATCCAAACTCATCACTACTATTTCCAGAGTAAATGCCGAAACACGCCTTCTGCAGTTGTTCTACTCTGAACAATAACTGTGTGGTCTGACAAAGTCTAAATTTGGAAAGGAAAGGGGAGATTAGCCTTGATTTGAATTTCCAAGAACTTGGAAGGTGCACATTTTCTATGACCTTTTTAACAGCAATGAGTCCTTAATGAGAGCTCATGTTCGGAAAGTGCACCGGAAGATTTAAAGTTAAGCTGTCCTCTGTCCCTCTAACCCAAAGCATTGTTATATGCGAGTTTCAAAGCAAAACTGGAAACAGAAGCAGGGAATTGCAGAGACCTGACTGCGAGGTCACGTGCTTCTTGCTGTTAATGGAAACTTGAGTGCACGTTCACAAATCTAGTGCAAAAATATTTTTCCAAATATTCTTCAAAACCAAGATAAGTTGAAATAGATGTAGTCTCATTTTTAGGGAGTGACTGGGGGTGTGGGTGTGGTGGGAAGGGGAGCAAAAATACAATCTTGCCCCTCCTATGTGGTTTTTTTCACATCAGGCAATAACGAAAGCATTTGTAGGTAGAGCGACACAACCAGAGAAGGAATGTTTGTTTCTGCCATTTAGATTTAATAAAATTTTACTGTTTATTTTAAACGTCATGTTCAGGGCTGATAGGTTAGTTTTAGACCTCAGAGAGAGGTACCGTAACACCATTTATTCTTATGTTCACGCGCGAGTTTTTTTACCCGTGCATATAGAACCGTGCCATGAAGACACGTTTACGAAATGTGGGGGTAAGACCCACACATTCTCGATCTCGGACATTTTGGAGATGATTTGATCAGCACCACGCTCCAGCCGCCTTAACCCCCCAAGGTTGCTCCCAGGTGCTCATTCATTTGAGGCTGGGTGGACCCCGGAGCCGCTTTATGCTGGGGAAAAAGCCGGAAGAATTTCGACCTTAGATCACCCACACCGGGAATCGATCCTCGGCTCTCCATGTGACAATCAGACGCTCTACCGACTAGACATCCGCGTCCTCTCGCATTCGTCTCGAATTGTTTTCCACCTTGAACTTTTAAGCTAGAAGGCTCAAGCTTCATCTGCCTCCTGTTCGGAGTCCTTGCATCCATGCAATGTAGTTGTAGATGGAAAAGAATAGATTTAAAATTAAGCTGTTCTCTGTCCCCCCCCCCCTTCCTACCTTCCCCTCGGGGTACGCTGGGTTTATTGTTTCACACCGACCGCACCTGTAAATACAAAACCTGGTAGGTAGATACAAAGGAAAACTGGAAACCGAAGCTGCGAATTCCTAGGGGTATAATTCCATCTTACGCTTGATTTGCGGAGACGTGGCTGTGATTCTTATCTGCATGTGTCACATACTTCTTGCTGGTAGCTAAAACTTGAGTCCGCGTTCATTTAACATGTGCAAAAATATTTTTCCATTTTTTCGAAACGAAACATTAGTGTCTCATTTTTAGCACGCGACCGGGAAGGGGGGGGGGGGTGCAAAAAGATTATCTTGCCCCCTCGATGATAAGTGGGGGGCAAGTCGCCCCCCCCCCGGTTGCGACGTCCCTGATAAAAGGTTCACATAGGATTAGGAACGCACGTACTAAAGCCAGGACTCGAACATGAAACCTTGGAGCACGCTGTGGTGGTTTATCTGCACAAACATTGCAATTAATCAAGTACAAAGCAATAACGTTATCTTGAGCTTCCTGGGTGGAGTGCTGATGTTAGAATCACGGTTTGGATGAGGGGCGCCGACTTGTCAAAATTATTGGGGGGGGGGCTCTGATCACTGAAATAAATTAATGAATGACTCACTCTCTCCCTTTTTTAAGTTTTGGCCTCAGTGATCGGAATCTCATAAAAGCTAGGGATGTGCGCAATCCCGGAAAGGTCGGCCCGGGATCGGGAAAAAAATTTCCCGACCCGATCCCGACTTCGGAAAATGATTTCCCGACTTTTCGGGATCCCGAGCAGTCGGTAAATACCGAATGCTCATTTTAAAATGGCGTTAATTCTCGACGTTTTCTGCATTGTAAATTTCTGGAACTTATCGTAAATTGTTAGTTTTTAATCCAGAAATTACTTAAAGTGAAAATGACGTGTAGAATTCGAGATTTTTCAGAGCTTCGGGAAATTTCGAACATTTCCCGTCCCGAAAATTTCCCGACGAATTCCCGTCCCGACCAAGAAAATTCTATCCCGCACACCCCTAATAAAAGCCCATGAATTCCTCAAAAATATCAATTTTTTTATTCACAGTTCGAATGCAGAATATTAATTGTCCACGGATGGATATGTCACAAGTATCGTCAACAATAATAGCAAAATATTCCCGACTTTTAATATCTGCTACCACGGAGCGGAAAACAGATCTCCATAATATATCAATGATCTCGTTCTGAATGTCATGTGAGAGCCATTTGTAGCCCAAACGTCCCATCCACTACCCTAGTTCATGCACATCGTCTTTTGAAACTCTTTTAGTAAAAAAATTAACAATACTCATCATTAGATACTTAGTATAGCCTATAGTAATAAGTCATGTGTTTTGCTGTCTCTGGTCATAGTCCCCCCAAGGTTGATGGTTTAGCGGTCTTAGCCCCCCCCAAAGTTGATGGTCTATAACATTTCAAATGTGTATTTAAAATTAAGTTTATGTGGCACAATTCAAAGTAAACTTTACAAGAGAAGCAAAATAATACATTAGATCCTCTTAAGCAAAATTATTTTGGCGGCTCTGCCCCCACATCGTTAACATTGGGGGGCTCGAGCCCCCCTAAGCCCCATGGAGTCGGCGCCTATGGTTTGGATTCGAGTCCCGCTCTAGTACATCTGATGCTCATGAATATTCAGCCGCGTTTACACTGGGGATGCTAACACATGTTACCAACAAATGTTGGTAACATTTCGAAAAGCGCTTCTGAATTTGTTATCAACATCTCATGTTAGCAACATATTTCCCGTGTTGGCAACAGAAATTTTGTTATCCACAAGAAGTCGGTAAAGATCAAAGAATGTTAGCAACATTTGTTACCAACACATGTTAACAGAGCCTTTTCGATGTTAGCAACATTTCCCCCGCTTCCCTCCCGCCGCCATCACGCCAGTGACAGCCAGCCAGCGAATGCGAGGTGTGTCTTGTTTTGTAATTTATTTATCATTGAAAATATTTTGAGTGAGATGGACTGGTCAAAGGTTCAAGTGCTGAACTCAGTTGAATTGTTACGCGAGAAGCCTGTCCTTTGGGATCAAACTTATCACAATTTTAAAGACAGAAACCAACAGGTCACTACCGCTATAATTAGCTCTTACCCGCAGTGAAGGTCTCACCCAGAATCTTCTTGGTCTTCTCTGTTGCGCCACCGAGAGTACAACTTCCTCCACAGTCGGCATCTTGCAGCCAACTGAAGTCACGCAGCCAAAATGTTAACAAAAGTTATTAACAAAAATAAAGTCAAACTAGTGTTCTGGTTACCAACTTTTGTTGACAATATCTGTTGTTAACCGTGTTGGTAACAAAAAGTTGATAACATTTGTTGATAACATTCGGTGTAAATAGGGTTACCAGATCGCTGTAAGGTAATTGTAGAACATGCTGTCCCAAAATGTAGGACATTAAGTCAAAATGTAGGACACAAAACATACATATTTCTATAGAACACGATAGAAAGTAGTTGAAAAATGACAGTTTTCAGTTTTAAGAAATGAATTCTTAATGAATTTTTAAATGTAAAATTTCAAAACTTGCAATCATACTAATAAATGCACCTCTTACTGCATGATTTAAGTGATACTTCTCAGAGAAGACAATTTTTATGAATATCTCAGGTTTAGTATTAGAGTGGACAGTCAATTTGAAATTATAGGGACCAGTACCAAACGAACATTTTACAGACTTTATGAAAAAATAATTTCTCTCGTGAGTTTGTTGTGCTGATGGTAATGAAAGTACTCTCTCAACATTTGATTTATGACCTGTAATGGCAAACAAATATTCAGCAATTACCGTAATTTAAAATGGTTCGTCAAGTTTCATTTTGGGTAGTTTTTAGTTCAATAACAGGGTATCTACCAAAATAACACATCCAGAATTCTTGAATTTTTCTGCACTCTTCTAGACCTTTTTCAGTTTTCTTAACGTTTATTTATTCGACCCCTACTTAGGTAAAGCTGGAAATTAGTAATAAAGAAAATAAATATTTATTTAATGAAAACCTTTAACAGAGGGAAAGTTAAGATAAAAACGGAAGCTGAATTTAAGAAAAGAATTACATCTGCTTTCTCGTATTAATGCATCCTGAACTGTGTTTGGCAGAGAAGCGAGGCTTTGGCGTCTGGACTCGCAGCCAGTATAATCTTATGTGGGGCTTGTGTCAGTTGTCCCTATATGTTTGTGACTGTCCCTTCATCCATCTTATGTTACCACCATTCATCTTCATCTTCGCGATTAGCCAAATGGACAGAAGAAAGTGAAGTAAAATAAACTAAATCAACCAATCAGTCATTATGATAGGAAAAATTCTTGACGACATGAATAATTTATTGCCTTTTTATTGACTTCTTGATCTACTTCTTGATTTCTTCAATATTTCTTGACTACCATGACTTTCTTGACTGACAGACACCCTGAATATCTTTCTTCTCTATACCTCTGTTTTACAATCAAATTATATTGAATATTGAATAACAATGGGCAACACCTTGTTCCATCAGTATAAACCCTAAGGCAAGAAATTCTGCTCAGGCATTGAACAGTGACGTTATCAGCAAGTAGTCCCAAAACTTTGTTCATTAAGTGCTTCCGTTTTCCAGTTTGTTTAATAGCAAGACAAACTTTTTTTCTTTTTGTGCAATGACTGAATCAAAATAAATTTCACCATTGAGTTTGGAAGCGCAGTCCATAGACTTGTAACTTGCATGATTTTTTCTGTTACCTATTTTTATAATTAATATTATGCAAGGCTCAAAATGTAGGACATTTATGATATTTTTCAAATTCCTCCCGGACGCCGGACATAAGGGTAAAATGTAGGACATGTCCGGGAAAATCCGGACGTCTGGTAACCCTAACGCCGCATTCATCATCGTGATTAGTGGGCCTCTCCGATGTCATAGTGGTCGTCTTGTAATCAAGGGGTCCCGGTCCGATACCCGGTGGAGGCACATGGAACAGTGGTGCGGATCCCACTTTAAACTGTAAATCCAATCCCGATTAGCCTATCTGTGCATAAAGTTGACTTAATAAATAAATACAAATATCGTAGCCCACGGTGTTACATACAACACAAATAGGTGATGTTGAATGCATCACATTTGAACATGTGGCCAATACGTAACGGAAAACGAGCGAACGAGACAGTGAAATGGAAATGACCATTTCCAGAACTCATATCCTCCTTTTCTTCCCCGGAACTGGAAACCTTTCCCGTGTTCCTCGGCTGTTTACGGAGACGCGCTCGGCCATTTCGATTGGATCTGCGTTGCCATGGCGACCGGATCTATCGCAGCGAAGCGCAGAAGCGACCAACGTCAGTGCATGCACGGAGGACCAGCCAAGGTCCCTGGCCATTGAGGCCCCCCAATGCAGTGTGGATTTATTTCAACGTGTGCTGCACGACTGGCTATATAACAGTGAGTAACTGACCGCACAGGCCAGTTGTGACACTACCCTCACGATCCACGTGTGCTGAAGAAAAAATCCATAAGGAATGGACGTCAAACACAACGACGGGGTTGTTCCACTGACCGGACTATAAGGAGTGCCAACTGTCTCATCAGTAAGTACCTGTTATTTCTCGAATCGTTATTTACTCTCATAAATCCCTCCCTTAAATTTCTGCCTTTTACGCCCACTGAGCAGCTATAAGGAAAGGGAATTTCACTGCTCCCAATAACTTTCAATGGCATAGTAAACATTTTGCGTTAGTTGCATATCCAAATAACATTGCAAAGTTTGAAACCATTTTCAGAATGTTATATAAGGCTCCTCCGTGTCGACTGGCGAGCTTGAAACGGAAGGTTCCACATTCGAGCCCTCATCTGGGCGTCGCTTTGTGAGTGTCTCTTCATCAATTTCATCATCATTATACATCCTCATAGTCACGATTAGTCAAAAGTGGCACAATAAGCGACGAAGTGTAAAAGGAAATACAAAAGAGGAAGTGATTCGTCTATTATTTTCTTCTAAATCTTAGATGTAATCTTTAATGTTAACAGAAAAAAATCAGAATTTAAAAAAAGATAAATTCTCAAATTCGCACCGAGACACACTTACTCACTCTCACTCTCTCTCTGACACACACACACACTCTTTCTGTGTGTGTGTTTGTTTATATATATATATATATATATATATATATATATATATATATATATATATATATATATATATATATATCTGTGTGTGTGTGTGTGTGTTTTATTTTGATTTGATTTGATTTGTTTTACTTTGCTTTTCTGCCACTTTTGGCTAATCGCAAAGATGAGGATGAGTTTGATGATATGATGAAATTGATAAATGGACACTCACAAACACCCATGCCCAGGCAGGGATTCGAACCCGGGACCCTTGGCGTCGTAGCGCGATGTCCCAACCACTCTGCAACGGAGGTCGGCGTATGAATGTATATGTGTGGGGGTGGGGAGGTTGTGTTGGTGTTAAATTTGTCAGTGTTCCTTTCTTTTTAATAATCATGTGATTCGTTGTTGCATTTATACACGCCTAAATTATTAAGGAAACTATAGTCTAAAAACCTTCATTCGCAATATACATTCAATAACGAATTGATATGATTCTTTTGACATATTTTAATAGATATAATAAAGTAATTTTAAATTGAAAATGACTGTAGCATGAAATTTAATGTAATCAAAGGTAAATTAAAAATTTCTTTAAATTAATTTTATCATGTATTACACTAATTACGACTGGACCTACAGTTTAGGCTGGAATCTTAATCAGTGCACTCACTGGAAACTGAGCCTGGTAATATATGATTACGAGGCGCCAGCCATAACCACTTCGCTATTGGGGATGTCCAAAAAAAGAATATTGTTGCAGACAGCTGAATTATTGAACGTAGGCCAAGCCAAAATTTACAGTCAAATTGCTGATTTAATAATAATAAATTACAAATACGGGTAGCGTTGGACGTCACTCGTTCTTTTTACACATGTAAAACCTTGCAGTAAACTGTTAGGGACCAGCTGTTATTCGCATAACGATTGATTTATAACGACACGTGTCTGGAGCACGAACCTGCTCACACATTCCCTCCCGCCCTTATTCGTGCGTGGATTTAACCTCATCGTAGCAGTCGAACAGTTCAGAAGGGGGTGGATAGAGTGCGCTAGTGTGGCAGTTCGATCGAACCACAACGTGGCGCGCAAGACTGAGACACAGTACGGCACTAATTCACATGCAAGAAAGCCAGCGATCACGAGGTGCAATATTCCCTGTAGTATTTGGCGGTTCGTGTGTTAGCTTCTGAAACGTTATATACCTTTTCAGAAGGCACTTAAGTAACATCTTCGTTTTCACGTAGTACACACTGAAAAATCCTGTAAAAGACTTGACGCCTGAACCCATAGCCAGTACAATCCTCTGCGTGGCTCGAGTGCTATCATTATCCATATGAGTTTGTGAGTGTCCCTTTGTCTTTATCATCATGCATCCTTATCTTCGGTATAGGTCAGAGGTGGGCTGACCCTGTGGCGGAGTGGTTAGCACAGCGCACGCTATGACGCCACGCATCCTGGGTTCGAATCCCGGCATCTTTGTGAGTGTCCCTTCATCAATTTTATCATGGCATCCTCATCAACGTGATTAGCGAAACTGGCAGGAAAGTGACGCTAAATAACAAAAATCATGGTCAGAAGTTGTACAAAAGCGAAATAAAACAAAACAAATAATGTCAAATTAAATCAATTCTATAGGGCAAAAACTGGCCATCGACTAATGTCAACTGTCAATATGTCGTAAATAACGTAAACCGTTAGAGAAAATTGATGATGTTAAACCGTCATTTCAACTTTTTACAGTGTGTTTTTTACATAAATTACAGGGAAAGTCAAAATTATACTTCCGATTTCAATATTTTTTTATTTATATATTTTATGCAACAGCGAAAAATTCAATTAATACTTACTGAAAGGGAAACTAAATAAGTTTCTTTTAACAATATTCCAAAATTGCAGCATTCGTGAAATAGTAGCAAAATTACAAAGTCTCTATAATGTGCAGAAGCAGGTCTTTGTGTGTATTGCTACCATCATAAAAACTACTGACTCAGACATGTTGTAAGGGTAATTTGATTCCCTGATTGTGCCGCATGGAGCACACATTCAACATATGTCTTTGCATTTTGTAACTTTTCTACCAATGCTGTAATATCTTTCTAATTTTGTTGAAATAAACTTTCTGAGTGTTCCTTTTCATAAGTACTTTTGCTAGATAAAATTTACTCGTAAATTTTTAAAATATTGAAATCAGGCACACCATTTTGACTTGTCCTGTACAAATAACCGCGTAGCTATGACACTTCTTTCATCTAACTTGACGCTGATACCACGAGATTGTTCATAACGGAAAGGGAAATTGAAGTACATTATTCTCCTAATGTTGCTTCCACATGATGTTTGTTTCCAATTAATGTCCTAGCACTAATTCCTTCCTTAGTGTGATAGGCATAATCAATAATCTTTTATGTTTAAGCAGTTTAAAGGCGTTGTTAAAAAAACACAACGCTGTGAGTCAGAAATGCAATCTCACTCGATAATATTCAGTTTGCTGATCCATGAAAATGTATGCCAGAGCAGCTACGTAACCGTTATTCAAGAAATTGCTATTTGAATGAGAGAATTGATAGATTTGGCAATGTACAGCCAACATCAACTGTAACAGTAGACAAATTGCTCATCATTCTGAGTTTAGAACATTGAAAGCCATCCATAAAGAATATCTGGGGTGGATGTATGACGCTGTTCGATTGATTGATTTGATTTGTTTTTCTTCGCTTTTATGTCACTTTTGGCTAATCGCGTTCGCTTTTCTGCTACTTTCGGCTAATCGCGAAGATGACGATTAATTATGGTGTGATTAAATTGATGAACGGACACTCACAAAGAACACCCATGCCAAGGCCGCCGGGATTCGAACCCGGGCGCTCTTGTGTTGTAGTGCTCTGTGCTAACCACTCCGCCACAGAGGTCGGCACGCTGGTGCCTGCTTGAAGAGGGGAGAAATTGAACTCTGTGACGTCACTATATCAGTCTCTGCTGAAGTGATGCTGTCTGCATACGATTGTGTTTAGTGTGTTATCGTCAGAAAAAAATAAACATCGGTGGCAATAGTAAATCTGTGCGACGTGGTTGCATACAAGACTGTTAGGAAAACTGTTTCACAGTGGCTCACGGTGTCAAAGCGAGGCCTCATCAAGTACAAGAAAGATTATTTAGTTTGATATCCCTCCCCTACATGCTATGAAAAAGTACTTGTATGTCGGTGTTGTTCGGCAGCATCCCGTACAAAAGAAGTCGCAAAAGTCTCCTTATGGCATTATCCCTAGCGAATAAATTTCTGGCCTCACCACACAATATTATGACCAGTGGAGAGTTTCGAAGAACGGATATATTAAGAATCAAAGTTTTGAATAACCACATTTTCATGCGACAGCGTCTTTCACCGTCGTAGGAATGTGCGTTTGAGGAACTTCGGCAAGGAAGACAATTTCCTTGTGACCTATTGGGGGATGCGAATTTCATGCAAAACTGATATTGATCCCTGGTTTTGGAAGACCTCCTCCGCCCTCCCCGTTTGCCTCTCTCCTCCGGGACAACTTGCTAAAACCCATTTCCTGCAGGTGTCAAAGCCTCTCGCGCAGAGCGTGTTTGGCAAAGTTTGTTTGAAGTGAAATTTCCTGCCGTTTCAGATTCCTTTGCCGTTAAAATGAGCCGTCCCCCGATTGGAGCTCTGGTTAACATTCATTGACTGACGCTAATCTAACTAGTTCCTCCTCATAAAGTTGAACACTATCGTTTGATAACCAAAAGTGCCTGTGGTGGCTCCAAAAATGTGTTAAGGTGTCAGGGAAGAAATAGAGAGAGGAAACAAGGAATGAAACGGAGAGAGAGAAAGAAACGAAAATAAGAAAAGCAAGAGAAAAGGAAACAGAGAAACAAAGAAAAATGGGGACAGAGAGAGAGAACTTGAACAATGAGTGAGACAAAGAGGAAGAAGAGAGAGAAGAAAGCGAAGAAAGAGAAACAAAGAAGAGAAATGGAAAAGTAAGGGAAGAAACAAAGAACAAAAAGAGAGTAAATGAGAGAAGTAGAAGGAAGAATGATAAGCAAGATAGACAAAAAGAGAAATACACATAGAAGCAGCGGAAGAGAAACAAATAGAGAAACAGGGCATGAAAGACAGACAGAGAAAGAGGAGAAAGACAGATAAGCAAGGGAAGAAGGTGGGAGAGACAAAGGCAGAAAAATGAGAAAGAATAATGAAAGAAAGAGACAAATAAACAAAGGAAGAAATGAAGTAAAACAGAGAAGTGAAGGAAGAAAAAGAGTAAAAGAGAGAAGTAAAGGAAGAAAAGAGTAAAACAGAGAAGTAAAAGGAATAAATAGAAGCAAGAGAGGGAGAGAGACAAGAAAAGACGCACACAGAAGCAGCAGAAGAGAGAGACAAAGAGAGAAACAGAGCATGAAAAAGAGAGAGAGAGACGAAGAGAGGATAGACTATAAAAACAAGGGAACAAAGTGAGAGACAAATACAGAAATGAAGAGAAAGAGAGGCAAGGAGAAAGTGACAGAGAAACAAGGAAAAAGAGAGAGAAAGGGGTTAGTAAATGAAAGAAGAGGCAGAGAAAGAGAGAAGGTTGGAACGAGGGTATCAAGAGAACCAGCAGAAGAGAGACAAAGAACTATGAAGACAGAGAAGCAAGGCATGAAGGAGAGTAAGAGTGAGTGAGAGACAAAGAGATGAAAGATAGAAATATGGAGAGAGAAGGGAAGGAAGAAAGGAACAAAGAGGAGAGAAGCAATGGAGAAAAAGATAGAAAAAGGGAAGAAATGCAATTTTAGTACATCACACAAAACACCAGCTAATGCATTTCTCTGTATATTTTGATATACGAGGGGTATCGTAAAGTTTTGACAATCACCCTGTTCTAAACGAGCTAGAATTGGTGTTTTATATTGAGGGATTTAGGACTTCTCTACATAGTAACCATCCATAGCCACACATTTCTCCCATCGTTTCTTGACCTTCCGAAGGCCCTCGTTGTAGAACTCCCTGGATTGCGACGAAAACCATTGCTCAACTTCCATAGTGACGTCATCTGTGGTGCCAAATCGCTGACCCCGCAGCGGTTTTTTCATTTCAGGGAATAAGAAAAAGTCACTTGGTGCGAGATCGGGAGAATAGGGTGGATGCAGCAAGATTTCATAGCCACATTGCCTTGCCTTCTCGATCGCAACTTGCGAAGAGTGAGCGGGTGCATTATCGGCCAGGAGACGAACGCCTTTCGTGAGCATGCCGCGCCGTTTTTCTTTCAGAGTACCTCGCAACTTGTCCAGAAGTGTGCAGTATTAGTTGCCAGTGATGGTCTGACCCTTCGCAAGGTAGTCTGTGAATACGACCCCGCGACAATCCCAGAAAACTGAGAGCAGAACCTTCCCTGCCGACTTCTGCACCTTTGCCTTCTTGGGGGGGGGGGAGTGCTTCCACTCCTTGCTCATGGCTTTGGTTTCTGGATCGTACTGGTAGACCCAACATTCGTCCATGGTTACCAGACGACCAAAGAAATCATCTTCATCCTGCTCCAAAAGAGTCAACATCCGCCTCGAAAGTTTGCACCATGTGTGTTTTTGAAAAGGATTCAGCAAGCGTGGAACCCAGCGTACAGACACCTTTGTCATGTGCAATTCTTCGTGAATTATTTTTGACACACTACCATAACTAAGCCCCGTTTCGTTCATTATTGTTTGGATGGTTGCACGTCGATCTTCCAGGATAAGACACTCCACTTTCTTCACATTGACAGCGTCGTCTGTGCATGACGGTCTCCTACTTCTTGGCTCGTCTGTCAGTGACATGTGTCCAGTTTGGAAATTCCTTTAACACCTCGCAATAGTCTCATATGTTGGGCAGTCATCACGATAGACAGCTTTCATTTCATCATGGATCTGCCGGACATTATTCCCCTTCAAATGCAGGATCTTTATCACACTTCGCGCTTCAATTTTATCCATCTCACACTTTCCTCTTAACTCATGCGATTTCTGAAAGAACAAAAAAAAACAATCACTTTGTTTTTGCACAATTAGCTACATAGGATTTCATAAGTTTACTGACAAAAATTCACGCTTATAGCTAAAAAACTTCATGGTGATTGTCAAAACTTTACGATACCCCCTCGTACGAAAAAGTACACCAATAGCAGCTTCATATACTTTAATGTGCTCATGGGGTCAACATATTTGTGTCGAGTGACACATTTTTGGTTCCGTCCCAAGTAGGCTATCTGAAGATGAAAGTGGTCTTTAAAAAATATCCGTGATGATGTCATTAAATCTTTTATAGCTTGATCCCTTTTGGCATTTATTTTTATAGTTTTGACTTCCGTACTTCCTCTTTTGTAGGTACTGAGGACACTCTGTGACTGATCGTAAAGACGGGAAAAATGTTACGGGAGGATCCTGTCACTTTTATTACTAAAGAGCAGAAATAAAACACAACGCTTCTAAAAATGTTGCATTTATTGCGTTAATTTTAATCCGGAGGCCCCGAAGTAAAAAAACGTGTCATAAAAAAACAATGGTAATTGATGAACTCCAGTCACACACCAATCTATATTTTACCAGGGTCCTTATAAAGTCCCACCTACCTAAGTTTACCTACGGAGGAAATTGCGGTCAAACGCCCAATTAGACATACCGCTGGTCCTGTCTTTGGACAACGAGCGGCAAATTTTCAAACACTCCTCCCCGAAGCAGCCAGCTGGGAAACAGGTTTTTGTCAAAATAGCCGTTCTGCCCTGTGATTGGGGGACGGTTCGTACGGCGGCACTACTGTAAGAGCCAAGATCTGCCTCACGCCCGCCCTTTGGCTGATGAAAGATAAAGAAGAACGAAACCAGAAAGAAAAGGAGGATGAGGAGGGTAGACAGAAGGAAAGGATAGAGGAGGAGAAACAGCGTAAGAAAGAGATGGTTCGGATAGAGAAAGTTCGAGAAAAAGGAGATGATGGAGTTTAAACTAATAGTTGAGTCTATAGAAGAAAAGAGAAGGAAAGAGAAAGAGGAGGAAGAAGAAAAGAGAAGGAAAGAGAAAGAGGAGGAAGAAGAAATGAGAAGGAAAGAGAAAGAGGAGGAAGAAGAAATGAGAAGGAAAGAGAAAGAGGAGGAAGAAGAAATGAGAAGGAAAGAGAAAGAGGAGGAAGAAGAAAAGAGAAATAGGAGGAAGAAGAGAAGGAAAGAGAAAGAGGAGGAAGAAGAAAAGAGAAAGAGGAGGAAGAAGAAAAGAGAAAGAGGAGGAAGAAGAGAAGGAAAGAGCAAGAGGAGGAAGAAGAAAAGAGAAGGAAAGAGAAAGAGGAGGAAGAAGAGAGAAAAGAGAAAGAGGAGGAAGAAGAGAAGGAAAGAGAAAGAGGAGGAAGAAGAAAAGAGAGAAAAGAGAAAGAGGAGGAAGAAGGAAAGAGAAGGAAAGAGAAAGAGGAGGAAGAAGAAAAGAGAAGGAAAGTGAAAGAGGAGGAAGAAGTAAAGAGAAGGAAAGAAAAAGAGGAGGAAGAGAGAAAGAGAAAAGAAGACTTAGATATCTTCCGTGCATTGATTGAAAACCAGGCAGAAAGGAGGATATAGGAAGATACGAATCTGTAAATTATGGATCTTTTCCTGAAGTTCACTGACCCTACTTATAATTGTACCTGTCTGTCCCTGAATTTTTTGGCAAAGTGGCTTGGATAGTAGTATCGAAACGAGAATGAAACCACCATTTCTAAATCGAGACGAGAACAAGGGCGAGACTGGACTAACCTGAGACGAGACCGAAGATGAGACAGAGAACTATAAAATCGAGAGAGCCGCTCTCCGTGGCGGAGTGGTTAGCAAAGCGCACTACGACGCCACGGGTTTGAATCCCCACTTGGGCATGGGTTATATTTTTGAGTGTCCCTTATTGAATTTCATCATATCATCACTCATCCTCATCTGGCGATTATCCAAAAGTAGCAGAAAGCGAAGTAAAATAAACCATATCAATCAATCAATCAATACAAACTCGAGACTGAAAATTTGGCTTAAATTAAAATATCTTACAGGTGTGATAGCTAGATTAGACAATCCTCGGATCTATAGGCTCTATTTGTAAATGCCTGTTTCGGTCTCGTCTATATTTATAAACATTCGTTTCTGCCTCGTCTCTATAAATATATACTACAAACAACATATACAAGGTCTCACAAACATTTACACCATATACGATATTTTATGGTGTTCGAGAAACTCTAGCGTACGAAGATTTAAAAAAAAATAAAAAAAAAGACCTGCAATTGTAAAGGTGGACATTTCATAGCTACGTTCTAGGGAACGTAATTGCCATTTATAAACTTGCTTTTAAAACTTGCTCTAAGTGGTAATCGGGGGTCATTTAGGGGGGATTGCATTCATCACTTTGGTTTCTCCTAAGTTTTTTACTGCTTACATATGAAAATGTTGATTTTCTCAAAATTTCGGATGGGCTGTATCCCTGTCATCTCCCCCCTTGCGAACGCCAGTGCCGACAAACTGTCTCCCCTCACCCTTTTATAGGAAAACTGACTCAAGGCAAGGAGTTTGTTTACTTTCTTGTATATGATTAACGTCATTATTTCTTGCCTCTTTAGGCTAATTGCATGAGAATTAATGGTGATTAGTAGGGAGCGGAAGTTGATGACCTAAAAAATATAGGTATATGTATCTATAGAATGTCTTAAAAATGGGAGAAAATTACGTAAAAAATGCAAAAAATGACCATTAAATTTGTTAGTTTCAGGTTAAAAATTGGAAATTAAACAAAATGCAATCTTGCAAAAAAAAAAAAAGGCACCTAATGATACCACATGCACATTCAATTAACATATGCAACGAGGATTTCCAATGGAAACAACAGAATAATTTTAAAACAATTTAATGAAAAAGTCGTATACACTGAATGAATTGGTGTGAAATGCATTAATTTCCCGCATCTTTGCCTGGTGATGTACTGTGGTGTGTTTCTGTGGCACTGTAAAGACGAAGAAATTATCACGATCCATGTAAGACAATTTTTTTAGAAATTTTAACAAATTGTATAAAAAATAGGGAAACCAAAATCAGGGACGCATCCGGGAAAGGGTTCATGGTTTCCCCCAGGAAAAAGTACGTCGGAAAAGTAATTTTTAACATCAGAAATTGTTTGAAATATCTCGCATACAAGCACTTTCTAAATATTTAACGATTTTTTCTACTTACCTTAAAGAGACTTGCAGTACACCACCATTGTCTTTCGGAGGATCTCAAATAAAAATCTTAGTTTGTTGTCAACCGGACTCAAGAATATTACCAAAATGAAAGAACTGACAAAATATGATGAAACAATACACCGAATATTGCGAAAAATGTCGGGAAAATGTCGAAAATCGGGGAAAATGACCTAAAACCTGAAAATTGGCAAAAAATGCAAAAAAATGCACTTTAAAATTACCTTTTTTGTGTTCTAGACCAAGTGTAATATTGTGTATACTTAATGGGCATCGTGTCCGAGATGTCAGAAAAAGGATGACATTTCATCAACTTTCGCTCCCTAGTGATTAGTGTTAGATAAATATTTAGTTATTTTAGTCAAGATATGGAATTAAATATAGATTTAAAAATGTATAAAATTGCAAGTTTCATTAAGCAAGCAGTCACGTACTTAAATAAAACGCATTAGGATTACATGTCATGACTAGTAATGCAAAATTCAAATATAAAATGTGCTTTATTTTTTGTTACTAAAAAATAGTTTCCGAAACTTTCTTTCAAGTGCTGAAACGTGAATCTGTTCTTCTTGTCTCTAAAAACAAGAGTTTATTGACTGAAACTGCGTTCAGTATCGCATGAAATAATGGGAGTATATTTTAAATATGCAATGAATTTCGCGGCGAATGCCTGAGCTTGCAGTCTCTATTGTAGACAAGAATGTTACAATAACAGATGCATTGTCAAGGTTTAAAATAAATAGAGAGTGTAAAACGAACAGAATATTAGCAATCGGGGTCCCGGGTTCGATACCCGCTGGAGACACATTGCACAGTGGTTCGGATTCCACTTTAAACTGCATGTCCAGTCACAATAAATAATACTTGTGGTCAAGAATTTTTGATGTCACAGTAACTGATTGATTGATTTAGTTCATTTTACTTCACTTTTCTCCCCCTTTGGCTAATCGCAAAGATAAGGATGAATGGTGAGGTGGATGAACCATTATAGGGACGACAACACGAATCCCACATAAGATTATATTAGCTGTGTCCAGATGCTAGAGTCTTGCTAGTCTGTCAAATGCAGTCCAGGATGCATTAATAGATAAAGCAAGTCTTCTTAAATGGTCTTTTAGTAGGGATTTTTCATTAAATAGATATTTATTTTCTTAATTGTTAATTTCCAACTTTACCTAAGTAGGGGTCGAATGAATAAAGGTTAAGAAAATCGAAAAAAGGTCAAGGAAAAGTCCCGAAAAGTCAAGAATTTTGGATTTGTTATTTTGGTAGACACCCTGTTAAGACAAAATTTCAAGTAAACAAACGAAACAGAATACAGATGAATAGGTATTTAACATAAGAAGAAAGATGTAATATAATAGCCGATTATGGTGGGGGTAGTTGCATCCTCACTTTTTGCAGCGCGCACTGCTAAGCCTTGTCTACCAAGAGAAAGTAAACTGTCCTTGCCCCCAGTTTTGGCACCCTATCGCCGCTACGGATAGCATGAATATGGAATATCTGTCGGAAATGTTTGAAAATGTGGAAATTGTTAGTAAATGATTTGGTTTCTTTTACATCGTTTTTCTGCTCAATTGGCTCATTGTGAAGATGAGGATGAGTGATGATATGATGAAATTGATGAAGGGACTCTCACAAAGAACGCCCATGCCCAGGCCAGGATTCGAACCCAGGAACCCTGGTGTCAGAGCGCAATCTGCTAACCACTCCGCCACTGGGGCCGGCAATTTGTATGAAAAAAATTACTAAAATATGTGCTAAAATTAGTAAAAATATGAAACTAAAAAAGAGCACTTTTCAATCTTACCACGATTCACAAAATAACAGACTCTCTCCAGAACTTTGGACGGTGAGTCTAGAATTCAATCTGCTCGCCCACAGTCACGTATTGCATACACTAATTCTAAATTAATACTCCCTCTGTCCCATAATTATTGTCCGGTACACCTTTGTTTGTTGTCTCATAATAATTGCCCGATATTCAAACTGTGACACTGGTGTATATAGAAGAAGAACATGAAACAAGGGAATGAGTCATACAACTTTACTACTCAAGGATCAGTACAAATTGTGCTTTCCATCTGCCTCGTCGTCTGTTATTTCTGTACTACCATTTTGGCATACCGGACTATAATTATGGGACAGAGGGAGTACTAAATTGGTGCATTAAGATAAAGCGTGAAGTTTTAATCTTTTAACTGTATTGAACACAGTAGGTTTTCAAGATGAACTTTTTTACTGCTTACCTATACTTTATTGTCGCTTAAAAAGATAATATTTCAAGCCACGTTGAATAGAATTAGTAGGCTACAGAATTTTAAGAATATCTTATCACAATATAAATCTTCTTCCCTTCTTATCGGCCTTGCACGAGTACAAGTACAGGTTAAAGGCATTCTTTATGAAATTGAAACCAAGCCTTTCATTGAAAGTTTACTTACTCTTCTCAATGGTAAATCGTTCTTTTTGTGTTAAAAAAAAACTATGTTACAATGTGTAATACTGTAGATAGTCGCTTTGCATTTCTTTTCCCACGATAAGGTGTCTCTAAGTGTGATAGTTTCGTATCAAGTGGATTGAAATGTTATTGAATGCTCAGAGTACATCTTCCATGCTTTTAATATTTTTTCCATGTTATCAAACTAGTAAACCAGTGATGTAATTTTAAATTTGTTTCAAGTAGGGAAGTTGTCAAGGAGACGGGCCACTGGTCCCTCCAAAACTCTCCTAAGCATTAGTCTCGGCCGGAGCCTAACTTAAACCATACACTAGCATAGTCATTGAAAACATTAATTTTCCCTGCAAATGGTAAAGGAAGTGCCATCACACCTTTAACATTGTTAGAAATCACTAGACTTTAAATTGGCCAATTTTCAAATCAAATTATTTCTTTACTTGCGGATACACTTGGTAAGAAATAGCAATATTATTAGTCAAAACATGTACTAAAACCTACTATATAAAAATGTTATTCATCCTTCGACAGTTGTAACACAACTGTATAGTCTTTTCCAGAAACAAAGAAAATTATTTCAGTTCTTGCATGAATAGGCTCCGGAGTTCATCTAATATCTAACAAATGGGTATCCATAGGATAAGGCGGGCAAAATGTGGTACTAATCATATTTATTTATTGAATACAACAGGCGAATGCCCAATTACAGTCTTCTACATAATTGAGTATAAACTACGAAAGAAATATAGATTTACAAAAATTGCGTTCATGTATACATTGTTGACATTTATTCTTCCATACTTTGAATAGATTTTTTGAAGGTCTCAATAGGAATGTGAAATATACGAGTATCTAACTTTGGTTCCCTTTCGGAACATCTGCTGTACAGTTCACACATTCTCCTGATAGGGGATTTATTTATAATGTTCGATCTTCTGTTACTACAGTAAAAGAGCCCCCTCCCTGGATCGTGTCTTGGAGATAGGAATACGTATGTGCATTTGTTCTAGAAGATGTTGCACTTGAATATTATTGTTAATCACCTTCTGAAGTGAAACCACCACGCTCCTCATGCTTCTATGACGTGTTGCAGGAGATGACCTTGCCTTTTATTTATTACTATTATTTTATTGTTATTGTTCATCGTTAAGTGTAGAGTTAATTCAATAGTGTATGTGGAGGAAAGAATGCACCTGTGCACAGTTGTTGCTCATTCAGGTAAATTTTTCAAAGGTTTGTATTGTATTTTCAAATTTATGCAGTGAAAGACTTTGAATGCAGCTTAAATTATATACAGTCATGGACACTTCTGAATTGTAACGATTCCAGAGTTGTGCAATTACGCGTAAAAAAAAGATTTTCTACATGACACGTAAATTACGCGTAAAAAACGAGTAAAATACGTATAAAACGTAAAAAACTAGAATCAAATATAAAAATGAAAAGAAAACATGTTTTTGCGATGGTTATTGTTATGTATGACAGTTGGCAGTGTTAGAAAACAAGAAAAAGGCTTTTAAAAAATATTCTTCCGGATTTTTATGTGCTCTTACATTGGAATTTTACAAACTGCTATATTCACATTCACATCATAATTAGCGTATGAAAATGTATAATACGCATGAAAAAGGAATTTGAAGCTGTTACTAAAAATTTAAATCCAATCGAAAGAAAATTTCGTTAATCGTTATGTTATGTTATAAATACAAGTAATAGTGCAAGACGAAAATCAACAGGTTTCTCAGATTTTTAAAATATGGGAAAGAACATTTCTATTTTTAAAAATATGTTAGTGTGGGTGAGGGCGTCAGGTGGTGGTATAAACAATCTTCAGAAAATAATGATTTTGTGCTGAAATATGTAAGAAAATTAAAGTTTAAAATGTAATAGAATTAAAATAGTTCTTTATTATTAATTTAGGAAAGAAAATTAGTTTTTTACATCTACGTAAAAAACTGGTTTTCTACGTGACGTAAATTTCTAGTAAATTACGCGTAATTTACGTATGAAACGTAACGAGTAAATTACCTTGCCAACCATGAACGATTCTGTTGGAAATTAATGAGATTGTTACAAACCAAATGTGCCCGTGACTGTACTTCGAAACCGAGATGAGAAACAGACTGGTGTTTATAAATCGAGACAAAGCCAAGAACGACTCAAGTACAGTAAAACCTCGTTAATTCGGACTAATGGGGGGATAAGTTGACCGGTTTAACGAAAGTCCGGATTAACTGAAATAACCTAAAAGATCAGTAGAAAGTGCATTAAAACTCCGTTTATAGCAACAAAAAAAATGTATTATGGTGTATTTAAAGAGCATAAGCTTAATTACACTATGCAGTACAGTACAAAGTCTGCGGGAAACAAAATTTCATCAGTGGTTGACATGGACGTCCGCAGGATTTTTTTCCAGGGAAGGGCAAGGAAGGTATTTTTTTCCAGGGGAGCAAACAAGGCACATTTTCTCCAAAAATAGTGTTGTTCCCTAAAAAAAACATTGCTTAAATTTGAATTTATGATGTTCATGCAATAATATTATTGTGGCTAAAATGAAATGATATGTGTGAAATACATAATTTTTGGATGACTTTCATTTTCCGGGGGGGGGGGGGGCATGGCCCCCATGCCCCACCTTTCGGACGCCCATGGTGATTGACTGCCTTTTCTTTGGGAAGTTCTCTTGTTAACTTCTAGCCACATTTAAAACCTTGCATTCTGCTTTCTTTTTTTCCTTTTGTCTGTCCGGATTAAGCGAAGTCTGGCTTATCGAGGTCCGGATTAACGAGGTTTTACTGTACTTATAACACGAAAAGCCGAGAACGAGACAGACCTCGTTACACACGAGACAGACCTCGTTACACACGAGACGGGACGAGAGCATCAACTCAAACATTTGAGGACTAAAAGTGGTAAACGTTGTAAGTGTCAAAAGCGAAAGTGTTCGGAAATAGCATCGTTCCGCACATCAGCCCATAAGAACGTGCACACTAAGGTCTAAATCACCATCCCTGAGACCTTCTGTAAACAAACTGTCTCTCAGATTCGATGTATCACTCCGCGTCAGCTGATTCATGACCGCAATCATCTGCTGTTACACTCCTAGTTCGCCGCACCTATTCATTTTAAATAAGAGCCTCTGAATGTGAGAACCCGTTCTCAAAACATCAGACGAATATGCAGCCGCATACATTGTTACTCTCCCGGTCATTCTCTCTTTCATAACCGTTAAAACTGCAGACACTGACACACCACTGCACTGGGATACCAACTTAACCACTTCATTTACTGGTTTCTCAGGATACCACTGACAGAACGTTACATAAATATTGAGTAGAATCTGTTTCTCACCCCTTTTCAAAGGCTGTCCTTGCTGGTGTTTTGAAAACAAGCTCGGAGAACACGGAGACTTTCCCGCATGCATAGAACTCTGCATGTTATTTTTCTAAGGCTAAGTCAGCCAATATTACTAAGTTGCACTACTTCCTTGCTGTTCACATGATTATTTTTAGAAAATAACCAATGTTATAAAATATCATTATGTATACAAATCTCTAAGCTCATTGAAAGTTATATTACTACAAAATGTTCACACTTATCTTGCCTTGCCATGGTACCAAGTTATTTTACGAAGTGCACTATATTTGGCGGAACAAAAATCGTTATTAGGATGCTTGTCAAAGTTTCCAACCGCAATAAATTTACGAACTTTTTGTCTTGTTTTGATCATCATCAATATATTTATTGGACTTACAGCAATGCATATGCCTGTTTATGCCCATTATATATTTTATTTACATAAGATACAATTT